>NC_044244.1:170071403-170380675 GCF_003957555.1 Calypte anna
GTAGAGGGAAGGGATGGCATCCAGAGGGACCTTGACAGACTTGAGAAGTGGGCTCGTGTAAACTGCATGAAGTTCAGCAAGGCCAAGTGCAAGGTTCTGCACCTGGGTTGAAGCAATTCCATGCACTAATAGAGACTGGGAGGAGAAAGGATTAGACAGCTTTAAGAAGGACTTGGGGGTTGTGGTGGACCAGAAGCTTAATATGAGCTCTGTCAATGTGTGGGCTTGCAGCCCAGAAAGCCAACCATGTCCTGGGCTGCATCAAAAGAATCATAGCTAATCCAGGGAGTTGATTCTCCCCCTCTGCTCTGCTCTTGTGAGACCCCACCTGGAGTACTGCATCCAGTTCTGGAGTGCCCAGTATGAGAAGGACATGGAGCTGTTGGAGCCATTCTAGAGGAAGGCCACAAACATGGTAAGAGGGCTGGAGCACCTCTCCTGTGAAGACAAGCTGAAGAAGCTGGGGTTGTTCAGCCTGGAGAAGAGGAGGCTCTGAGGTGACCTTATAGCAACCTTCCAGGGGGCCTACAGGAAAGGTGGGGTAGGGCTTTTTACATGGGTGTGTAGTGAGGGGATAAGGGGCAGTAGTTTCAAACTTGAAGAGGGAAGATTGAGGTTAGACATCAGGAAAAAATTCTTTAATTTGAGGGTGGTGAGATACTGGAACAGGTTGCCCAAAGAAGTTGTGGCTGCCCTCTTCCTGCTGGATGGAGTCTTGAGCTGGTCTAGTGGGAGGTGTCCCTGCCTGTGAAGGGGGTTGGAACTACATGATCTTCAAGGTCCCTTCCAACCCAAACCACACTATGATTCTGGCATTTCTAATACCAGTAGAAACTTCATGCTGTTACTTAATACACAACTTGAAATATGTTTTAAAAAAAGCCAGGCCACATAAGTACTTATGCATGTTTATATTACTATTATACCTCATTTGAAATACTGTAGTTACTTGTGTTAGCTTTAGTAGTTTTCTATGTGAAGACATTGGATATTAATCAATGATTCTGTTTGTGGGTTTGGATTTGTTATTGGCAAGAAAATTCTAGGCATTAATCATAGAATTAAGTGGGGATACAAATGGTTTTGATGTTGATGTGTTTGGTTTTTTACTCTGATCAAAAATGTCAGTAAGAAAGTATATGGAGGCGTACTTCAATACTTAAGTATGTATCAGTTAATAAAATATTAATATTTATCATCTACTCTTCATCTAGACAATAAAGAATTTTTGTTTGTATTTCTTGGTAACACTGAAAGATTTCTTTTCATGTTCACATCATTTTCCAAGCCATAGTGCTTGAAAAATTATGAGAATTTTATCTTTAAGATCTTTCTAACTTAGTTTACAGATACAGAAGGTGGAATAAGGATTACAGTAATTATAAGTTTTCTATTGGAAATAAAGTGGATGGGAGGTAGAGTAAGGATATATATTTCAATGTGACTTCTGGGTTCAGATCCAGGGAGGGAGAAGACTGTATTTTGGTGCCAGTAGGAATGTTGACAGCTCTGCCCCTGAAAAATCTGTTTTTTTCAAAGCATGGATGTTAAAAAAGGCTTTATTATCTTGTGACTGCCATATTTGAATACATCTTACTACACTTGTGAGCAGGTGACTTGAAACATAAAAGCTGTCTTCACCAGTTTTATGTATTAATTCTGTACAGCAAAGAGTTTTTTTGCTAGGGAGTTGCTTTATTTTAATAAATATTTTCATATGCAAGGGTTGCAGTTCCACCATTTTACTGCTTTCAGAAGTGCTCGTTAGGTTTTTCTTTTACTTGATTTATGTTATTTTCGTTGTTTACATGTGGACTGTAATAATTCCCATAATTAGATGATTCAATGAATTAGATTATTAGAATTCAGTGATCGACACCATATAACAGGTTTTTTTTCCAGCAGATTGCTTATTAACTGGGTTGAGAACTAAAATAGGATCTTTTTGTCTGTGTGTAGAGTTGCTGTTCATTTTCGTGAAACTGCCAAGTCAGCCTTAATATTTATTACACATTTTATTGTATTTTTCCAGAGCTGCAATGAATAACATTCAGCAATTGATTATGATTTTAAACTCGGCAACTGATAAACCATCAGATACTCTCAACGTGTATTTCAATGTAAGTGACTAGAAGGTGGATTTGTGAAAGATTGTTGGAATTACCACTCTAGCAAAATGTACATATGCAGATCTGCCACATATGTTTTTGAAAATCCTGTATTAACAACCATTTTTGAAGAAGCAAGTTTAAATTGAGGTGGTTTAAATGCAATAATTTTAGAAAGCACTTCTATCAAACCAGTGTGTACTGAAACCTTGTAACTTCTTTAATCTTTTTGTTACTGCAGTAAATATTAAGGTTTACTTATTTATGTATCAGATGGAAAGAGAAGGATTTAAAAGGGAGACAAGAGGAGGATGTGGTTACAGAAGATCTCTTGTATCCATGTTGAACATCTTAAACATATTTCTGTCATGAAAGACATTAACATTGATACTACTCACATGTTACTTGGGTTAGTTGTAGCTGTTTGCATGTGAGATGTGAAGTTGTAATTAATGGAAGTAGCGGAAATCCAGACAATGATTCTATGTTCTTGAAATACTCCATTTATATTTATGCTGGTGAGCTGATAGATATTGCTAAGTGAAGCAGGTCCAATGTGATTAAATCATTAAAATGTTTTTAAAGTAAAATGTTTTTTCCCTTGCCTTTCCTTCCTCTGTCCTCCTTCCTGTACTTGATTAGAACTGCACAGTAACCCTAAGGATAGTATTCTGAAAAGAGTGGAAAGTCTTGGCCACATCTTCAAAAAGAAATTTGCTGAAGCAGTTGGACTGGGATGTGCTGAAATTGGCTCACAGGTATCTAGCATTTTGGCTTATTATTTTTTTTAACTCTTTTGGTACTACCTAATTTGAAACCTGACTTGTCTCCTTCTTGAAGGACTTGACTGTCCTCCTTCAGTGCAGTTTAATAATGGAAAAGTAACAATATTGTTTCCATCTTGAGGAATGGACATTTTTTTCCTGAAGCTCTGGAAAGATAATATTCCAAATAATTCTTCATATCAAAGGAGATGGGTAGAAATATGTTGGAAATACTTTAATGAGAATGGAAAAACTGTTGGGTAAAATACATTTAGTGAAACATAACTTTGCATTCATTAAGTAATTTAGCCTAAAACTGTGGAAGGTGACTCACTTCCTTATAAAATCTGTAGGTGAGCTGTGCTTTCAACAGGGATTTTGGAGATCAGATCCAACCAAGTTTGTACTTGACAGTCTCATGTCTGTTAGTAGCATGTTTTATTCTTTTAGCTGTGAATTGACATAAATCAATCAGTCTTCATGTGGGGTAGTCACATACCTGAGAAATATTTGATGCCTCTCCATTGAGAGAGAATCCATGGGGGATAACGGTTTCTTTATAGCAGCTCTTCCAAAAAATCCAAATTTTCTGAATCGCTAAAACTTGACTTTTGCCTTCGTAGTCTCTTTAAACATCTTGTAGTATTCTTGAATTTCTTCTTTTTTAACAGAGATACAAGCTTGCAGTACGTCTGTATTACAGAGTAATGGAGTCTATGCTCAAGTCGGTAAGTTCAGAACTGGTACCTCCATACTGGCATTGCCTTTTACAAATACTAAGAATATTCACAAGTTGGTTTGATGGATATTTAGGAGGAAGAGCGCCTCTCAGTGCAGAATTTCAGGTATGTGCCCCTACCTTGTTACTGATGTCTGCTATTTTAGTTTTGGGACAAGTACTAATGACTTTCTTTTTCTGTAGCAAACTTCTGAATGATAACATCTTCCACACATCTCTTCTGGCGTGTGCTATTGAGGTTGTCATGGCTACATATGTCAGTAAGTTGAATCCTAAGTCCTAAATACCATAATTGCCTAAACCAGCAATTTTCAGTATCATAGTCATAGATACCAGGTTGGAAGGAACAGCAAGCATCATCTGGTCAACTTTTTGTTGCAAAAGCACTGTCTAGACAAGATGGCCCAGCACCTTGTGCATCTGAATGCTATAAATGCCCAGTGTTGGGGTAAACAGGATTAAAAAAGGGAAAAGCATCGGAAGGGGAAGATGTAGTACTGTTATAATACTGGTCCATCTTCCCTGCAGGAAATGCTTCACAAAGTGATGGTACCAGTGCTGAAACAAATTTGTCTTTCCGTGGATTCTGAATGTATTTGATTTAAAAGCTTTTGACTTCTGCAAGGTGATTGAAAGCTTTATTAAAGCAGAACCAAGCTAACACGGGAAATGAGAAAGCATCTGGAACGCTGTGAACATCAAATTATGGAGTCTCTTGCTTGGCAATCTGTAAGTAATGTTTTAAAGTAATATTTCTCAGTCTCTAGCATGTGTACTGGAAAAGGGTATCACACGCAGCTCTGTTAAATAAGTTGTGGTCTTGCTGTGACTTAATTCTAGTAAAATACAAGAGCAAAACAAGATTAGTTGTGGCATGTCTTCAGGTTTGAAAAAAGGTGTATATGAGGAGGAAGTTGACATAGCTTTGCTGATTTATGTGATGTAAGCTGACATCATCTTAACTAGTCTGGCATGAATCTTAAGGTAATATCTGTAAACAGCATTTTGGTGCCAAAGACAAGGCAATACATTCTGTGCTTTTGTTTGTAAGTTAATTTTTATCCATTTGCTATTCCCACTTGGCAGTATGGCCATAGTTCTGTGCATCTGATTTTTGTTAATAGTACTTAAAATACAGATTTGCATTGTCCTTGAGTTTCAGTCACTTTGGTATTTTTGGTGGCTGAGTTGGTTTTTTTAGGCTAGTAAATAAAGTGTTTCTTTGTATTGTATGTTAATTATAGCCCAAATATGCTGATAATGCCACAAAACAGAAGATAATAGAGACAGCTAATTCTGACCAGAGAAGCATAAAGTGGTGGTTTAAGAATCCATCCATTTCTCATAGATCTGGTAAGTTTAAAGAACACAGTATGCCATGGATAATGGGATAATTAACTGTAAAGCAAGTTTGCAGAGTAATCTGATTTTGGTTTGTGTATGACTTTAGAGTGAGAAGTCAGCAGTTTTGTAGACGTGGTACTTGACCAGGCTGTAGGATTATATTCTGGAATTGAGGACACTCTGCCTGAGCAGCAAGAGCACCATCTTGTGTTCAGGTTTCTAGCTCAGAAGCAGCATTCTGGCCTCAAGGTGTATGGAACCAGTTGCCATGCTTTACACTGAATCTGGTGACCACCTTGTGCCAACCAGCCCTTGCCACTTGATTCCTTGCTAACAGAGTGAATGGGCACGACCCTAAGCCCTGAACTATGGTTATGAAGGTAACATTTCCACTGAGGTTGTCAAGGACTTGTGTATCCAGCTTCCTGCTCATTACCCAACATTGGTAACGAATTTATGGGCAGTACTCTAGCTGCTGTACAGAGTGCAAATTTTTTCCTCTGTAATGCCTTTACAAGTTTGTTTTGTGTCCTGGGAAATGCTCTGGTCTCTCAATTGCTGTATGAATTTCTTTTGGTTTTGATGTTCTTTGATTTAGGCTGCCATGAAAGCATTGAGGCTGAG
Organism: Calypte anna; assembly: GCF_003957555.1. Taxonomy (NCBI): domain Eukaryota; kingdom Metazoa; phylum Chordata; class Aves; order Apodiformes; family Trochilidae; genus Calypte; species Calypte anna. The sequence continues at coordinate 170,076,983 of NC_044244.1, forward strand.
AGCCTTTTCCCAGGCCTACAGAACAGGGTAAATGAGGCAGTATTTCAAGAGGCAACCAGTATTTTAAGTATATGCTTGCAGGCATATGGGTGTTATTGAGAATTGTAAATTCAGAAAACAGAAGGCATAGGTACAGATATCCAGGTTTGACTCTCTAAAAGTAGCTTCTGCTACTGCAACCAGTTTGAATAGCTACTGATCAGCAATAAGCATATTTGCCACTTTCTTCACAGTATTCAGCATTACATGCAGATAATTGATTTTAGACTTGGGCTTTCGATTGGAAATCCAAAGCATTGTGTTTTCAAAAATTACAACAAGCACAGGAATATTTAAAGTTTTCCAAGTGTTTGAATGTATTTTAGTATACTGAAGTATCTTTTTGAGTTGCCAGAGGTTTGTGTTTTGGTGCTGTTTTGGAATGGCTTTATAGGATTAGTAGAATACAGTTCAATTGAAAGGACCACCAGTGATCACCTAGTGCCAGTAAGATGTGGAAGAGTACTTTGGAGGAGTTAAATAAAATGTATAGTATGCTATCCAGGCCCTTCTACTTCATGTACTGTGCATCATGTCCCACCTGGACCCCTCCCAGTGCAGGCTGTCTGCAGTCTCCTCCTGCGGGTTGGACTGGAGGACAGCAGGGTTCTCTCAAAGCTGAGGAAGCTGGGCAGTTGGAGCCGTTGGAGGCCCCTGTGACTTTGCACTGTCTCCATTGCCTCCTCCAGCTGCCTGAGGGAAGCTGTAGCTGTGAGAACCCCAGACTGCTAATAGTGCTCAGGAGATAGAAAACAGCAAATGGTAGCTGTGCTAAAATGTGTGAGTCCCTGGGCCACTGCAATGAAAGGCTGAGGCTGTATTTGTAAGGCTGCACACAGAAACATAAGCCATGAGTCCTCCTTGTGAAGATCCACCTGTGCCTCACATCTAATAAATATTGATGGTTAGTCTGAAAAATAATGACACAGGAGGATGCTTCTGTACTGACTTGAAGGCTGTTTAAGTCAGAGTCAGAAAGGTCAGGTGGTGAACAAAAGTGGTTTACTGTATTCTTCTGCAGTTATTACGTGGATATTGATTCCTCATTTACCTAGATATTATTTCCATGTAATGGTGTACATGGTTACCAGGTGTCTGTTTAATTAGAAATTTGCTCAGAGGTAGGCAGCAAGTGTTCATACCGTAAATGTTGTTACTTCAAACACTCAATAAAGGAGAGAATCCAGATGACTTCTGCTAGTTGCAAAGACTCTCTCACCTATGTTTTTCTTTGGGTTAATTTTATTTCAGTAATTGTTTAATTACCTAGTAACACGAAAGAAGATGGAATCTTGACGTTTCCTAATATATTAGATATGTGTCTTTTTTTTTGAAAGTGTTAAAATGAAGAAAGATGAAAAAGCATGGAATAAATAAAGCTTATGCAAAAAAAAAATACAGTTTATAAAAGAATTGAACATTGAAATTTATTACTTATTTGCATATGCAACTCAAATTTCCCGTTTATTGCTGTATATTTTTTAGTTCTTACCTTCCTCACAAGTGGTTTTAAAGCTTGTCTCTCTTGGAGTTAGGTCTGTATATCAATTTTTACTCTTTTTTCTGTACTGCTTTAGAAGCAGGACTTCAATATCGAGATTTAAGTGATGAGACTGGTATGAATAGATTGAATTATTGTGTTTTACCTTTACAGAGCTTTGATGAGAAAATGCCATGCATAATTGCTGTGAAGAAAAATCTTAAGTACCTCTGACTTCTATCTGCTTGGAACTGTATCAATGCATGTGAAGGATTCTATTTCTTGCTCTTATTGAAGTTGATCACTTCTTTTCTTCTTTGTGAACTGTTCATTGGTTTTCATAGCTATGATTTAGTCATTTGTACTATAGGAAGATTAACCTTTCTAGGCCATGCTTTCTTTTACAACAAAAAAAAAAGCATAGACAAAATAAGGAAAAATTGAAGGTTCTTAATATTCTTAATTTTGAAAAGGGCAATGCCCATACTGACTTATCGTGTGGCAGGTACTTCCTTTTCCTTAGATCTTTATGAAGATCTTCATTAATCTTCAGATCTCCCTAAAGGGAGAAGCCTATGTATCCACTCAATATTATTTACTAGTGAAATATGTTCAGATGAAGATTATGTGGAGATCAGTTGGAATATGTTGATCTGCATAATTTTTACTGGCAAACAGAAATATCATACAGTATTCTTTACTGTAGAACATTTGTGCTTCATCCACTAGAGTATTTTGGGCACTACTTTAATTTTGTATCTTATCTAAAGGAATTGAATTACTTAGACTAAAAATAGGGTGCCTATAGCCTTTGCTCATTTCTCCATATTTATTAAATGTGATTGAAACTGGCATAGTTAAAATCCATTTCCTGTGAAAGAGTAGTTGTCACCTGCCAGACTGGGAGTTCATGCTCAGCTTTTCCATAATGTTGTCAGTTGATCTTTGTGACCAGCCAAAAAAGTAATTGCTTTGAATATCTCAGATGAAGTTTGTGACAATTCCAGAATCTGAACTTCCCATAGACAAGCCCTGTCAGCTGCATGTCAGATATTTGACTTAATGTTGCTGCTTGCTGCCTGTATTAGGAGGAAACAAGAGCAGGTTTTCTGCACAGCAAATTGAATGCAAAGTCTATCAGATTTTGCAGAGCTTTGAGAGTGAAGTATTTGTAATACCTGACATTAATTTGGTTTTGGCACTAATGATGTAGAGTGTTTTTTGTTATGTTTTTTTTTTTTGGGGTTTTTTTTTGGTTTTGTTGGTTTTTTGTTTTTTTTTTGGTTTTTTTGTTTTGGTTTTTTTTTTTATGGTTTTTTTGCTTTTTTGCATTTCCTACCTCTCAGGTTGCACTCTACTCAAAGCTGTGACAGGGAGGAAGAAACAGGTATTGCTTTCTTTCACACTGCTGCTTAGAGAATAGACTTCATGCATGTTTTTCACATATGCAGTAGGTAAAATGTGAGCTACACATGTACTAAATCATACATTTTGCATACTTAAACTAGTTTGGCACACTACAAAATACTTTTTCTGTAAGCAACTTTTGCTGGGCCAGAGTGAGATAGCAAAGCCCTTCTGCTCCTTGAGCCTCAGTTCCCATACTGGGGTAGTGAAGGGGTCTTGTTCTTTTGCACTGAGTTGCAGACCAGCCACAGCTTGGCCAAAGATAAGATAATTCATGTCAGCCGTATGGTGGGCTAGAGAAGGAATCATGGCACTCTTCCTGCTGATCTTCCAGTAGATTTCTGTTGTGAACTTGTTAACTCATCCACATGAGAGTAAAGTCCAAGGGTTTTCTTTCAGTGTTAAAGGACCAGTGGCAGCAGATGCGTTTTTCTTCTACAACCCCAGAACAGCCAGAGCATGAGAAGGCTCACTCTGGCAGGGTAGGGAGTTCTGTCAGATTTGGTCTGTTAGTTTCACTGTGGTTTTGGTGTTTGTTTGCATGGGAGGGACAACAGCTGTTGACTGAAGCAGTGCATTGCACTACTTGTTGATGCTGTAGCCTCCTTGGCGTGTTGTTCTCTAACACTTGCTGCCCTAATTGGTATTGTTTTTCAAAGGAGAATGACATAGTATTGATAGGTGTTGTTGCTTGGAGGTTTAATGAGTTTGGAGTTTTAATGGCTGATGCAAGATAAAGATGGCTCTACAAGCTTACTGCTCTTAATGGTTAAAATATGGCCAGAAGTCGGGAATGTACTTCGGTGTGTCTTAACTCCTTCATTAGCATTGCCTAAACTGTGCTCTGTAATTTCTCCTTTATCAGCTTCTTCTCTGTGGTTTCTCTTGTCAATTAAACTTTATACAAGAAATTTACATACTGTTTTATCATAATCATTGATTTAATGTCACTCAATGTTTGGAGTAGTATTTGTCAACTGTGTAGTTAATGTTTTAGTCAAGATAATCAGCCACACAAAGATTTCAGTTGGATTTAATTATGCAGCTCATTGTGGCAGAAATGCCTTCCTGGGAAAGCCTTGTATTCCAAAGAATATATTTTATTGCTTAACATGACAAACTCACTGAGCTGGATAACAGCAGACCTACTTTGATCATGCTGTAAGTAGAAATGTTAGTAGGTATATTTAGGTTTGCTTAAAAATATAGGCAATCCATGTCAGGGTAAGCTGTAGAAGTTACAGTTAGCAAGTACTCCTATGTTGTGACAGTACAAGCTTAACTATAACTCCTATTATTCTGATTGTACAATAACACAGTTACTGTGGAGCTCCATAATGTGTGCTTAGTGCCTGTTTCCTTGATTGCAGAAACAATTTCAAAATAGTGTCTGTACTCATAGGAAGGAGGAATTGAGCATCTCTTTTCTTATGCTATCCTCTGTAGTGGGTATCCTCTTAAGGTATCCTCTGTAGTGTTCTCTATTAGGTTTCTGTCTGTAGTCTTACACCTCTTCTAGAGGTAGGTGTGCATTCAGTTGGAGTCCTTTCTTTGATTTCAGTGTCTTAAGTCATTCTTTAAACTGGAGAAGTAGAATGGTCACGCCATCGCATTTTCCGCAGATTACTGGAAACTTGTTTACTGTTGTTAGAAGAATGACTCTGAAACCTTGTTCACAGTTAGCTATTAGGCCACGTGGCAATGACCAAGTATTGGGGCTGTACCTCTGCTGCTGGCCTCCAAGGGACAGGCTTGGCCTTGTAGTTTAGGCCTGGTATTGCCCACAGTCATCAGAGCTGTTTTGTCATTGGTAACGTGTTCCCTGGCGTTGGCTTCTGTTAGCACTGCTCTGGACATGCCTAGACAAGACTTGGGGCATGCTGCAGTTCATGGACTGTTTTGAGCTGCTGGTATGGATTAGAGCAGAGGAAGTTGAGCTGTGTGGGTGCAAGCTGTGCTTTGCCACTTCCCTCAAGGCCGTAGGACAGCTGTGGCTCGTTGTGTTACTGACTAAGACACAGTCGTGGGTTCAAACACGAGTGACTTCATGCTGGTCATGAGTCACACGTTCCCTTACTGTCTCCTCTAGGCTTCAGGAGCCTACATGTTTCTGCAACACAGACTTCTCTTAGTAAAGGCAGTGTATGTCAGATATTCCTTCTGTGCCTACTAAATTTTTTCTTTCCTTAGACATAGATACCTGGTTTGTGAATGGGGCAGCCTCGGGCACACAAAATGCTCGGCTTATCCAGAATTACATTTGCAAGCACACTCACTGGCAGGATATGAACCACCTGGGGAACTTGATGTGTGAAGCCAGGCACCTCAGGAATTGCAGGCATCGGTTGTTCTTGCAGCATCACCCATCTCTGTGTCCTATTTTAGGATCTAGTATCCTTCTCAGCACAGAGGTTGCTATGGACAGTGATTTCTAATCAGTTTTTTTCTTACCGGGGAAATGTGTGCACTAAGGGTCACCAAACTATGCATTTCATGGGCTCACCTGCTCTTTCAAAGTTGCATTACTAGGGTGCGCTTTAAACTTAAAAGGACTGAGAATTATTTGAGGTTTTCTGTCTGCACATACTAAATATATTTCTGCTTGCTCAGAAGGGTGTGTGATGAGAGAGAGAGGTCACTGCCACACTGCTGCTCAGCGTATAGTACTAAAAGGTGTGCTGATTCTGCTGCATGTGCTTATTTTTTTTTAAGCTCATAAATTACCTCTGACACTTCAGTTTCACAGCTGTGACTGAAAAACCTTTTGTGATGTTGCCTTTATCATACAAAGTGCATTCTTAGAAGTCTCTTAAATTGTTGCTTTTAGGGTATTTGTGAATATAGCAGGTAGTGTAAAATTAAATTACATATAATATGTTTATATACTTTGTTAGTTTCTGCATATATATACTGCACACACTTTTTAAATAAATAAGTATGTAGACTTTTCTGCCTTCCTTTCTAATACTACTGAAGGAGTTTCTTTTACAGAAATCATGCTGTGCTTTTTGAGGTTTGAAACTTTGTTTGCCTTAGCTGCTGAAGGCAAATTGAAAACAGGAGAATAGTGAATGACAGTCTTCACTGTCTGCACCAACACTCTGAAATCTTCACTGCCACTCCTTTATTGTGGAGATGACTCAAGCTGTTACACTTGGGTGTTACCAACTGAGCAAATCCTCTAGGCTACTGGAAGAGAACCAGAACACTTGAAGCTGAGGTCCTGTGTTTCCTGCTTTTGTCTGTGTTGGCAATGTGTTCACTTCTTGTTGCACTCACTGAGTGTACAAAACATTCACTGGGGTTGTAAGACATTGGTTACAATAGCACAGTAATAATGGATTTCTCTGTTGAGGTATACCAAGTCAGCCCAACCCTTAAAATGCAATTTTGAGTCAAGTACAAAACAGCCAAAGGGATTACCTAAGAAACAGCGTTATCTGGGGTTTTCATTCTGTGAATTTGGATGCCATGCTTGATTAAGGATTTCAGCTTTTCCTGGTTGATCTACTGCTTTAAAGTATAGGGTTTCTCTTATGTAAGGATATATGAATCCTAAATTTTAAACTTCTGAAACTTAGATATTTAGGCTCCCTCTATGTTTTGAGACAGGGTTGAACTTCTAGAAAGCAATTCATTATATTTATCTTAAACAAGTATTTTACAATGGGATTATTTAGTTTTGGAAGGCACCTCTCTCCACTGTAGAGTCATCTATCTCAATGAAACCTAAACTAGATGGAGAATGTTTGCCTGTTAAGGTTAGTAGAAGTAAATCATATGCTTAACAGTTTTCACCCTTGCTCCAAATCTAAAGTGCAAATTCATTTTAACTTGGTTACATTCAGAAAGTGCTTACAAGGAAAACTTCCAAAAATTAGTAGATCTTTACTAGATCCAATGTTGGAGAATTTTACAGAAGAGTTAAGACTTGAAACTAATGTGTACCATTGACTTCCTTTCATAAAGTAGTAATTTTTGCAAAATTCATCTGAAAGCAGAAGATTAACATAGCCTCACTTGCTTTCATGTCAGGGCATTAATTTTGGGTGCTTCCTGTTAGTACCATTGATATTGAAGAACTTTTTTCTTAAGGGTAGCAACTCACCATTTGAGAAAGGTGGATTTGGGGCAAATCTTATAGCAGTGTTTGTGTGGTGTGTAAAGTATTCTTTATATCTGCATAGAAAGTAACATTTTGTTATAGGCCTTCCTTTGTTGTTGGTTGTGGTTAAATTCTCCTGTTTAAACTACAGACTCCTAAGTGCAGGACAGCTTATAGTTTTGTTATTAATTAGATTGGACAGACTGCTTGTTAAATAAGAAAAAATAATAATTTCCCATATAAACTCTTAGTTCTGGAATTGTTAGTTTTCCAATAAAATGGTAGGTTTTATAGAAGACCTGATGATGAGTGCAGGGTTCTTTTTGTTTTAATTTTATGAGAAGTTCAGTTTTCATAAGGGAAGACTGGGCGTGCTTTATAAACAGCTGTATGCCAGGAACTGGATGGAGGCAGAGGTGTGTGAAAGTCTTCAGTATCAAAGCAAAATTAGAGGACTGGAGCAAACTTCTCTATCCAATTTCTTGCAGAAATTACTGGACTGCAAGCCTGGCTTTCTTAATTTGCATTAATCTTAAATGAGCTCTATTGAGTACATTCTGAAAACATGCTAGTTCAGTGATTGTCAGTTGTATTTAACAGTTTTTTCAGCAATTTGATAACTGGATAACAAATGCAACCCAGGCATTTAACTTTCTAGAGAATTATTCTGATTTACATTTTACCCTTAGCTTTTGATGCGTATCCTCTTTCATTTTGTCAGTGATGCTCAAATGCCAGTAACCCTAGGTATAAATTATAATAGTCTAGCAAAAAAGGGAACTTTTCAGGACTTACAGGTCTGCCTAGGTGTAAAACCTTATATTACATTTACTGCTGGAAAGCATGTAAAAAATACTCTTCATTGATAAAACTCTTAGACAATAACTTGTAAGAGTGCATAATGCTAGAGGATGCTATGCACAAGGGGGATGGGTTCACTGTAATTTTACCTGAGTTTTTATATGTAATTCTGAAAATCTCATCTTTGGCAATGGTTGAAATTACAAATGAAAATCACTTTCTTATTTGCAAGAGGTGACAGAAGACCATGTTATTAGGAGTGATACAGAAAGACTGAATGGCAATCAAGTGCTCCTTGTCTCTTCCAAAAGTAATAGAGAGACAGTAATGAAACTAGTGGGTTTCAAGCAAAAGGAGTTTTTTTAGGTTTGTTCCCCCCCCACACAGACACAGATCAGCTTTTTCCTGTAGAATGCTGTGGATGATAAAACGTTTACATGACTTCAGAGGGAGACGAGACAGCTCATGTGAGAAAATTTTGATGTTGCTAAACCTACAAACACTTCTGACCTGGAAAGTCCTGAGATATTACTTATGAAGTAGGACAGTAATTGGACAAGAGAAGCCTTGTATGCTTTGTAGGTCATCTTTTCTCCAGGCATTACTTTGGGCCACTGTTGGAGGCAGGATTGTAAATAACCTGAATGTTTGGGGTCTGATCCAGTACAGCCATTCTTCCCATCTGCCTGATCTTGCAAGCTCCTTTCTAGTCTTTACATTCTGTGACAGAGTTTACATTCTTAAGCAGTAAGTTTGGAGGTTGATTCCACTTAAGGATTTCTTACCTGCCTGTAGTGTCATCTATGGCATTTTTTAAAAGTACCTTTAGATGAAAAATACAGAGATGTGCTTGACTTGTTATTGGCATTTCTTTAATTTTCAGTTGTATATACTGAGTGCAACAAGGTTTGACTTGTATTCTGTTCCTGAGAAAGCCAGAAATTAAAATTCTAAAAAAAATTGAAAAAGAGTGGAATTGGAAATTGTTTGCATTTAAACTAATGGTATGGTGAGGTATATCAGAGGTGTTGAGAGAGTTTCTCTTTCCTTGTCTTTTGAAACTGCTGGTTAGTTATCTAGTTAACAATGGCTGCCTACCTTGGTTTAGATTTAAAAATCAACTTGGAATCAACTACATTTTCATAGTTTTTCTTTTATTAAATCCTTTTTATGCACTTTCTTTTTAAAGTGCACAGTATCTCCACTCTTCAGATGAAGAAACCAACTACAAAGAACAAATTTTAAGTTTTGATCCTAAACCTGAACTTATTCCCTTGGCATATGAGTAAAAATAATGTACTATGAGGAAGTGCTGGATGCAAACACTCAGATGCTCAGGAGGTCTGACAGTATGTGTCTTTTAAATTGAGATACCTAGACATGACTTCCTCATCTAGATTTAAATTTTGGCATAAGCTCTTACCAGAGAGACAGAAGAGTTTGCATCAAAGCAGGAGCAGTGGGAAGGAGAGTGGCTGTTCAGGAATGTACCAGTGAAAACATTGCTCCATACACAGCTCTCCAGGATAATCTTGTTGCAGAACTGGAAAAGGTGAGAAAACACCATCCAGTCCTGATAGTCCTGGTGGCTTGGCTTGATATCAGCTTGTGGGAGATAAAGGCTCACTCCTCCTCTTCTGAATCAGTTAGATCAGGAATTTCTCAAGTAATGATCAGATTCTCTATGTTACAGATACTGCTTTAATTTTTTTCCAAATGGAAGAGTGTAATAATAAAAGATGTAAAGCTTCATCAGACAGTTTGAAGATGTCAAGCTGTTAACTGGTCAAAAGTTATTGTACTGTGTTGTACTATGCTATTGCAAAAAGCAGAATATACTGCCCTGGAAAATGGTGCAAGGCAGAAAGGGCAACTCTACTGAAAGGTGTACTTTGATTCCCCAGACTCTTGAGCTCATGCACCAGGGAGGAGGTTTGTTTAAGGAGAGTAGCCATGTATGTGAGTTTATCTGCTTGGTCTGCCTTGAAAGTCGGTGATTTTTAATTATTTTTTTTCCTGCGGTTTTGTATCTCAGAACAGCTTCTTTTACCAGATGAGGCTCCAGGGTGCTGGCGTTTGTAATGCAGAAGAAGTACTGCTGAACAAGTTGTCACTAAACCAAGTGACAGCTTTGCCAAGCTCGGGGGTAGTAGTAGAAACAGAGCCCAGCGTCATCAAGGGCTTTAGTCTCAGCCTCTTTTGAGAGAGTCTAATACTACAGGCTCTTTAGAGAGAGATGCATTGAGACACTGGAGATACATATCATTTGGCTTTTGAACTTTAGATTTGTCAGTGACTTTGGATTTGTCAGTGAATATGAAATGTACTGAATTTCTACTTATGCCAGGGGGTTTGTTCATTTTTCTGAAGTCAGATATATCAGAAGAGATAGGTATCCCAGCTAAGATAACTGCCTATTTTCAGATTTATGCAAACATTTATCTATACTACCTTTGTAGCTTTAGTTCATACTGTTTGAATTTTCTTTTTATACTGTGTGGATAAAGATTTAAAATGCTGTTAAATTTAGAATTCAGTGTTCATTTCTAGTAGTGCTTGAGTAACTCAGTTTTCCAGTAGTAGTAGGCAACATGCAGTTGATTTATAGCAATTACACAAAAGCTTTGCAAAGAGAAGCAAACTCATAGTAACATATCATATGCTCTGACAACTCAATATAAGTTTTCTTCCACATTGATTCACACTTCTGTAAACTGCCCTGAAGTAAAAATGCGGTATCTGTGTTGCAACTAACTGCTCCAAATCTAAAGTGCAGATTCATTTAAACTCGTTCTTATTCTTGATGCCATTTTTTTTGGGGGGAGGAAAAACCAACAATTACTACTTACTATTGCCTTTTCAATATTTATTTAATTTTACAACGATGTTAAATTAATTTGAGAAAACTTACACAGTGTTCTAATAGCTGGGAAACATATGTAGCAGGATGTTTTAAAGCACTTTTGTCTACATGTCTGTTTGTAACAGTAGTATATGTAGAATTCTCTTTTACATGGCTTTGACTTTTCATAATGTCTCAATTAATTTTGCCAGCACTTAGCCCCTATTAATTTGTTTTTAACTTCATAAAGTTTGCAGCAAAGTAGCATTTCAATTTTTAAATGCTTCTGTTAAAAATATTTCTAGGACACAAAGATTGAGAGGAAGTTTCACTCAAAAATCACTGTCGTGTTACGGGTCACTAAATAGTTTTCCTAGAAGAAATAACTTTGGTTGCTGATGTTAATTCTAGTTAGCAAGTCATGTTTTCCTAAGAACTCTTTGAGATTGAGTTACCGTTATTTAGAATTTATTTTGCTCAAAAGTCATGTTGAGTTGAAGGATTCTCCAAAAGATTTAATAAAGTGGTACTGTACCTAAAGCAATACTTCAGTCAGAGTTATTTTTTATATTACACACATCTGAGAGAGGTGAGAAGAAAAACCAGTTTGTCTGAGTTGTTTCCAGATGCCCTAAACTACCAAAGAATTTATATTGTATGGTGTCAGACTTTGGAGAGAGACGTATTATATCAGATAAACCCAGGAGAACTGAAGTTCTGTAGCCTGTAATCAGTCTCCTATGAGATAAGAAGGAAGGTCTCTAAGAAGGAAGTACAGGGAAAGACAGGAGGGAGGGTAAGATAGAGAGGGACACTCCTGACAGGGTACAGTAGCTGAAGTAGCATGTATGGCTTGTTTTCCTCAGCAACTGATCCTGCAGTGTAAACCAGGTATTTCAATTCTGTCCTCAGTACTTGGGAAGCTGATATAATTACTAAAAATGAGGAATGTTTTAAATTCAGAGATAAGAAAAAAACCACAAAACCCTCTACTTTTTCATTGTGTTTTGAACTTACAGTCTTTGGATTTTGATAACCTAATCCAAAACCCAAAGTTCTTTCTAACGTACAGCTTGTTAGAACAGACATTAGACTTAATTCTTAAAATACTTCTGTGTACTATTAACATAATACTTTTACAGTTGTGTCATAAACTTTTATGATGTGAAGGAAGCATGACATTTACATATCAATTTATTTCCACAGCTGAAGTGCAGGCTTCTAATTCCAGTTTAGTCCCGTAGTCTTTTAGTACAGTTTATATGTAGAGTCATGTCAAATATTTCATTTTTATGGTCTGTAGGCTGTGTTGAATGAAGTTTTCTGAAACTGGCCTTTCAGAGAATCTGATGTTCTGGCTTCTAGTGGACCGGTTCTTTTTTTATTGAGTTTTGAATTGTGTCTGATGTAAAGTAATAGACTATGGGGTCAAAACAGCAGTTTGAAACCGCGATGCACAAGCGTGATCGGGTACATGGTCCTGACTGCAGTTACCACTGAGCAGTTAACCCAGGTCTGTGTCTCATAAGGGAGTAAAGGATTAAGTAACATTATAAGGCACAAAGCAGAAGCAGAATATCAACAAGTGGGACAAAAATCATTTTGAGTACCTTTTTCTTGCTTAACTTATTCCGACTTAACGTAAGCGGTTTATTCAAAGTCCGTAAGACCATAGTAGAGCAGGTCACGTTCAAGATGAGTGGAATAAAAACCCAACTATTTCAATGAAGATAACAATCCGGATAGGTAGGTTTTCCATGTTTCTCTGAAAAGTTTTCAAAACACATTCTTTGTTCCGTGTTATTACGGCGGTTTGTAGACTGAAAAAAACTTGCTGGTGTGCTGCCTGCCAACACAGTTATCCATACTGCAACACAGACTATTTTGCATTCCTTTTTGTTCTCAGAGTCTTGGATCGAAAGGGTGAACGATTGCTAAAAAGCGATCCACGTTTGCAAGTCAGAAAGAAAATGCTCCCATACATATTTGTATAAAAGAGGGTGACAGAAATCTTGCAAAGAATGTCTCCAAATGGCCAGTTTCTTGTTACAAAGTAATAAATCCTGAAGGGTAATGTAAACACAAAAAGCAGATCTGATATTGCTAAATTAAGCATGTAAGTTGTAGTCTCATTTCGCACTTTTAAGGTGCAAGTAAAAATGTAGACAGCAACACAGTTTGCTATGAGGCCAAGAACAACACCATACTAAAGCATACAGCCCAGTATTAAAGATGTTATGACTTTAAAGGAGTCTTACAGTGGAACAATTTAGAGCTTACCATCTATAATGGGTATATTTATAATACTCCTGTGCATTTTGGAGGTCTCTCTTGGTTATTTCGTGATTGCATACTTTTTTCGGAAATCCAGAATGAACTTGCAGTGATTTGAAATCTGTGTGCTGTTTTGGTAAATTCTGTGGCAGCTGGAAAGCCTTCAGGGGAGAAGCACTAGCTCTTTGCCCCCGCCCAGGATAGAAAGGGGAACACATCTCCCAGCTCAGTAATCACCAGGTGGTCACTCTTCTTTTCCAAGAGCTATTTGTAATCACATAGCAGTCTTCAAAAGTCAAAAAACCCATATCATCTGTGGCAGATGAGGTCACCATGAAGCTTGCTTAGTCTTCCATTTCTCCCCTCAATTTGATGAGCCTTTGCAGAAATTTTCCCTTATTGGTGGCTGCGGCTCATGATCGATGAGGTCTTGTCAGCCAAATTTACTGGGTGTTGTAGGCTTTAGAAAGCGATTTCCTGGACGCCACAAAGTGTTGGCGCTTGCATTTTTTCCTTCAGCTTCTGTCTGTAAAACCAGCTTGCTTTCGGCTCCTCCGAGTGCTTCCGGAGCTCGCTCGCCCCACGGGCGGAAGCAAGCTGTCTTGTGAGGGCAGAAATGAAGATTCCAGAGCGTGTTGTTCCTGCAGAACACAGGCCCTCACGTCCCCGCTCACCCCGACAGCCTCTCGCCAGCCCGGCTCCTTCTGCGAGAGGAGGGAAAAGAGCTGGGGCTAATTTTGTAGCATGATCATCACAGGAAAAGAGGTCGGACTCGCTGAAGAATGGTTTCAATTCAGTTTGTTTGCCTTCCCCTAATCTGATAATGTGTCTGCTGGGGACTGTACCTTGCAGGCGTGCAAATGGTCACCAGCAGAGTGCTGCTGCAGCTGCAGCCTCCTGTTAAACTCTTTCTGTACTGCTCCAAAGGGTCCTCTGGCAACCTGGCCGGACTCCAAGATCTGTTTCTTCTTCAGTTGTGAGGAGGCACTTCGGTGTCTGAATAACTCTTGCGCCTTAAAAAACCCCATTTTTCTTTGGAGATGATTGTAATTGTGGGGTTTTGTAATTTGTGTAGGATTGAACTAACGTTAGGTTTTTTGATAGGCATCTCTAGTTAACACGTTACTCACCAGAAATCAGCTAAAGAGATCTTGATTCTTTCAATGCACGAGTACAAGCTGCAGGAAAGGCAAAGTGACATCACAGGTAATGAAGTAATTTCACTAAATAATTACTGAAAGAAAGAGGGATAAGATTGTCAACATGAAAGATTATGAGTTGTTCCTGGATATTGCCAGGACTGAGATGTGGTGCAGTGAGAGGAGAATTTTTTAACTCATTCCGTACTAAAAAGAGCATCCCAAGCTCTGTTTGTAGTCAGAAAGATGATTCTTTTTACAAAAAACTACACCTTACATTTTTTTAAAAAATTGGGCTGTAGAAAATATTTTTGCAATATGTAAACACAGAATTAGTAGAGCAAAAGAAATACTGCACTATGCAATTGTTTCTTATAATTTAAAGGGGGTCTGTTATTGCACATGCACAAAATACTCCCATTAGTCACTGATTAATGAAACGAAAATATGTTGTAGCTAATTAAATTATTAAGTAAATATAAAAACAGCTCTTAATGCCTTTAGGACAGATATGAGATAAATCTCAGTTTAGACAGACTCATCTATTTAACAACAGCTTGGAGAGACTTACTTCTGGCATAAAAACCAGTCTATTTTTAAGTCTTAGAATAACAAATCTCTTCATATCTGGCTGGGTGGCATGGTTCTTTTGAACTAGATTTTAATCAGTTGTACTAAGCAAGGCTCTGGGCAAAACCTTTCTAGTCTGCTGAAAAGGAGAGCAAATAATAGCACTTCACAGTGTTTTGGCATAGTTTCTTAGTGTAAAGTATGCCAGACAAAATTCAGGAGCATGCAAAAATGGTCTTTATAATTTTAGTTTAAGTTTTCTTGATAGCTTTCTTCTGTGAAATTCTTTCTCCTTGATTTTTGAGGTGAAATTAAGCAATTTCATTTCAGTAGGCTATTACCCACAAGAAACCTTTTTGACTGTTTTTGAAATTCATACTTAAGCACTTAACTTTGAAATTCAAAACTTGACTGTAAAGTGTAGTGCATTTTCCACTTCTAAGACAGCAAGAAATGAAAATGTGAGCTGGGAGAGTCTTGTGTGTCCATCCTAAATTGTACCTTAGCATCAAGTTGCCTTACCTGACTTTCCTCACAAAAGGAGTCATCACATGTGGTTACATTTTGATTTTGTTCCTGAAAGCCATGGGTGGTGAAAGGGGGAAGATTTCCTGAAAGAGTCCCTGAGCTCTGTATTGGGCCATGAGAGCTCTGAGCTCTCTTTTCCTGTTCCAGCTTTGCACAGGAAAACTGCATGGGGCAGACTCAGTTACTGGAATGAAAATCCCTGAAGCAGAGAAATTTGATGTCACATATCAAAACCTCAAGGAATAATTTACGTTTAGGGAGAGAAATGAATGAAAATTAGTATGTCTCTGTGACACATGAATACTTGATTTTCTGTTGGGTGAAGGTGTAAGTGCACAGAGGCAGGGTGAGGGGTGCCTACCTAGAGGCACTGTTTATTTCACCTGGATAAATGTACTTTAGAGCCATCATGAAGTTGTGTCCCCAGCCTTTGGTTTGTCTTGTCAGAGTCCTGGCCTTGCTGTGGCTCATGTTGTTCCTCCTGTTACAGGTGTGGGCACCACAGAGCTGCATTTATGGGCTTAGGTATATGCTTTTGCTTTCTTTGGGACTTTCTCTTACCCCTGCACCTTTCTGGTCCAGAACAGTATGTGCATTGTACACTAGTTGAAGAACTGAGTTATATTTGCATGCTTCCAGACATAGAATTCAGGTGCAGAGAAGTTCTAAAGTTCAATTTCAGGGTTTCAGTGAGGAGGTATATGACTGAGCTGGCAGTCTGACTCATTTAAGTGTAAATGTGTGAATAGCAAAGGTGAATTGCATGCCCCTTTTCTTACTAGAAGTGACCAATTATTACCAAGCAGTGTTGTTATTTCTATGAACTTCCCAGGGCTGAAAGACCTGTGTTAGTGCACCATGAGCTGTGGGAGGTGAGAGCAGCCTCCTTTCTGGCTGGGCTCCAGCATGAACAGGGAGAAAACTTCATCACATGTTTTCTGCACGCTGGGTCATGTTTCTAGATGTTGGGTTCTGTGCTGTCAGATATGGAAAAGCCTCCAGTAAGCCCCAGCACTTTAAAAATAATTTTTAAAAAGTTTATCAGTTATTAGGGAGAAATAATTTATGTGATAATGACCTTGCTTGTGTTCCTTCACTGTGGGCAAATTTTACTTTGGGATGGGGAGGTGGAACAGGCAGGAGGAAGCAGCTGCAGGGAGGGCCCTCTATGCTGAGGGGGTTTTTTTCCTTCAAAGGAAACGATGCAGCCACTGCAGGGAGATGCAAATGGAAGTCTGTCTGACTTTCTGCATCAGAGGTAAGAATGAGTTAGGGCCTGTCATGTGTTGCTGGTGCTAGATGAGCAGAGACTGCATTTCAATCAGCAGGCTTCCTGTGGCTTTTGAAGAGGCATTGAAGACAAGAGTGTGGGCTCCTTAAAGCTAAGAGCTGATGACATACTTGAAATCATCTCTCACTTCAGCATTGAATAGATTTCATACATTTCTGTGGTCATTTTCCACTTAACTCTGCTTATATGAATTTAGATACCCAAGACTAAGGGTTGGACTTGATGATCTCTGAGGTCCTTTCCAACCCAGCCAATTCAGTGATTCTATGGCTCTTGACAGCCTTGAGTGATCCTGGATTTGTGTGGCAAACCTGGTACAGTGTTCCACAGGGGGACAGAAAAAGTCCTTGTAGCCCTAGGGGTGTGGTAGTAGAATGGCTCTAGGGCACTGCCATCAACAGCTGCTGCTCCCTTCTTTTTCCACATGCCATAGAGTTGAAGACTTGCTCTCATTTAGGTCAAAGGGGCAGCTTCCCTTACATTTCAGAAGTTCAAATAAGAAATATTTCACTGAAACTAAACACGTATTGGAAGGCTTTCCAAGCTTGCAAAGTTGTTTTGGCTAATGTGTTGTGCTCCTGTAGTGCTACTCTACTCTTTGGTGCTGTGCTCAAACACAAGTTGTAGTAAAAGGTGAAATGAATTTTCAGGTTGTCTTGTGTACCACATTTGGTCTGGTACTATAAGCCTGTATTTACTTTAAAAAAAACCAAAACAAACAAAACCCACCAACAATGAAAAATGAGCAAGTTCAATATTAATATTATTGTAATAAATTTTTATAGTGCTTGTAAACCCAGTGTATGCAGTTACATGAAGGTTATCAGTGGTGCACGTAGGATCGTGTAACTCAATTACTCATAAACCAATGTTGCTGCTTGTAAAGGCACAGCTGTAAAGGCATTTTTTCTCTCTTTGGTTAAACAGTCTTATGCAAAAGGACTTGTGCTATCTACTGCAGGGAAGCCAAACCCTGGCAGAACAGTATTTTCTTTGCCCTAAGTGTTTTTTTTTTAATCCAGTCATTTTCATGGGATAGTGATGATTTTTGAAGCATTTTTAGTTTATTCACCAGGATTTCTCTCTAAGCATGTGTATATACAGGGAATTTATTATGGTTGAGATGCAGAGTTGGGAGCCAGGAAATCTACTTCTGGCTGTGCCACAGATTTTCTGTTCCAGTCCTGGCAGAGTTTTCTATGACTTTGTACTTTAGCTTTCCTCCACATAAGAGCTGCTTTACTTCCTCACTGGAATGCAAGACCATCTTAATTGTTAAAAACTATTTGAAGTCCTTGGATGGGAAACCCTTTCTTAAATATGATATTGAGATAATTACAATGACAAGTGAGTATGATAAAAATATACAGGGAAAGTAAAATTCTGTGTTTTTTTACGAGATGGCTGCCAAGCAGAAGGGTCTACTGAATGACTTGACTAGAGTAAGTCTACTGGGAGCAGGTACAGAGAAAGCAGGGCTGGGAACTTCACCTTCTCAGCCACCTTTCAGGAGCTGCCTTCTAAGAGACTCCTAAACTGCAGTAAGCCTGTTCTGGTGAGTGATTTACTGCCTTCTTAAACTGCAGTGATGGTGTCTACCTATGGAGACAGTGTGAAGTAGTTAGCACACTGAATTTTTCCCCCATAAGTTTTTTCCACTTTAGTAGGCAAGTCTTAAAATGAGGATTATGAGAGAGTGAATTGACTGTTTTTGTCTAGCCAGGCTAATACCTCATGACTGTTGCATAGCCAGTTGAAGACTCCTCTGTATCAGGAAACTCATTAGCCCAATGCAAATGAAACTACTTGTACAAAGTACAAGTTAAAAGAACTGTAAATATTTTCCACTGAAAGTTTTACTTACCTAGAACCAGTTTTCCTGATTTGTTTTTGGTATACTAAATAGGTTCTAATACATAGCTGGCAAAAATCTTTCAAATTTTTTAAAAAAGGTAGGAGAAGGTAAAATGTTTGGACTGTGAGTTTGTGAGGTTCTCTGAGTTAAAATAATTTATCTTTTGCAGTTGCTTAAAAAGGGAGAAGGAAGGTTGGAATAAACTGAGGATTCTTCATTCCTGTGCATTTTAAATGCTTCTCTTTTCAGAATGGTTTCAGTTTCCTTTATAGGAAACACAACTGCTCCTCTCTGGCTTGTAGAGAGAATTTCCTTTTTTTGTCCTCTGCTCTTGGACTCATAGGGCTTTTAAAACCCAAATATATATATAATATACATACAGTCTCTCTGAATAAATTGAGCACAATGGATATAAAAATACATGCAGCAAATATGTCAGTCACACTTCAAGAAGTGCAATTTCCTTTATACACCTTATTGTTACTAAGTGAAGTGAACTACTGAGGAATACTATGTAAAAGGTGATACAGGCATAAAGGAAAACTGACTTGTGTTGGGTAATAATTTTTAAGCAACTAAGAGGCCAAAGAAATATCTGTTGCTTTCCTAACTGGTCACCTCTCCTTTCAAGTGCAGTT
Organism: Calypte anna; assembly: GCF_003957555.1. Classification (NCBI taxonomy): domain Eukaryota; kingdom Metazoa; phylum Chordata; class Aves; order Apodiformes; family Trochilidae; genus Calypte; species Calypte anna. Next base: position 170,095,952 of record NC_044244.1, read on the forward strand.
TTGGGTCTGAAGTGCTGCTGTTGGGACTGAGTTCAGAAGTCACAGTATCCCTTAATGTAACTGTAATCCTTCAGAGTACTTACAGGTCTACTTGAGGCTTTCTAAATACTCTGATTTACAGGGAAACTTCTTAAAATAATGAGAATATGGGAGAATCTTTAAAATTACTACTAGTTTGAAATTCTTGTTTCATTTTGTGTAAAACTATTATGTGTATGTGTAAAGCTATTACGAGTATGGTTTTGGGGAAAGTTGGCTATGTATAGTGATGGAATAAGTGCAGTTCTATGTCCTGGAGTTTGTCATGCAAGTTCTGGAGATATTTAGATTATATAATTTCAGAAAATATTATATGTGTCCTCTGCTTGCATTTTAGAGCTTTCATTATTTGGTTTCTGTTGATCATAATTATTGTGGAACGTGTTGAAGAAATATGAGATTTTTTTTTAAGCATGGTGCTGTACATCTGAAAATGATTTTTGTGATAGCTCTAACAGAAATGTGCAGCATCTAACGGGGAAAGAAGGTTTCTTATCTCAAAGGTTCATTTAATGCTAATGAACACATTAGGCCTACCTGGAGTTATGTAAATGGATGTAATGGAATACACAGGTTGCTTGTTTACACTCTAAATACATAGCAGTAGTTACAGCAGTGTTTTAGGCCACTAACAGATGACTGACAAATACCTGCAAAAAGCTTCTTGACTTAAATTGTTTGAGTAAGTCATGGAAAGTCCCAGCAGCAATTTTTGCTTACATTCAAAGATATTTTGATGTGCAGAGTAAGTTTTTCTGAGAATGCAATTAAAATAATATCCAGGGGGAGCAAGCAATAATTGGATACGATATCATCTTCACGTCCATTTGTTATCTGATTTCAAATGGTGGCCCCCACCTTTATCTGATATGCACAGCATTAACAAGTAAGAAATGCCACACCTGCTTACCCCTCCCTGCAGCCTCAAATTTAAATCCTTCATGTTCTGTTACAGACAGTGTGCTTGGATATATACTTAGGCACTTGCCACTTTAAGCCTCTGCCCCTTTATATGGCCTCACTTTAGGGGAGAAATTACTTGGCACAAAGAACACAATCCCTATTTCCATTGCATCTTTGGAGTAGTTTAAGGTAAGATGATTGAAAATGGTTCTGCTGCAGTATTTCTTGGAGGCCCAACTGTGTCTATAGTAGACAGTGGCATGGGGGTTGACTTTTTGTACCAGCCATCTAGATAGAACTTGAGATGATGTTCAGAATTGTATTTTATAGCTTAATTCAGGGAGGTTTCTTTATGTATGTATTCCATGCATTAGAAATGTGTTAGATGATTATGACATACCTTAAGTGTAACTGCTTTTAGAGCAGGCTTGTGAGGGGTTAGGTAACACCACATTTTTTCAAGCCTTAAGCTATAGGCTGAGTGGTTTGAAAGGATTGGGCTAAATTGTGAAGTAAAAGGATTGAGAAGGTGAAGAGTTTGAAAAACAGACATTGTTTAGAGAGAAATGGGAAAGGACTGGTAAACAATCTTAGCAGCATCATTTTGAAAGGGTAGGAATAGGATGAATTTCTAATGCATTTCTAAAATGTTGGGTGGGAAGAGAGATGCCTTAATCACAACAGAACCCAAGTTTCTGAACTCTCACTTGCACTTTTTTTACCTTTTAAAAAAAATACACATTTATTCAGTCACTCTGCAAACATGACTGACATAATGTCAGTATTTGGAATTTCTCTATAAATTTATTCAGGAAATAAGTTAAATGGTTTTCTCTAAAAAATTCTGGCTCTACTGAAGCTTGTGCTTTCTACAGCATAGAATTAGAAATTCAAAGTTTAATTGGAGTTGGCAAAAATTTACCAAATGTTCCATGATTAAAAATTCTTACTCAATACTTTGTAATTGGAAAATATGACTGTTTAATGAAAAAATAATAATAAAATCAACAGCTAAGTTAAGCAAATACTAGGGTAGTAGGAAGGAAAGGTAAGAAGCTTCATGAACTATTTTGGAAGCTTTTCGAAGGATGAAATAGGTCTGGAGAACAGAACTTGTTAGAATTACATCTGTAATTTTTTTAGCCCAAAGGTTTTTTATTTTTTGGATCTTTAGTGTAAGGTTTTACCCAACGTATATTTTCTAGCCAGGATTGAGGTAGGCTGGTTCCATGTCAAGATTACTGGTTATCCATGTCCTTCTTGAGGATGTATCTCACTTTCATGCCGGATGACTTGCAAACACTGCATCAGGTGCTTGCAGCTTCTTGCAGTTTTGGCTAAGTGGAGAACTCCATCTTTGTACTAGAGGATTTTAACCTCTGTTTGTCAGAGATACCACAAAGCCTGCAGTTACATTCCTATTCTTATTTTTATAAAGGATAACATTAAGAAGCTATTTAAAGAATTTACCATGATCATTCAGTAAGATTTATGTGTATTTGTGTAGTTTAAAAAACCCCTATTAGTTTGGTATTAATTTGGTTTCCTTCACAAAAATGGAATGTAAGAAGTTAGGGGAAAAAAAAAGTTTCATAAGAGTTGCTCAAGTTGGTGAGCTAATTAGTAGAGATAAATACTGACAAGAAACTTCTTGTCAGGGGAGAACTGCTGCCAAAAAGCAGAACTTGGACTTCATTGATGTGAAGACCTATTACTTTGTAAATGTCTAAGTCAGCAAATAACCTCTTTAAATTTTGCATCTTAAAATCATTTTAACAATTGTTTAGCATATCGTTAGTAGTGGTAAACTGCTATTACAAGTACTTAGCTGACTTTCCCCCCCGCAACTGCTCTTCCCTTCCAGCCCATATCCTGAAGTTATATGAAACAAATTCAGTACTTTATGAACTTATTTTAACACTTCTTACTGTATTTAGCAGTTGTATTTTCAGTGTGGCAATCAGCTACTACCTAGAAGGTAAAAAAGCGAATGTCAGAACTTTGGAGGAGGGAAAAGGGATGTGCTTCTTGCATGGTATATTAGAATTTTCTGCTGAAATCTTGAAAGGAACAAAGTTAGGGTCTCAGATACAGAAGATGTTATTTAGGAAAGACCACAAAGTTCCTACTTGTGCTTCTTACCTGTCTTTGTATTTCTTGAATTTATTGGGTTTTGACGGCGTTTTTATGATCGATGTGAACAGTTGAAATGTGGGCTGTTGCTTGAAGCAATCCTATTGCTGTCCCTTCAGGCCTTTTCCTCTGCTTCTTCCCTTGTGCTGTGTGTATGTGCACCCTCAGCTGAATGGGGGGAACAGTTTGGTTTGAAAGGAATTCTAACAATTATTTTTTTCATAGTCCTGTCTGTGCTAACACTAAAGCAAGGGATGGAGCAAAAAGTGTAGATACGTAACTTAGGGAAGCACCACCAGACTTAAAACTGATTTAAGCCAACTGTGCTGTAAATGTTATGACAGAGTGTTCAAGGCTTTCAAATCTTTATGGTTTTAACTCTTGGCCAGGCATTAATTTAGTATTGGTTAGTCCATGAGGAGTTTAAAAGCCTCTGCAAAGCTGAAGAGTGATGTATCCATGCTTCTGGTTACCACCCTATAATTTATTTTCATGTAAATGGCTTTACATATATATATCCTAATAAAAAAGCCTGATTAATTTTTCCACAAAGGATAAAAATGAACAGCAATACAGACATACTATACATAGTCATGCTTCCCTTTGTGATGAAGAGGGATGGTATCTTTTTAAGGCAAATACCTGATCTGGACTTGACTGAAGATGCTCTGAATTTCCTAGCTGATGTCAGGATGTTGGGTGCTTTGGGCCAACTGTCTTCAGTAATGGTTTGCATTTTTATTGTCATGTTCAGTCTAAAGAGTCAGGTTGACCAATTTAGAGAGCTAGAAAATTACAGACAAATGTGCTTACAGGTACCTCATGTTACCTGCAGTTAAAACAAGAAGTCTGGAGAGCTGGGTATTAGAGAGAAATAAATTCTGGTTCTTTGAGATTGTTGGTTGTGGGTCTAACTTGAGAAATAACCTTTTTTTTTTTTTTTTTTTTTTTTTTTTTTTTTTTTAGTGAGCCCTTTGTTTCTGTCCCTTAGCCTTTCCTAAAAATGATACTTAACTTCTGCTGGGAGAGACAAAGTCAGTGAGAGATCTGTATAACTGGGACTGGAAACTTCAATTCATTTGATCATGGCATGCATCTGCACTGTTACTCCTGCACAGATCTGTTGATCAAAATGCACTTTACATTGCTTGAGCTATAGCTGTGCTCAGGGCTGTTGGTGTAGTTGACAGTGGTGGAGTTGTAAGAAGTGGGTTTTACTCTGGATCTACACATTGAGCCTGCTAGGCTTTAGTATGCACAGTGTGCTGATGGCAGGAAATGATCAAAGTAGAAAGTGTGTGAAAGTTTGAGAGAAATGTTTGAGCTGCAGTTCAGGTTCGTTCTTCTAGTGCAAATAGGAGAAGCTGTAAAATCCAACAGACTTCAAATTGTATTATATTCTACCTAATGTGTGAGCTTTACATGCTTCTGAGTTTGGGAGCTAAAGGAAAGCAACTGGGAGGGCTTCTCTAAGACTGGTGGTTTCACACTCTATGGAGAGAGAGGAAAGCTTCCCAGTGATGTGAGCCTTCCTTCATTTGCACATATATGTATATGGTTGTATGCAACTTCAGTAAAAGTGTTCAGATTTTTCAGTTACATCATGCATGTCATTAGTTCATGGCATGATCAAGTTTCAGAATTAGGATGATACCTTTTAAATCACTGATCAGTGACCTTCTATTTTGAAATTGCTAAAAGAGGTACCACAGCTTGGTTGTAGGACTAGCAGAAGGAGTTTGAAATACTTCTTGTTGGAAAACCTATTGGCAAAATGTAAGATTTCTGCAGCAATATGTTTCTGTAAAACTTCTTTTGAAAAGGCCAACTGAATTTAAAATATAAAAACCTTAAGAAGCTAATTTTGTTTTCCTTAAATTTAAGGAAGTAAAAGTAGGAGCAAAAGACCTTAATTTTTTCAAAATAGGATGTCAAATGCCGTGGTTTCATCAGAAACATTGCAACTTTGATTCTGCTCTGTTTACAAAGGACCAAGAGTTTCTAACAGTAAAAATTCAGAGACCTTGAATAGAAAGGCACTTTGTTATTGAAGAATTTCACCTTTTTCTTCTTGGGAAAACAGCAGGATATTTTTAGCTCAATGAGATCAAGAGAAGCATGTTTTGATTATTTGATAATTTAATGTACCTTCTCAGCTAAATTAAATTTACTATTTTGTAGATAGGTGCTTAATGTCTCTGATTTATGAGTTCAAGGAGAGTCAGGTACCTTCTTTCCTGTATGTGTTTCATTTTTAAATTATATGCCAGTAGCATTCAAATGGAAAGATAAATGGTCAAGGAGCAAACGTTGTACAGAGGAAGGCAATGGCAGAGCCCGTGCAAGTTTCTTGATTTTCATAAACACATCTACTCCCTACACACAGGAGCATCTGAGCACTAAAAAGGAAGAAGTACTAAAAATACTCTGAAAGTTTTTCCATTTGTTAAGATGTGACTTTTTTAACTTTGTCATTTTAAAGGAGGCTTGGCTTCCTCAGTATCTTTATGAAAACCCAAGACTCACATGGCCTTGTCTCAGCTGCACAACTTTGCTTTTAAGTCCCCAGTTGGATGCAGGCTTTTCAAACCAGCACAGCTTTTGTAAGGCACTTTCTCTGAGGTATCTGGTTGCCCCCATGGGTCTTCCAAGGAGCCCCCAAACCCAATCCTGGCTTCAGATTCCAGAATGGCTGGGCATAGGGGCTGCAGGTGGGAAAACTGGTTGCTGAGTATGGATCCTTCTTATATATGTGTAGCACAGAGCATTCTCAAAGGGGGAGATTTGTTTGCATTAATGCTATTCAGATGTGAAGTGGGCAGTCTGGTATGTGGTGTTTCAGAGAAAAAACAACATGATTTTTTTGTCTTTTTATAACTTGATTTCAAAACTTGAAGGTGGTTAACCTTGCTTTCCTAGATCCCTGTGAAGTTATCCAAACTCAAGTTTTAAACACACAAATCTCTGTTGTTTCCCTGGGTATCAGCAGGATCTGTTTTGCTTTTGTATTTAATCACTCAAGCCTTTTTGTCCAAGTTTTCTCTAAAATCACTTACCTTTTATGCCCTACTCTGGTTGTTTAAGTAATTCAGGCAGCTGGGGGGGGGGGGAAATAGCTTGGTCTAATTTTTAAAAAGCTTGAAGGAAGCTGAAAAAGAAAAGGTTGAGGTGGCAACAAAAATGTTGTCATGCTGTCAGCTGTCTGTATTGCAGCACTCAAGTTACTTGTTAGCCAAATACTCAGAATGCCAGCATGTCATTATTTCTATCCATTCTTTCTACTATCCTCCCAACTGGCAAGGTGACTCAGATTAGTTGATTTTATATGAAGTAGTAACCAGCAGTTGTCTTCTGTGAAATCCAGTAATCACAGATTTTATATTTACACAGAAAAGCACCTTGGCTTGATCTTGTGGTGTAAAGTAGAAACAGTGTTTTGAAGCCCTATAAATCACTACTTCCTGCATCCTTTTCCTCTGAATATCTAAGGGGCAAATGTTCTGGCTTCCAACATGGTTTTTCAGACAGTGAGCTTGTTTTTCTTCACTGAACAATCTTCAATAAAAAAGGTTGGGTGACCATGAGGAAAGGCACTGAATATAATTTCTTACATGATTTTGTGAAAATAATAGTGGTCTAATTTAAGGAAATGTTAGCTCTGCCTTCTTACAGATGTTGCTGAGGTCCACGTGACTATAGCTGTAGCTGCAGTTCACAGACATCCTCACTTTGATCTTACACAGAATGTTGAGATTTTTTTTACAGTATTTTTGGCCTTCTTTGCTAGCTTAGCTACAGCTTTTGACGTTTGAAAAAAATTACAGGAGATGTATTGCATTATATTAAGGTTTCTTTAGTCTTTTTGAGGATCCTACAGTAATTCTGTGGATACTTGCACACAGTTTAGTGTAAGAAGTTCTGACTGACCCCATCACTTTCTGATGGGGTCTGATACTGTTTGACAGTATTAGTTATAATTTTTCCATCTCAGATCTATGAAAAGCTAATCCTGACATACTTACTTAGGAAGTGTTTCTGGTATGGTTATACAGATTTACAGTTTGTACTGAAGGAAGCCAGCTAACACTGTAGGTCAGTGAAACTGCCCTCAAAAGGAGTTGGGGGGAGTGAATTGCCTCAGTACCAGCTGCAAAACTTTCAGAGGAAACAGTAGGAGAAAGACTTAATAAATTAGGTTAATATTAGATTTGTAAAATTAGTAAAAACTAAGTGTGGAATGGTTGTAACATGAAAAAATATAGACACCAGTGTCTTCTGAGTTTTTGTTTCAGATCTGTTCAGACAGGTTATTGAAAAGTTTGGGGTGTTTTCAGGGATTTTTATATTGTTTTGCATCACACTGCCAAATTCAATGATTTATTTTCAGATTGGGAAGTATGTATTTTCAATGAAGACTTAAATAATAGCCCAAGACTTTCTTTAATCTTCTCTTCCTAATCTGATTTCCAGTGCACTACTCTTTACCTCTATTATAGTGTATTTTGTTTGCTTGTTAAATAAATGCTTGTAAGGCAGAAATACTTCATTAGGGACATTTTGTTTAATTCTGTCAGTTGAGCATTCAGAAGCTCTGCATATGTTTCTGCTTTGAGAGGTAAGCACAACACAATGACAGCCAGGTTTTGTCTTGAGTAAATACTGTTGCTATAAACCAAGGTAACTGAGCTTGAGACATTCTGTAATGGTAGTCACAGAAGTATCAGCTCACATTAGGATCAAAACTCTTCTTAGAATGGGTTTATGCCCAATATGTTGTTAAACTGCTAGTAACAATTTTTTGTTGTACAGCTATTTGTTACAACTTCCTCTTTGTTCTCTTTGTCATGTATAATTTTCTTCAGATGGAAATATTTTCTAAAAGTTGTTAATAAATCCATTGCATGAAACAGTTTTCATACTCCTTTTACCACGTTTTATTATGAAGCATGGCATATTGTTGTTTTTGGAACTCCAATGTCTTTGTCCTGTTTTTCTCTTTTAGATGATACAAAGCACGTTGCAGGATATTTAATAGTGCTTTTTACTTTTAAATACCATAAATCAGTCTGTTCTTTATGGTTTCAGGACATGTGCCATTCCCTAGCTAGTACTGCTTTTTCTAGAGAATTAGTCTTCTGGACATGCTCATCTATATCCTCTGCACAGTCTTTTTTTGTTCAGTTCATAATTCCTTGACACCTTGATTATGTTGGTAAAAGAGACTGTCCTGCTGTTTCAAGAACTGCTATTTACAAAGTTCCTGGGCACGTTTACCAATTTTAGCTGGATTAAGAGGATTGTTGGTGGTACAATGCAGCTAAATTTGTCCAGCTAGTGACAAACAGGAAAGACCTCCAGACTTGAATTTACAGGCTTTTAACAGAAACTCTCAAGGAGGCACTCCATTGTCATGTCTCTTCTTGTACTTGGAAAAATAATTCCTGGAACTGCTCTTAATTGTTCTTGTAACTGGGACCGTGTAAGTCAGTTAGAAATGAAACTGCTAGAAAGTGTGATATGTAGCACTGTGACAATCTGCTTGATCATTAACCCTAGAAATTGCATAAATAAGTTCTCTTTACTGAGGTAGTTATTTTGTGACCCAAAAGTTTTTCTGAAGAAGTGCTTAAGTACTGTTTGGCCCCTGAGTACAATGAGTTTTCTTACATGAAAATAACTATAGAAGTGTTGTTCTTAATGCTGTGTGATGTCAGTTAATATAATGATCCTTTTAAGCATGTTTTCTTCTTCCTTTGCTGAGTCTTCACACACTGTAGTGTTTTCACAGTTTAAGGATCTTGATGTAATTAACCTCAAGATTTTTGGCAGGACATTTTGTTGTTGACTGATATCACACTATTTCCAGCAGTCAAATGATTCACATAGGGTTTTAGTTTATGTATTCTAGGTGATTTCTTGTGCTGAGGGGAGAAAACTGGCACCAGTTCAGATTGTCTTTAGCTTCCACCTGAAAATCTTGAGAAGTGAGATTAATCCAAGAAGTAGTCATACTGAAGCCTGGTTTTACCCTGGGGAGGAAGGCAATAAACATGCCAAGTTCTTTAGTTATGGATTGTTTCCCCAGCACCACTGCCAGTCCAGACCCCAGATCCATCTGGGAGAAGCTCGTAGCAATTGCTTTGGGGAAAATCAGATGCAGGTTGAGCCTACAATGCTATTTTCTTATATAGCATTCAGCAAGAAAGGATTATTATATTCTGTAGTGCTTTATGGACCTACCAGTGCAGTTGCTTTTTGAAGTAGTGGGTATTTTCCACATTCACAATGTTCTGTAGCTGTTACTTCCACAGCAGAACATGTGGGCTGTATGAAAGACTTGGTGGCTTTGGCTTTCAGTCCTATGGCCTGAAAATTTAGTTTGGTGACTCTGAGAATCCAGGGGCTATTATACTGGCATAATGCAATATTTTATTATTTTGCTAATAATGCTTTCAGCTTTCACTTTTGAGCATTGAGTGGTGGTTTCAGAATTACTCATGCTAGCTCTGAATACCTTTTTTTTTTTTTCTTTTTCTTTTTTCTCTCTCCTCTTTTAAATAATGGTAATGTTAGAGCCTTTTTGAAAAATGCAGACATTTTCCTCTTTCATTATTTTTGCTTGTATAATCACCTATTATTACAGCTTTTTTATCATCCAGCCATTGAAAGTCACGGGAGTGATTTAAAGAGTGAGCTTATTTTTCCTAAAATGGAATAATTTTGTGCTTCTGGCAGCCATCTCTTCCTTACCCCTGCTACATTTCCTTGTCATTTGTTAATGTTAAACAGCAACAGTTGCAACATGGAGCATGAGGCTTTACTGATAACCTCTCTCTGCTGGGAAAATTGACATTTATTCAGTCTTTTAGTATCTGTTGTAGCTCCATTCCCATCTGCCCTCTGGCAATGCTTTCTTTAAAGAGAACCTTACCTGAAGGAGCCTGTCAGAGCTGTTGATCTGGTCTGGAGATCTTCTGCAGGATCACCCTATTCACAGATGTGTTGACTGCTTTGGAGGAGAAATCTGGGAATTTGTGAGGCATGGTGGTGCCACTGAAAGGTGGGTTTCATCCTCCAGGTGCTCATTTCTGCTCCTTCATCTGACCAAATGCAAACACTTGCATTGCTGTAAGGTGAATTAGATAGGTGAGCTACTCTGAATTTAAAAGTAAGGCCTCCCCTGCCAAATGTGTTTAAAGAACTCCAAGCAAATAAAAAACAAAACAAGGAACAACAAAACCACAATTCCCTGGACCAGCTCTCCAGCTTTGTTGACAGAAGAGAGGTTGGGGATGATTGGGAAGAGGGAGGGAGGAAGGAGAGAGGATGTTGATGGACGACTTTGGAACTGTGTTTGAATTCTTAGATTTGCCAGGTCTCTTCAGAACCTTTGGAGGAAAACTTAAATTATTGGAAAACTGTAAAGGGAATAGATTTGCAGCGTCATCTAAAAGCAACACAGGCTTAAGGTGTATACCCAGGCTCTGGTGGCCTCGGTTTCCTTCTCTGACTTGAGAGATTTGACTCCTTATTCATGTGACCTTAAGTAGCTTTTGATAAGAAAACTTGGTTTTACCCACGAGAGGTATCTGACCTCATGTTATTGAGGAGCTAGAGACTGCCTAAATCAGTTCCACATTTTATAGATATATTATTAATTTTAAAAGAAAACTGGAACATGAGAGACCTGGACTTGAAAATTCTGAACTGGCTTGAGGTTAGAGCACCAGCTTTCAGGTCAGCTGCAAGGACTTCAAATAACAAAGTTTCCATGGTTTTAATATGTATCAGTGTGTGGTGTTCATTTCCTCCATAATTTATGACATTCTAAGCCTCGTGTGTGAGGAGAAAAAGCCTGTCAAAATATTGCTTTCAAATGACCAGAACTAATTAACAGTCACTGTTTCTTTTCTGCTTTTTTTTTTTTCCTTGGCAATCTACATCCTCACAAACCTTGTTAAAACTATTACTTGATCTTAAATGCTGGAGATCAGTACAATAAGAATAGGACTTTTATTGAACATACATTTGCTCTTAGAAGTTGAAAGCAGATCTGTCAGTGTTCTTACATTAATTTAACCATTAATGTTGCTATTTCTAATGGTTTTCATTATAAATTTTTGTAAGAACAAGCCCTAATAGGAAAGTAATATTTATAACACAAGTCATTAATTAAATAATTTTTATTAAAACATGGTCCTTAGTCTTACTGTTTTTTATAGCAAAAACTATTTAAGTTTAGACTGTGAAGTGTAATTTTTTTGGCAGGCCTGAATTTTTCAGAATTCTGAATCCTATTTATCATGTGAAACATCTGAAACTACAATTGCAAGCAAAAGTCAGCTTCCTGGGTGTGCAATTCTGTCATGGGAAAGAGGGATGCAAGTAGCTCATGCTGAGATCCACTCCTTGCACTTCATTCCAAAGCTGTCAGTTCTAAATCTGCTTTGCTTTGTCTTGAAAGGTCAAAGCCACCTGTTAGCATGCTATGAAGAAGAATATTTATTAAATATTATGTATTCTATTGACTGATTCAATAATTTGAGGTGGTGTTATTAAAAAACAACAACAACAAAACAGAAACAAAAGACAAAGACCAAACAGTGGCCCCAAGGAAGTTTGGCACTGAAATATATATCATACTTTAGTGACAAACACTTCATTAACATTTCTTGTGGACAAATAACTAAAACTTGAAAATCAATTAGGAAATTATTATAAAGAATAAAAACATTAAGCGACAGAAAACAAAGACAAAAGCAGTTTTGATATGCTGCAAACTGCTAATTAGTGCTGCTGAGAGAAAAGCTACTCAGGAACTTGCTCTGTACACCCAAACCCAAGGGCAGATGTTCCTCATGTAAGGATTTTAGGTCTTTCATTTAATCTTCTCATGGAAACCAAAGTCCAGTTAAACATATTGTTGGGACAGAGCTGATGTAGAGATCAGGAAGCTGGGAAGCACCTCTGTGTCCTGTTTCACCGTAGATAAATAAAGATTAGCCAACAGGAATTTCTGCCTGTTTTTGTCCTTAAAAGGAGCTTTCAGCCTGGGAAACATCACTGCAGATCCTTGTGATGCAGGTGTTCCTGCAGGGAAGCATCCTGCAGATGCTCACTGCCTAAAGCCCCATTTCACTCACTGAGTTGGGTGTTGCAGTGTTGGAGTTAGCCCTGAGTAGTGTGAGAGGCAACCAAGTTGAATTTTTACTCTTCATTCTGATGCCAGTGGCTGTTTGACCTGGAGAAATTTTAGGCCTTAATTGCTTTCTTCCTTTTTTGCACTAACAAAATGGGGCCTTTCTAGCCATCACAGGGGTGTTCAGATGAAAAAAAAAAAAAAAAAGCATTTTGCTTAATGAGTAAAATTTGTGTCTGCATCTAGGAATGGTAATCAGTTACTGAGCATTAAATTGAAACAAAAATGGCAAATTTTCTTTCATGTGAAAGGAATGCATTGGAGGTGGCCTGCTGGCCTGAAGTGCTGCTTAAAAGCTTTAAAAGCCAATATAAATTAGTAAAAGATAGTGTGAATAATGTCACTTTGGAAACAAGTTGCTGGTTCAAAAAAGCTGGACCCAGGGCTTCAAGCTCTTTTGTGAGTCTTTCATAGAGCACTGGTAATTATCTGGTTAATTACATCGTATTTTGCTTATTTGAGTAAGAGAGGTAGATTGTTGACTACCAAATGGTGGGACTGAAGCTCACCAGAGTTTGCCCTGATAAACTTGAAAACTCTACACAAGCTGCAGATTGTGCTTCAGATTTACTAAATCAAAGTCTTTTTGATACTTGCAGGTAAAGTTGTAATTAAATGATCAGTTTTGCAATGTGGGGGGAATAGATGCATTTGAGAAAACCCATCTCTGCATCTTTTTTGGTTATGCCATATACCCAGGGTTGTTTTTTTTTTGTCTCATTAGTGTATCACCTACTTGTGCAGCTATGTGGCTGTGTGTTTGGAAAGCTGACAGTGAGAGTGCTAAGGAGTTCCTGGGGAAAGAGCACAGGGTCTTAGTCTAAAGTCTTTTCAGCTTTAAGGTGGAAACTGTGATCAGCAGCACGCTTAAATTTTAGTAGTTTTGAGAACAAAGTAACTTTTTCCTGCCTCTTGCAACCACAGGGCCAACAACATTTCTGTAGTCAGGGTCGGCAACTTGCCCATGGGTTGCTGGCATCGAGCTGGTACTTTCTCATATCCCACTGTTACTGCTGGGGGCCAGCTGGGTGACAGCACCTACTTATCTTGACACATTTTTGCCCACAGTGTCAATTAGCATTTGTGAGAGGCAAAAAAGATGTTTTGGACTCTGTCTTGTTACTCACGTCTCTGTAAGTAGATGTTTCTACATAAAGAGCATCTTCTTGTTAACTGTAGTTCATTGAGCTGATGGAAAGCAGCAGTAGGTTTCATAAATTCCTGTAGGTAAAGTTTTGCATGCCAATCAGCTGATTGAACTGGTTGTTGTCAATAAATGCAGGATTTACTGCCAGATTTCTACTTTTTCCTACTTTGCTCCTAAGCTTTGTGGAGTTGCTGCCCTTTCTTGTCTGAATGTTTGCTCTTCTGGCTCTGCTTCTGATTCTCTACAGAGCTGGCTTAAATCTGGTTTTGATTTTTCTGTTAACCTCCTGCTGGTTTAGTGCATCAAATTGACTTAGGTGGAGGTTGACTGATTGTCAAGGCTGGCAAGTGGAAGAGAAGGAGTGGAAATGATGCAAAATTAGGTAGGTCTATTCCATGGAGAGCGAGCTGCTGTGTCCCATCACCTTATCTCATGAAATCACACTCTGTGTAGTGAAAATTGGAGGAGGGTTGAGAGAGGACCTGGAACTTCTGGTCTCAAGTGCTAAATTCAAAAATAGCAACTTTTGCTTATGTTTCTTGACCTCTCATTAACATTTATCAACCCCTTTTTGTCCTACTGATGTTTAATTAAAAACAATACTTTTGTAGTCATTAACAGCAAAAATGTCAAATGAAGTGGGATTCACTCTTAGTCAAGGAATCAAGAGTTGTTTCAGTAATGAATTAGTGATTGCTCTGGGAAAGAAACTTGGCTTCTTCAGGGCATAGTGAAACACTGACGGGAGTAATAAGAGGGAAGAGGTAAAGTGGCCAAAAGAATGAGAAATGGAGAAGATCTTGGCTCTGCATTTTTAGCAAGGGCAGCAATGAAAGAAACAAGGAAAGAGCACAGGAAAAGATGATGCAAAGCAGCCCAAGAACTGATCTGGTTGAGAAATGTTGGAGAAAAAACGATGTGGTTATGACTCAGTAACTTACGTTTTTCTCTTACAGATGGAACAGCTCCAGTATTGCCAAAATAATAATTCAAAATGTACTCAATGTGGAAAACTGAAATTCTCAATTCACTGTCATCTTGTTGTTCTGAATTTTTAGTTAATGTACTTCAGAAGAAAAGTGTTCTTTTTTTAGAAATAAGGTTAAATGAGAGAATTCTTAATGCAAGTTTTAATTCTGGTAAATCTATAGTATTTTTACTAGGGCTTTGCATATTGCCTTAGCCAGGTGATGCAGCTTGCTTTACATGCATGCTGTGCTCTTTGTTGTTATATATTAATATTAGTAACATGCATTTATAGGGTCAAATAAACCTTGGACAGTTGAATGATGTCTTATAAATGAAGTGGTGAACTGATTGATTTTACTGCTGTCTTTTGGGAGATCATTTGGAGGAAAGTGCTGAATGTGTGGTTTTGCTTACTTTGTTCCCAGTCTTCTGGACACTCCTTTTCCCCTGAGAAAGCAGATATTTGCTAATCAATTGTGTTTTCAAAATTAGGGATAAATATGGTGGCAATATATTTTTCCATGCAGTCTTATTTTCTCAGCATAACAATACTCTGTACATAACAGACCAGTAGCAAATGCCTGAAATTTTGTTTCTTCAATACTGCTGTTTATTACTAAAAGCTGCTTCAGCCAGAACCTTCTCTGATCAACTTAGATCCTCTCTGCATTGCCTCCTACCTCAAACTTGTAGTAGTTTCAGTCTTATTTCAGCTGCCTCACCTGAAGTACTGGTAACTGACCTAAAATAATTATTTGTTTGTTTTGGGCCATGAGGGCAGAGACTTAATTCATCCAGAGTGACTGCAGCTCTTACCAGAAGTGTCCTTCAAATATGACACTGTGGAGACTGAAGTAGTCCCCCGTGCAGTTAGATGAGTTGTGAATGTGGCTTGTGTATTATCATATATAAAATATTGGGTAGATGCTGCAGCAAAGTGGATTGATACGAGGTGCAGCAGTAACTCAGCCACCAGTGGGTTCTTTGTTTTGTTTTAAAATATGACCTTTTATGTACTTTTGTTCTATTTGCTCTTCTTTCCAGGAATCGCTATTTAGTAGGAAGTATGTGTGTGTGTGTAAATATATATATATATCTCCAGTGGACTTAGGACCATATTTTGAGGGTTGTATTTAGAGAGGGAGGAACAAAATTTACCTTATGTAGTTGTCTATTCTCAGCAAAATGTGCCTGTCATTTTTCTAGGGGTCACCTTTGTTTGATCTTATCAAGCTGTCAAAAGAACGAGAAGGCCAAACTGATCAGCCTGAGCCCACTTCCACTCTCAATCTGCCTCTCCAACATAATCACACTGCAGCAGACCTGTAAGTGACATGTGTGTTTGAGGTCTAGTGAAATGTGACATTAATATTGCCCTTAATATTTAAAACTACTTGTATTCTGTTTTCCTACTTGCTAGGCATGGTACTTAGGTTATGTCAAACTGCTGAATTTGCTGTTGCTTCTTACACACATGAATTTAACTAAACTACATGCTGAAATATTTTTTTGCAGACCTTCTCAAACTTGTTATTGCAAACTGTTATCTTACTTGCCTAGGAATAAAAAAGTCCCTTTGCCAAGTATTTAATCAATAACTTGGATTTTTAATTCCTATTATAGTAATAATAGGTTACAGTAGCAATTAAATTCTTCTAATGCAAGTGTTATTCATATAAAATTATTCCTTTATTATGTGATGTTAAGTGCTTAATGTATGTTCAATGTCCAGCTATCTTTCTCCTGTGAGATCTCCTAAGAAGAAAGCTTCTGGACCTCCTCTAAGTGCTACTCCCACTCCAGATGCTCAGCCAGCTGTAACTCCCCCAACACAGAAACCACAGAAATCCGCCTCCTTCTCTCTGTTCTACAAAAAAGGTTTGTTACTTCTGTATGTGCTGAAATTGCAAAGTTATTTATTGTTATTTATCATATTTTGGTTTTGAAGCTCAACATTTTTAAAAAGGTAATAAGAGAATCTGTAGTAAACACTGTGCAAAGTCTCAGCTGTCTCTAGAAGAAACAGTAACATGTGCCAGCAGGTTAACACAGGAACTCCACACTCCACAAGTTCAAAATGAAAGCTTGCTGATTGCAGATTGTAAAATTCCCCCTGTACTTAGCATTGGTGAGGCCACACCTTGAATATTGTGTTCAGTTTTGCTCCCCAGCCCCCCAAAAAGTGCTGGAATGAGCCCAGAGAAGGACAAGGAACTAATTTAAGGGTCAGGAGCACAGGTCTTATGAGGAGCAGCTGAGGTTGTTCAGCCTGGAGAAGAGGAGGCTGAGGGGAGCCCTTATCTCTCTCTACAGCTGCCTGAAAGGAGGGTGTAGTGGAGGGGGGGTTGGTCTCTTCTCCTTAGTAACAAGTGATAGGACAAGAGGAAATGGCCTCAAGTTTGTGTCAGGGAAGCTTCAAGCAGCCTTCTGATATCTGAAGGGGCCCACAGGAAAGCTGGGGAGGGACTTTTTACAAGGGTGTATAGTGAAAGGATGAGGCCTGATAGTTTCAAGCTGAAAGAGGGTAGATTTAGATTAGATATTAGGAAGAAATCTTCTACTGTGAGGGTGGTGAGGTACTGAAAGAGGTTGCCCAGGAAATCTGTGGGTGCTTCTTCCTTGGAAGTGTTCAAGGCCAGGTTGGATGGGGCTTTGAGCAACCTGATCTGGTGGGAGGTGTCCCTGCATGTAACATGAGGGTTGGAACCAGATGATCTCTAAGGTCCCTCCCAATCCAACCCGTTCTTTGATATTAGGAAAGATTTCTTCATCAAAAGGGCTGTCAGGCACTAGAGCAGGCTATCGAGGGGACTGGTGGAATCCCTGGTGGTATTTAAAAGATGCATATATGTGGTGCTTAGGGACATGTTTTAGGGGTGGACTTGGCAGCGCTGGGTTAATGGTCAGACTTGAAGATCTTAAGGGTCTTTTCCAACCAAAATGTTTGTATTATTCTGTAAGAATGGTCACACAGGCTCAGATAGAAGATTCTTCTAACATAGCACCCCTTTTTTCAGCAGTGACCATAAATAGATTCCATGGGAGGCTTAAGAACTTGACAGGCATATGTGGTGCTTCCTCAAAATGTTTTCCCAAGCCTTGACTTTCTCCAGCTCTGGGGTTTTCTGAGCCCTTTGTAATTCATTCGTCTGCTTATTAACTTCCAGTAGATTTGTGTTTCCAGATGCTTGTTTGTGGCTTCTACTAACTTCATTTGGTGGTTTGTAGTTCTTGTAGTGGGAGACTGAACATTTAATTGCTGTCCATCCTTTATCATCCTCTTTTTACTTTGTATGCCCCTATCATTATCATTTCAGTTTATTTTTCTTCTCTTTTTCTCAAGTGTATCTACTGGCCTATCGTCGACTACATACCCTGTTCTTTCAGCTTCTCTCTGACCATCCTGACCTGGAACTCTTGATCTGGACACTCTTCCAGCACACACTGCAAAATGAGTATGAACTTATGAGAGACAGGCACTTGGACCAGGTAACCTTAACAAGAAAGTTTAGAAAGACTCCACTGGACGTGTTCCTCATACATTCTTTAGCCATTAGAAATTGTTATGTGTATTTCTCTATTGATAACTCAGAAATTAATGTAGACTGAAGTCTGTCATGTCAGGTTTTTTTAAGTATTGGCAGTTACTTCCAGTGGGATCTTTAAATACCATTTAGTGCTGTTTTCAAAATAATGAACACACACACGAACTTTTCTTGTCATTTGCATAGGAAAATTTTTATTTTCTTTGGGAAGAACCCATGTGGCTGATAAATGTTTTATTATTCCACTTTAAAAGAGTAGCATGTGAAATTATTACCAGCTCCAATTAGTCGTCATACAGAAATAGAGGGAACTGAAGCTCACTTATATTTTGGAAGTTCTTATGAAGTTGAGTTGCATGCTAGTTTACAGGGCACAGTGAGTAATAGGAAGCACACCAATTAGTTTCTTAAGTTGAAATGAAGAAGCTGAATTAATTTTCTGCATCTCCAGTTGTCTTTTCTTGTTTCCTTAATAGATCATGATGTGTTGCATGTATGGCATATGCAAAGTAAAGAACGTAGATCTTAGGTTTAAAACAATCGTTTCAGCATACAAGGAGCTTCCAAACACAAATCAAGAGGTATGGAAATTCTTTGCTCTACCTTCATAAAAATGTTACAGTCTAAGTGTTTATGGGTAAACATAAACTGTGTGAAACAAAAAAACAAACAAACTATACCTGAATGTACAAAAAAACCCTGCTTCACTGCATCTCCATTCTGTGGAGGAGAAAACTGAATCTATATCTCCTTAAACGTCTCACACAGTTTGGTAACTCTCCTTAGAAAGCAAGCTTCATTCCATTTTTTGCTTAAAAATACTAAATTATGGGTGATTATTGTTTTTGGAGACCTTATGAAGGATTCAGTTGTACTGCTAATAGGATTTTCAAAAGCAACCCAAGTTCTTTCAGAAGTTTCCTAACATCCAAGCAGTGGAAGGCAAGCCGATAACTTCCTTTAGAAACTTGATAGAAATATGGTTAGGTATCAAATAGAGATAATAGAGATGTATGGTTATATATCAAACAGGTCTGTAGGTATTAAAATTGCAGGCTTAATTCTAGTATTCAAAAGCTCCTTTCTTTGTAAGGGCCTTTTATTGTACTTGATTTTTTGCACAAAATTATAATTATAATTAATTATGTAGGAAACCAAACAATCAGTTAAATGACCTATAGACATCCTCCTATTAGCAGAATTTCTTGCAGTTTGTTTGTGTCTTGGCTAAATTCCAGGCTTTTGTCTCCAAGCCTAAAGAAAATTTATCCACATCAGGTCAGTAATGACGTTTTCAGCCTTACAAGGCATGCACAATAGCAAAACCTTTTTTTGGCAATTATGTGTGGAAATGAATGTTTGAATTTGAAGAACGTTGTTACAGTTCTGATGAATTTGGTTTGCATAAGGGAGCTGGCCCAATTAATGCAGTAGGTGCCACTACTGATGTTCATAAATGATTTTGGGGAAAAAACCCCAACAAAACAGTTTAATACAGTTCTAAATGGTAGTTACAATAGGTTGTATAGAGTACCCATGAGAACTTAGCTCTTACCTAAGACAAATTATTGCATGGCTTTAGAAGTTTGTCAAATGTAAAATTGTAACTCTTCTTTTTTATAACTTTATTTGTTTGCTGTGTCTGGTTTTTCTCCCCCTATGCAGACTTTCAAGCGTGTTCTTATCAGGGAAGAACAGTATGACTCCATTATAGTGTTCTACAACTTAGTGTTTATGCAGAAGCTGAAAACAAACATTTTGCAGTATGCCTCCAACAGGGTAAGCTTTTACTTCTGTTCACTTTTATATAATAGAATAGAAATATATAGACAAAAAACCCTTATGATTGCTTTATTGTTTTTATAGCCCCCCACCCTGTCACCTATCCCACACATTCCTCGCAGCCCTTACCAGTTTTCCAACTCTCCTCGGCGTGTCCCTGCTGGAAACAACATCTACATCTCACCCTTGAAGAGCCCATACAAATTCTCAGATGGGTTTCAGTCTCCTACAAAGATGACTCCAAGGTCTAGGTAGGTTGTCAACAAGCATTTTTTTGACTAAATTAAAGGTATTTGAGCAATTTTAGTGGAAGCAAATTAGAAAACAGCACAGTCTGGATTGTCAATAATCTGTGGTTATTGTGTCTTTTCTGGGTAAAAGTTTGTGCCCTGTATCTGGGATCCTTAGTTGTCTTCCAGCACTTTTCTGTTTCAGTTTAGTCAGTATTCTCAAGGAATTTGTTTTGTGGTTTGGGTTTTTTTGGTGTGGTTTTTTGCTTGTTTGTTCAGGGGTTTTGTTTGTTTTTCAGAGTAGTCATCCAAGAAGAGCTTTCTGACATAGGTGCTTAAATGTTGTTGGCCTTGATTCTGGATTCTTACTCCTGAAAAACAGAGATGAGCTTTGTATGCTTTTTTATAAGAGAAAATACTTTCTTTAGAACAAGCTGGTTCAGAGTATTAAGTTGATTGAGCAGAATATTTCAAACTGTTGGTCACTGGTTTTTAGCAGATGAGGATGACAGCAAATACACAGTTCCCCAGTGAACTTTTCAAACTAGGATCAAGGAGTCACATTGTACCTGACCCACTGTGTGCAGAAGTTAAAATATATTATATTTCATGTTGAAGTTCTGCATGGTTTTGATTAACAAACAACTAAAGGTTACAATGAAAGGCTGATTATCTGGTACCCAACACTGAAGAGTCTTCCTGCTGATAAGGGGCAGACAGTGGGGCCTCTGATTGTTTTAAGCCAGTTTATTTTTTAGCTGTATAGTACAGTTGATGTGGCAATTCAGCATCCACTGGCCTGAATGGAGACATGGGTGGGCTCACCACAGCAAAACCCAGTCTGGGTTTGCACTTTTAAAGCAGAGAGAGAGAGGAAGAGACTTCTGCTAGCTGTGCAGATTAATTAGTGCTAAATAGAGCTTAATTTTAGTGTTAAATATACCTTAATCTAAAACACTTCTCTTCTTCATTTGGCAGAATTTTGGTGTCAATTGGTGAATCATTTGGGGTGAGTTTTAATGTTTTTGATGTCTGGTCTTGAATGCATGTAACTTAGGAATGGAATAGTTTGCTGACACCTGTGAAACTGGCCAGTCAGTGTCTCTAGTTTGTTGCAGTGCTTTATGGCATTTGTGAGCACAAAGATTACAAAGGTGTCCTGTTAACTCCTCTCAGATACCCACATTTCACTTTTAAAATGTTTTGCATTTTGTTTCAGTTACTTCGAATGCTGATAGAGTTCTTAAACCGCAGAGTTTTAGACCACCTGATTTTTGTTTTAATGGATAATCTGGAAGGTTTCAGAAGCTTTGGGATGTAATGACAATTCTTTCCATGTTTTCTTGTAATTTCAGGCTTCTGAGAAGTTTCAAAAAATAAATCAGATGGTGTGTAACAGTGACTGCCAGCTCAAGCGCAGCGCAGAAGTAAGTGCTGCTCCTAAGCCCCTGAAGAGGCTGCGCTTTGATATAGAAGGGCAAGATGAAGCAGATGGAAGGTGAGAGATTGTTTTCAGCTTTTGAATAAACTGAAGTATAGATGGTTCTCCCTGACTTCCTCCTGACACCCTAACTTCTGTCATTGTGTGAATTCTAGTAAATATATTAAGTGAGAGATGGTAGCGTAATACTCCAGAATCAGACACTTCAGTGTCAGAAGCAAGGATTTACTTGGTGCCTGTAGCATCCCAGTGTTACTGCTGAGTGTTAAACCCATGCTGTCATCTTTTGTCAGCCTGTTTAAAAAAATATACCCAGATTTTTTTGAATGGATGAGAAATCAACCAGTTCTTCAGTGTGGAGGAAAAAAGGGTTTGCATCTTTTTAAGAGAAGGAAATAGCACTGAAATGGGCTAGCCTTGATTTATAGTTAGGTTTACAAGGATAAAACCTAGATTTTGTAGGCTTTTTTTTTTTAATTATTTCTACTCAATCAAATGTTTTCCATCTGCAGCAAACACCTACCCCAGGAGTCCAAGTTCCAACAAAAGCTTGCAGAAATGAGTGAGTATTATTCTTTTTTCCTTAACTGCACTGCATTGAGTGCCTTGGCTAATACAGTTTGTGCCTACTGAAATAAAAGCATTGCTTAACACTCATGTCATTTCAGTAACCTGCTTAGTGTCTTGTGCTTGCTTCATTTAATCTTGAAAATGCAGATTACAACATGGAAATCCTCAAAAGCCTTTTTGAGGGTATTGAATAGCACAGCAGCTTAGAAGATGCTGTATTACATGTGAATAAGAAAATGAGCATGATGCATTTTTCCAACACACTAAAATTCTTTAAATGGAATTAAATGCTTCCCAAGGCTCTCCCTTTTGTTCCAGTGACAGACCCTGAGCCCGAGAGCTTGCAGGTAGAAATCAGTAGTAATTGCAGCAGCATTTAGTTGACCAGAACACCATTTTAGGTGATTACAGTATAATAAAGGAAAATTATATACACAGGAAAACCATCTGCAGTTGTGTATGTTGCTTTGCTGTCTTTTATACTAAAATACCAGAGACTGCTTTTTTTTTCTTTCTACTGGTCAGCATTTCTTTCAGATTTTATGGGATCATTTTCTTTTTGTCAAATAAAATGGAAGTCTAGCTCATGCAAAGCATCCTAGTCCCTTCATCTGAGTTTGTATTTTCCACTCCCAAGAAGGAACACTTGGTGTGACCAGGCATTCTCACTCTCAAGTGGAATCTGAGCTCTGCAGCTGAGCAGATTTGCCTGTTAAAAATTCTTACCTAGCAAGTGTTGATCAAGATGGGTATGAGGACAGATCCTGGCACCTCTGGTTTGTTTTAGGGTAGGGCAAACATTTCAGTGTTGGCAGAGGCTAAGAAGGGATGTTCTACTGCACATCCAGTTGTTCATGTGTCACTGCTGGATAAAAGTCATTTCCTGGGCAGGCTGGCTGTGGGTGTGGGGACTGCTCAGCCCACAGCATCTTCCTGGCAGCAAGACAAGATCCCTACACAATGCAGTCCCTCTGTGTCTGCCTTGAGGATGAAAACAAAGTGAGGGTACAGAAGCCATGAGAACTTGAGTTGAATTGGGTAGAATGAATTTCTTAAGTTGTGTGAGATTGAGCAAGAATTGCTGAGGCATCTCAGAATTATGCTTCATTTCTTTTAAAATGAGGGATTTGTTTTATTTAAAGCTGATTACTTCTGTTCCTTGTGTCAATACACATTTTTACAATAAATCATTGTGTCCAAAGTGTTTCTGTGAAGACGTATTTAACTTCATTCTTTTCTTTTGGGTATTTTTTTTTTAGCATCTACTCGAACAAGAATGCAAAAGCAGAAACTGAATGATGGAAATGATACCTCAGCCAGTGAAGAAAAGGGAGATTCCTCTCAGGACCAGGGGCTGCACCGCAAGCCCTCTTAGCTTGTTTGGTTTTTACAGCCTTCATTAACTGAGTTGCTTTTTTAGTTGCTTTTTATTCCAGACTGCTAGTTGAAAGCATTTGGACTTTTAAAATTTTTACATTTTTTTCATTATACTTTTGCCTTATAATGTAAGCCACTGAATTTAATTTATATATATTTTTTGAGGATTTTAAAAAACAGACTTGGAAGGTGTCTTAGTTTCCTATTGCAACATTACTGATTTAAGCCAGTTCAGTCTACTTGGATTGAATTTCTCTGTCTAAAGACAAAATGTTAGCTAGGATGATTTGAAATGCACTAATTTTATTTCCTTTATTTCCTTCTTAGATTTTCGTTTCTTGCAAATTCTGAAAATGAGGGGCCAGTTACTGCAAAGATTGCTCTCTCTGTATATAAGAAGCACATCAAATTCCCATCAAATTAAGCTGCACAGCAGTCAGACCTTGCAGGGCCTCACATCAGCAGTACAACCTGAATTAGAGTGAACTCATGATGAAGCTGTACTACTGAAAACAAGTCTTAGCATTGTGTAGTTTTCCTTAGTTTTCCTTCCCCAGCTCCCATCCCAGTGTCATTTCAGAGGGCAGCTACACTGTCCATCAGTTTGAATTCCATGGAATATGAATCACACAGGGGTTCCTCCCACAACCCCACAGAGAATCTCCCCAGAAGCTGGAGCTTCATCCCATATGCAGAGTACTTGATATGCACTTAAGAATGTTGGGAAAATCTCAGTTATTTAAAAAAAAAAAAAAAAAAAAAAAGAACCCCAAATCTAAATCTCACCTGGTACACATAAGATTTCAAAATTCTAATGATGTAGAATTTTCTTGATTTCTTCAGGTTTTTACCTAGCTGTAGCCAAGCCAAACAGCTTGAAAAACAGACACCAAGCCTCTTTCCTAGCTGAAAGCTGAGTCTCCATTTGGGTTCCAGGCAGGAGTATCCTGGTCTCTAAAAGCACAGGGATCACCCATTGGCCTTACTACAGCCTCTGCACAAAAGCAGAATTTTTTGAGCCCAGGTTGGAAAAATCAGTCTGCCTTGTTTTACCAAAAAGGCAGCATTTAATAAGCAACTTGTGAACTGTCACAACTAGCAAAAAAACCCCAAAACAACCCCAAACCTCACAACTTTTTTCAGCTTTCCTGTTTCTAAGTTACTGATTCAGGTACTGGAATATTTCTTCTCATGATAAAGGATTTGCAAAATCATCAGTTAAGGAAAGCACATATTTTACTTCCAGAGAATGAAAATATAGGTAAACAAATGAAGTCCTGCTTTAAAATTACCTATTTTTGAGGAAATTTAGCTTTCACAGCTACTTAAATTATAAGTGGTAGTAGAAAAGCATGCTGTTCAGCACACAAGCATTTAAAAACATTTTCTCTGGGTAGCTTATTTAGAAATTGTTTATCTGAACCTTGAATTACTTACACTAGTACATTTTAAAGATAGTTCTTGTGTTGAACAGAAGTTAATCCTAGAGCTACTAAAAATTCTACGAGCAGCACACTGATTTGTCAATTTTAAGATAAAATTATTTTTTTAGTCTCAATAGGGCTTCAGCTTTCTTCTTGAAGAATGTACAGAAGTGTCCAGAGTACCTTATGTTTATTTTCTCACTTTTTGCAGAGTTTTACAGATAGAATGTATGTTACCATTGGGGTACACTGACCGTAAGTTCTCTTACAGCCATGGAAATTTTTCCCTGATCCTTTGGGATCAAGGTGACCTAAAGGGGTGACCTTACGGACTCCAGTACCCAACCAGTTTTATTATGTCTTTTCTGTGACAGTGTCTTTTTTTTGTTCAAACAAACTGAAGGCTTTACATCAAATGTACGATAGCATTTTATACAACTAATCAGTTTCTCTCCTTTCCAGATAAATAAAATAGCTTTTAAAAGATTTATAGTTGGGTCTTTTATTAGCTGGAAAGTTGACTTCATACGGTACTGATGTGTTGTGCTTCCACCATGATTCAGCCACTGGGACGCGCAGAGGTCACCCCATCTCCAGTGATCCCCACTGGTGCAGAGGTCCAAATCATTTGTTTGTTGAGCTTGCAAATACCTTCAGAAATTTCCATAGGATGTTCTGGAAATGTTGTTCTTCCCAGACCTATTGTTCCAGGGTCACTGTTGGCATCGCTTCTGGCAGATGCTGGCCCATGTCATGGTCTGGGTCACTGTCACCTCCCTTGCAGAGGTCCTTGTGAGAAGCTGGTGCCTGCATTTAGAAACTTCCCCATCATTTCACCACCTTGCTTTTTATATTGATTATTTTTCTTTGGAGAAGCTCAGAAGAGCTCAGCATACAAAACTCCATGCTCAGACTCTCAGAACTCCAGCATGAGGTGCCCTGGCTCCCTGGCAGGGTGTCTGTCAGGCTGTAGGCACATCAGCCCCACAGCCTCCCTGGGGTTGCTGCTCCATCAGAGTCCATAGGTGCCTGTGACTCAACTCTGCTGAACGTGCAGAGCTACTCAGAGCATCAACATTCTTAACAATGCTTAGAGCACAAAGTGCACTCACTGGCTGACCTGCCTGTCCCTGCCCCCTCTGAAAACACATTTTTCAGATTCTTTTTTTTTTTTTTTTTAAGCAGATACATACACAAATAAATGTGTATTGCAATGAATGGCTTTTCTAATAGATTTGGAAATCTGACTATGTTTGGGAGTACCTTTCTTACAGCAAGACCTTGTTGTATTCACAACAGGCTACAATATTGAAATTCTTTCAGGAGAAAAGAAAATCAGAATTTGGAGCAGAAGACTTGGGCAGAAAATGGGATTGGTTTCTCAGGTGTATAATGGTAAGAACTGCACCACTGATCAAACTCTTCTTAACCACAGCAGAGAAATGAATATTTGTGGAAAAAAATGTGTTTCTGCCTGAGCTGTACATGTGAAACAAGGTCATGTGAAATGCATGTCGGAGAGGTCAGGTTTGCTCCATTGATGCTGAGAGAGATGTCATCTCCTGTCTTGGCTGTGGAGCCATCTCAAGATGGATGAGCTGACTCCCTGCCTCTTTTATTTCTAGTTTTATACTTTAATCTCTTGCTGTTGTCCCTTGTTTCCAAATGCTGTTTCTTGTTAAATGTCACAGAAGGTGTAATTTGCCTGTTTTCACTACAGGAGTGGCTGCAGGAAGCTGCCTGTGCCAAATGATAAATATCTGAAGAAGATTATGGCTGTGTGATACTGTTGCAAAGTACAAGTTGAAGTATTTTAAAATGTAACCATAAGTTGGCCTTAACATACCTTTGCTTCAGGAACCACCCTTGGTCTTTTGAAGACAATTTTTATTAATCATGAAGCCACTAAGGCATTAATTTCTTTGAAAAGTGAAAATACATGTATATAAATTCACCAGCCCTCTTTTTGCAGAATCAGTTTTAATTCTGCTTACAAGTACTTTACTTGGAGGCAGTTATCTTCTGAAGAACACAAATAGTCTTTAAAATATCTCTGAAATATCTGATATTATCTCTGGGTTTTTTTTCCCCACACTAACTACACAGTCAACTCAGTTTCCAAGTGTCAGACTTTTTCACTTTTACTGAAGTGAAAGGAAAAAAAAAATCCCACTCATATTTTTTAAACATTATGGCATTTTTATTAATGGTCTATTTGAAGCAGGTAAGCTAATAAGAAATCAAAACACCATTTTGTG
The DNA here is from genome assembly GCF_003957555.1 of Calypte anna. Classification (NCBI taxonomy): domain Eukaryota; kingdom Metazoa; phylum Chordata; class Aves; order Apodiformes; family Trochilidae; genus Calypte; species Calypte anna. The sequence continues at coordinate 170,122,969 of NC_044244.1, forward strand.
TTCAGGTTGTAAACTTTCTACATCATTAGGTAGTAGCCAATGAGTCCTGACTCTATGGGGTAATTAAACGCTTTGCTTGGCAAGGAAAGTCCACAGAAATTATTCAGATCATATAAAAATAGCAGGTTACATAGTTACGAGTTGTTGTAATAAAATGCTACAGGTGGGTACAAGATGACAATGCCACGTTGGCTCTTAGCTTCAGTAACTTAGGAGAAGAACCTTTAAATGATTCTATCCCTGTCTTTTCTTTCAAGTTCCATTTGATACAGAATATTATCCACCTGGCTCCCTTTCTGTAAAGTGGAATTTCCCTCTTTATTTAAACCCCAGATACAGTTTATGCTTGACCTTATTTTCACTTCTTAACAAATCACTTTTTTTATCCATGGTGTCCTAAAACAGACCAGTACTTACATACTTAAATACTTTCTTAAGTAATTAACCTACAGGCCACAAACACGTTTCTTGAAGGCCATCCCCCAATGCCAAAATGAATCCCTGATTTCTTCTACAATGTGCCCCATGACTGGGTTTCAAGGACATATTTATATTCATGTGTCCACATTTAACCACCTAAGCCAGTATGTTTTTTTAAACATTGACTTTTAAGTGCCAAGGAAAGTGCATGCAATGAAAGTTTAAAGTAATAAATAAATAAAATGCCTCTATGAATGTAATGTTGTCACATCCAGGTCAGATGACACATACTGCATGAATAAAAGCCAACATTGACACGCTGGATCTTTAGAATCACCCTTGTTCAGTCCAGAGATGTTTTTTTCTCAGAATTACAGGCTTTGTCAACTACTCTGAAATTGCATCTAGGCTTTAATGTGTACAGTAAGTGGAAATTATGAGCAGGAAGCAAATAAACTGAAAACAATTGGTATTTTTGGTTATATTAAGCCAAAAATGCCTTGCTAAGAAAGCCTGGTGTTTAGTTGTTGAACTACTGTGTTAATGAACTTGAGTCAGCTGAGAAGAGTCCTCTCACCAGGGAACCAGGCTCCTGAGTGAGCCCAGAGTGGTTTTTAATCAGATACTGAGTTAAAAACAATCATTTCACAACTACGCTTTTGGTTCTTTTAAGTCAAACAGCAAAGATTTACAAAGAACTTTTATAGCACGTTTTTGTGTGACAAAAAGGCTGTGAGGAGTGCCCCAGTGGTTCCAGTGCCAAGGGAGGCTGTGTGCCAGTGCAGTGCTGCTAAGCCATCCTTGTCTTGACCAAAACCTGTGGAATTCCCCAGCTTTGGCTCACATGGAATTGCCTTGTGTCTGTTCTTTTGGTTATGAGGAGCGTGGCTGCAGCATGCAAGGTCTGCAGAAAAATTAAGCCCTGCCATGACAGTTTTACCATCTGCATTAACCTTAATCTACGTGCCTGGGTCAAGTGCTTTTCAACACAAGCTTATCCAAACTAATCTCATCCCTGGGGAAGTTGAGGTTTTGATGAAGCTGCATTATATACTGGAAAGTTTTTGCCCAGTTCTGTTTGAAGGCAAAATACTGACACAGCTGCTCAAGCATGGACTGGGGCAGCTGGAGGAAGTTGTACTCATCAGAGGGGGGGGCAGAACACAGTTTAGTTCCAGAATATTTCTAGTGAGAGCCTAAGGCAAATATCTGAAACACAAGTATTTTTAAAATACAATGTTTTCCAAAATAATCTGCTTGTGTTCCTCTTCCCAAGTAAAATCTGTTTTGTGAGCATGCCCCCCCCCTTCTGCTCTGGGTGACGTGATGTGCAGACACTGCTCACTCACTACTCAGTTTCTCTAAGGATGTGCTCCTCCTCCTTATCCTCCTTGTGCAAAAGGATTGGTTGGAGACGTGATCCTCCAATATAATAAAGAAAAGTTATTTCTGCTTTAGAAATGAGGAAATGAGGCTGTTATCATTTAAGGGAATTAGGTTCTTAGAAACCACATGTGAGGATTAGAAAAAGTCATTGAAAGATTCTGTGTCCCAGCAAGGATCTAAAGGAAGGTGACATGAGCTGGCATAGTGCCTGGTTATCCAGCTTCTTGCCTTCTCCAGTTGTAAAATAATACAAAAGGCACACAGAAGGCCTACTTCAAAATTATCTTTTTCACCATTTTTCTTGAGATGGGTGACCTATCTGGGGATAGACTGTAGGATGAGAATAAACAATCTTCAAGTACAACTTCCTTGAGATTTTGTTTGGGTTTCTTTTTCTTGGTAACAACCAACCAGATGGTTTTCTGAGTACTAAACCAGAACATTAATTCATGTCCAGACAAATACTGCAAATGCTTCCTGGCCCACTGGGGTGCCAGGGAATGTGCTTGGTGTAGTGGAAAGGTTTTTTGTGGTTTTTTTCCCCCATTCTGTCTACAACAATGGATAAAAGTGCCAGGAACTCAAAACTGTAATATCCACCTGAAGCTCTTTAGGGCTTTATGTACTGACACTCCAGATAAACACCATGTGAGACATCTCCAACCAGAAAGCTTCTCATCCTAGAGAATTCATGACTTCATCACATGTTCAGAAAAACAAGTTCCTATTTTCACTGAATGATAAACCAGGAACAAAGAAACCCAGGATGGCACATTAACTTAATTTGGTGCTAAAGGTAAACTGTGAAAGTTTTAGCACTGGGTCACTGTCCCACAAAATCCAAATGCGGGTTGTTTATAAAAAAAAGAACAATCTCCAAACAGACAGATAAAATTATGAGAGCCTTGTCTGATTTTAAGTGGGAAAGAGTAGTTACTGCATTAGTGTTTTGCTGTTAAACTCCAACTGTTGGCAATGAACTCTCACCAGACATCTACACTGCATCCATCTTTACAAAACCCTGGGTGTTAGTGTACTTCTACACGTTTCCAAAGCTGATCAACACTGAGTCTTTCTTTCCTAACCTTTGGACATTCTGACCGTGGGTAAGTTCTCCAAAGGAGAAGTGTTTTCAGCAAGGAAGAAGATGTGCTCTTCAGTCAGACTTCAATTTCGGAATGCTCCCACTCTGCTTGCTTTGCTGATGAAGTTTTTCAGGAGGTCATGGTCCATTTCTGCAAACCCTTGAGTTTGTGTAACAACAGTCAAATGGTTTATGCAAAATCTGAAGCAAAATTCTTCCAAGTCCTAGAAAAAAAAAAAAAAAAGAAAATATGTGACTTGTAGTATGAATGACTGATAGCAAAAGTGTTGGATTTCTGTTTCAAATCTGTTATTTGATTAGCAGAGAATATACAATGTTGTTCACATTACCCAACCCTTTTCTGATCATTTTGATTAGATCACAAATGCTGATTAAATGAAGTTTATTCCTACAAACTATTCAATAAACCTCCCTCTGAGAAAAGAGGAGCAGCCACTTAAGTCAACTGTAGAACTCCATCACATTTACTGAGCTCAGAAAAGTCACTAGTAAGTGAAATCATCAGATTTCCCCACATCCACCTACTGGAGCACCAGTAACTCTTTTCTTCCCTGCAGTGAATTCAGTACTGGTTCTATGAATAGCAGATATCCCAGTCTTGCTGAAAAGAAAAAAAAATTAAAAAAAAAACCACAAAATATTCAATGATGCTTGCTGAACACAAAGTGAGTGCTCAGATAGATGTGTCTTTTGTGGCAAACTCAGGAGCTGTGTCCCCCTGTCTCGGAACTGGGATTCCTAGATAACCAAAATTGTTCTCTCTTGTCCTGGTCTTGCTGTAAGAGGATGTTCAGCTCCTCTGAACAGGAAACAAGCCATGAAGCCATACAACCATGATTTCACACAGCAGATTATGCCCACTGAAGCTGCTCACACCTCTCCATGCACTGGGTAAGTCCCCTTTAGCTGATTCCTGTGCTATCCTATCCATCTTGCTGTTGAAGGAAGATTAATTCCCCCTCCTGCACTTTGGCCACAACAACCCCATGCAGCGCTACAGGCTGGGCACAGAGTGGCTGGAGAGCAGCCAGGCAGAAAGGGACCTGGGAGTCTGGATTGACAGGAAGCTGAACATGAGCCAGCAGTGTGCCCAGGTGGCCAAGAAGGCCAATGGCATCCTGGCCTGTATCAGGAACAGCGTGGCCAGCAGGTCCAAGGAAGTGATTCTGCCCCTGTACTCAGCCCTGGTGAGGCCACACCTCAAGTACTGTGTCCAGTTCTGGGCCCCTCAGTTCAGGAAGGAGATTGAGGTGCTGGAGCAGGTCCAAAGGAGGGCAACCAGGCTGGTGAAGGGACTCGAGCACAGACCCTATGAGGAGAGGCTGAGGGAGCTGGGGCTGTTCAGCCTGGAGAAGAGGAGGCTCAGGGGAGACCTCATCACTCTCTACAACTCCCTGAAAGGAGGGGGTAGCCAGGGGGGGGTTGGTCTCTTTTCCCAGGCAACTCTCAGCAAGACAAGAGGGCAGGGTCTCAAGTTGGATATTAGAAAGAATTTCTTTACCAAGAGGGTGATCAGACATTGGAATGGGCTGCCCAGAGAAGTGGTGGATTCTCCATCCCTGGAGATATTTAAAAAGAGACTGGATGTGGCACTCAGTGCCATGGGCTGGTAACTGCAGCGGTGGTTCAAGGGTTGGACTTGATGATCTCTGAGGTCCCTTCCAACCCAGCCAAGTCTATGATTCTATGATTCTGTAGCAAACAGAGCTGGAGCCAGCAGCCAGGCAAGTCTAAATTCACAGTATGGGCCATGATCTATAAACTCTTCAAGGGTTACAGCAAAAAAGAGGTCTCTCAATCCAGTCTGTGGGTTAAGACACAACTATTGCTGCCAGAGATTAATTAACAGTAAAATGAAATTCAGCGGAATACCTGAGCATTTCCCTTAGAAACCCTTCCCCTGGGTAGAATGTTTCAAGTCTACTGCCTCTGTCTAGGTGTAACTAAATCTCTAACAGAGGCCAAGCAACACAAAATATCCGTTAAAAAGCAAGAAAGTAGCAACAACAATGCAGAGAAGGAAATTGTATCTCTCATAAAGTACTGGAAAAGCAGAAAACAAATGAGAATAGAAGGGGGGAAAAAATGTAAATAAGAGACACAGACAGCTTCATTTTCAGCAGACCTCTGAAATGTCACTGCCAGAACCTAGGTTGCTTTACAGTCAATGTGCAAACTTTTACACTAAATAAGATGGTGCTACAATTTCAGCTATTATTTTATATTTTGATTGTGAGGAAAAATCAGCCACTACTCATAGACATCACACGAATTCACAAAAATAACAGGCTTTATGATTTCAGCAAATTACAAAGATTTATTTCAGGGAAAGGAGACAATAACACCACCTTCAGAAGAGAAAAAAACAAGTTTACAAGAGGAGAGATTTTACCTAAATGAGTCACTCTGAGGAGAGTTGTTAAGGAAAGGAAAGAAAAACCAAGATAGCAATTAAATTTTATCACCCTGGGCTGGCCCTGGCCTCTGGATGGAAGGGGGGGAGGGGAGGGCAGGACCCCCCATTCCTGCTTGGCTCCTGTTCTCTGCTTTTTTTTCACTCTGCTGATGATGTCCTGTAGCTGATGCCAAAGTGGCAAGAGAAGGGGGGGAGAGAGGGGGAAGAGAGAGCCAGCCTCTTCTTTTCTCTTTGAGTTTTTATACAGCAGAAGGGGTTCTGTCTTTTCATAAATCACTGGCACCCAGACTTGCCAAAGATGACACATAGATTTGCCATCCCAAGAACTTCTCTTTTAATTATTGTAATCTTCCAGTCCTTGTTACCTTGCTAAATTTATTATCTTTGTCTCAGGAGGTGACCTGATTAGTGGTCTTATCTTTAGGTGCCTGTCAGGCCTGATACAAAACAAAAGCTAGTTAAGTTTGGGATAAAAATCTGCTAGTTCAGGATATGTTTGACATATTTTTAAAAGAACAGAAAAAAATACTGATTCAAGAGACGTATTTTCTATTTTCAAAGTGATTACATCAGATGGACAGCAGCTGCCTTTTCCTTACTGGTCATAGAACCTGTAGAATTCTCGTCACTAATTTTGCAATTTCTAAAAATGCTGGCTTTTAATTGGGCTCTATAGAACATGTTTAATCTAAAATTTGCTACAGTGTGTATTAGAAATATGCTTTAAAATAATTTGTAGCATCACATCTGAGGACAGGACAAAATATTTTCAAGTGTTTTTAATCCTAGCAGATGCATACAGTAGGCAAGGCAGTTTTTAGTTAATTGGATATGCTAATGGCACATGACACAGCACTACAAGCTTTTCACTAGCAGTGTCTACACTTAATAACAAAAAAAAAATTCATCTTCATTGGACAGTTTTGTTCTGAAGTGCTGATACACTGCACATGGGTCTCAAACCAATTTTTACGATATTAATGTAGTACACTAAAAGATGCTGGCATACTTCATGATTCCTTAGACTGAGACTATCCCATGTCATAGAATCATAGAATCATAGAATTGGCTGGGTTGGAAGGGACCTCAGAGATCATCAAGTCCAACCCTTGATCCACTACCGCTGCAGTTACCAGACCATGGCACTGAGTGCCACATCCAGTCTCTTTTTAAATATCTCCAGGGATGGAGAATCCACTACTTCCCTGGGCAGCCCATTCCAATGCCTGATCACCCTCTCTGTAAAGAAATTCTTTCTAATATCCAACCTAAACCTCACCTGGCACAACTTAGGACCGTGCCCTCTTGTCTTGCTGAGAGCTGCCTGGGAAAAGAGACCAACCCCCCCTGGCTACCCCCTCCTTTCAGGGAGTTGTAGAGAGTGATGAGGTCTCCCCTGAGCCTCCTCTTCTCCAGGCTGAACAGCCCCAGCTCCCTCAGCCTCTCCTCATAGGATCTGTGCTTGAGTCCCTTCACCAGCCTGGTTGCCCTCATTTGGACCTGCTCCAGCACCTCAATCTCCTTCCTGAACTGAGGGGCCCAGAACTGGACACAGTACTTGAGGTGTGGCCTCACCAGGGCTGAGTACAGGGGCAGAATCACTTCCCTGGACCTGCTGGCCACGCTGTTCCTGATACAGGCCAGGATGCCATTGGCCTTCTTGGCCACCTGGGCACACTGCTGGCTCATGTTCAGCTTCCTGACAATCCAGACTCCCAGGTCCCTTTCTGCCTGGCTGCTCTCCAACCACTCTGTGCCCAGCCTGTCTTTTCTGCCCTTCTCTGAAGCAGTCCTAGGATGTCCCTTTCTGAGCTGTGGATATAGAGAGCAACACTGCACTCCTGGGCTTGGCACACGTTGCACCTGGGGCAGGTGAATCAATTCAGCATCTGCTGATCATGTTAAAATATTGCACCTTATGGAAGACAAGGTGTGCTGAATAAAACCCTGAATCACAGAAGGAAGAGGAGGCTAAAATATATTTAGTCATCTAGCCCAGCCCTTTTATTGTGTTTCAGCCATTATAAAATCTGGGACTTTGTCCAGGACAGTTTTACTACCTCACAACACACCTAAATATCACTGCTCTTTACCTATTTTGCCTGACAGAGGACAACTGAGGGTACACCTGCTCTGAAGATGTCAAAACCTGTTGAAAAGCTTTGAAGAGGAGAAACTCGAGAATGAACTTGCAATGAAAATTTCTGCTGTTAGGAGACTCAAATCACTGGATCCACCCTTCCTTGTCCTCCCTTCCTTGATGTGCCAGGTTTCTGCTACCACACACTGAGAGTACAACTCAGCTTTGCCTCAGCTGTTCCTCTTCTGTTACTGACAGCTTGGTTACAACTGCTTGGTAACCAGCAGCTGATAATCCTGTTATCTACTAATCTGATGTTATCCCCTCTTTTGATTTGCAAAACTTGCTGACTTCCAGCTTCCTCTTTGCAACTCCTACACAAATTTATCTTATCTACCAAGCTGCCTCCATACAGCACAGACTACTGCAACATTTTTAACTCAAATTTTGTTCCAGTCTCTTCTGGCTACTTGTTTCCCATACCTACAACTGGTAATCAATCCATCACATTATACTTCCAGCCTCTCCACCTTTAAAACTTCATCCTACATTTCACAGCTAGACAAAAGCAAAAACACAATAATAAAAAAAAAAAAAAAACCAAAACCAACTTTGACACCAGCTACATATTTTGGGCCCTTGTAATAGGCAGACTTCTGTTTGGCTAAATTATTTTTACACTTGTAAAGGAGAAGAAAGCTTGAACAGAAAGATGAGGACTTCTCAACTAAGACAGATACCCAGTTTTAACAACAACTACTAAGTCTAAAATCCATGACACAGACTTCTTGAACAATGAAAACTTACCACATCATTAGTTCCACAATCAGCACTAAGAAGATGAGAAAGGGAAAGCATCTCTGAAAATATTTGCCTGTTTACAAGAATCATGCTTGCAGTACTGCTGATAACAGGTTGAGTGCTAGTGAAACATTCCAGAGCCAAGGGCAAACCAGATGACAGGATACAGGGAGAGGAATAACAATAGGTAATTTGTTGTGTGTCAGCACAATTCCTTGGAAACAACATGGCAAAAGTGACCTTTTTTTTTTTTTTATAGAAGCACAAGTATAAATAAGGAGGGACTTCACAGGTAAATTCTCCCACTGCCTGTAAAAGGCAGTGCCAGACACTGGCAGACAGAATGACCCAGTGGAGAACTCAGGAAGTGAACTGGCAGTGCAAAATCCAAAGGTGGAGAAGCAAATGGCAGGGAGAAATTTGCATGCCACAGACTGCCAGATGAGAAGGCAGGAAGCAGATTAAGAATCCTGACTCACAGGTGTAAGCCAAAAGGCCAGGAAGAAAAAACTAGTAGCTACATTTTTATATAGTTTTAAAAAGGGAAAGCAAACATCTGGGAAGCCAGTAAGGGAAATGGCAGTAATGATGCCTCAGTTAAATGCAGCTATCTATATATTAAGCAGTTTCATTTCTCAGAAAACAACTGCTTGCCTGAAGTTCTCCTTACCTGAGCTTCATATTTGACAGCAGCAGAAAGAAGAGCAATGGCATTCTCTTCACAAATGCCTTGTTTGATTGTTTGCTGGCAAAGCTTTTTCAACCTGTTTTCTCCATACAGTGTTGCCAAATCTAGCAGTCCTGTGAAAATTCATACAACATAATAATTTATTTTTCAAATTAATCAATTACCCTATAGTTTTATGATTAATTAATCAAAGAATTGTTGCTTGTTGTGTTTTTTTTTCCCCAGCCAATGTACACATTTTTAAAGATCCTCAAAAGACATATGGAAAAGGGGACCCTTCTAATATTACTTAATATTATTACTTAATATTATATTTAATATTATTCTGTCTTCTTCACTGTACTGTATCTCATTCTAGGCATCAATTAGTAACTTCATAGAATCATAGAATTGGCTGGGTTGGAAGGGACCTCAGAGATCATCGAGTCCAACCCTTGAACTTACATCCGACAACTTACATCCTATTAAATTCATGGAAGAAACAGAGAAACAGCCCCCTTTTCATCCATGATCAAATTGCCACACATACTCAAAGAGAAGAGTTTTAGGATGGCATTAGAGCCTCTTTAAGGGAAGAAAGAGAAGTTCTTACTAAGAGAAACAATTCATTCTTTTCAAACATTTTGCATCTTCCATCTTACTGCATCCCCACCACTCATTCTGCTTGGGCAGGTTTCCAGCTCCAATATCCCTTCTTCCTGACACCTCTCAAACTCAGGATTTAAGGGCTAATGGAACTCAGATGACCAAGCCCTGCTTTCCTCACCCTGGTATGACACAAACATTCAACTTTTCAGAAACAGTAACCTGAAATTATGTCCATTTATGACAAATACCTATTGCATCTTCAGGAGGGAGCCTTATGTTGTCTGTGTAGAGGTATTCCAGGAAGGCTCGGTAAACGGGATAAGAAAATTCACTCATTTCTATAATTTCATCATCGTTGCTTAGTATGGAACGAAAATGTTCACACCTGAAAAAATGGACCAAGATTATGTACTGCAAAGAGTGAAGCTAGAAAGATAAGCTGCAGCAAGAAGTTGGTAGAAAAAAACCCAACAAATCAGTCATAACAGCTCAAATACAGAAACTCTAGAAACTTGATCTCCTAATCTGAATATGTTGATTTCTTTAAGCCTTATGAGGCTCACAAGGCTTACACATACATGTAATTCAGAATTCTCCTTTATTCCTTTTATTAATATTTTATAGGAGGCTCCATTTCTACCTACAGTTTAAGGATGGTCCATGTCTTTTTGATGTTGTTTTCTTAAATATGTTACACATTAACTATTACCTAGCTCATCATAGATAACATTGACAATTAAGTTAGACAATTCTCATGTCAACCTGCTTTCTCCAGCATGATCTAGAGAAGAGGGAATTTATGAACATTTTAGATAACCTTTATGCCAGTGTCACGAGTCCACACACAATTTAGCATTAGATTTCATTATAAGTAAAAATTACAATATTTAAAGTGAAGGCATTCTCACACAGATCTTCCATCACGTTTGTTTTGGTTTTTTTTTTAATAAATCTGACTATTTTTTTGACAGACAAGATATAAACAAGGGAAAAGTGCTGCCTGGGATAGTTGTACTCTCCACCTCACAGTTCAGAGTAACTTACAATTCCCTGTACCTTGCTGCACCCTAAAAATCTTCCAGTAACATTTGAATTGTTTTCAAAACCATTGCTACAGCAAACTAACATCACCACCTCAGGTGACTTCTCCCATGGCAGCCACAATTTAATTGGACTCTTTCATACAACACTAACTTCTAACTCTCCCACATCAGAATTTGCTTTCCATTTACTAAAACTTCAACGTAAAAGGTTGCTTTCTTTTTAATGATGCTGGGACAAGTCTGTGAAGAAAGCTATGAAGAAAGCATCACCTAGATACAAATTAAAACCAGTTATTTAATTTATCCCTTCATTTACCTTTTTCACATTCACTTTTAATGTTTACATAAAAACTTTTTCTTAGCATTTTGTTTTAAAAAAATAAATAAAGATCCAGTCTAATTAATGAAGAAGTGAAAAGTCACCATCTAGTTTCTACCCCATCTTGTACCAGAGCCTGGCACTGGAAGAGACAGACCAAATCCCATTGCTTTGTTTCCCCTTTGGTGGTGGTGATGATGATGTAAATTCAGGCAGCTGTGGAAAAGACCTTGGGACTGGTCTGTAGCCACCAGAAAGTAAAAAGAGAGGTGGTGACACACATTGCTCCCCTAAAAATAAAAAAGTAAGTAAGTAAAAATCAGTTGGAATGCATCCTTTTGTCTCCAGAGCATCTCGGGAGGGCCTTGTCCTTTGGAGTGCCAGATCTGGAGAGACAGATCAGATTTTGGCTGCTTAAATGCCAAGGAGATGAATCCCACTCAGGTATCCCCATGGATCTGTTTCTGCAGGCAGCAGGTTGCTGGGTCAGCTTCTCACTGAGATGGGCATTGTGCTGCCATTTCACTACCATGGCAAGCTAATAACCACCAATAATATGATTTAGTTCAAGGGTAGGCATAGGAAAAGATGTCTTCAGAAGCAGTAAAGAAATGTCTGGATAATGAAAGGAACTTTCAAAAGAATTGCATTCTTGGCAGTGCTCAAGAGCAGGCTGAATGCTGCAAAATACCATGTTGAATACAATATTCTTTGATTCAGTTACATCACGAGACTATAGGCTTAAGGAAAGTATTAATTCTACAGACTGTGCTTGATGCTTTTTTATTCCTGTATATTATTTTGATAATGCCATGCATTTTAATCCATTTTAGAATTAGACTGATTTTCTTCCTAGAATGCAATATAACCTCAGAAAAGCAGAGAAAAAAAATGAAATAAGGAAAAGTTACATATAGTCTGATTATAAAGAAAAAGAACCTCAGAAACATTTTGGGAACACACAAGATTTTGAGTGGTATCTGGTGAAGGACATGTGGCATTCCAAAAAAACAGGGGGTACTGAGGGCAGGAGTGTCATGTATCGGCAATGAAACCAGTAAAGAGAAGAAAACAGTAATAAAAGTAACTGGGAAAGTAAGAAAAGAGAAGGTAAGACAAAAAAAGGGCAGATAAGAATTAGCAAGGATTATTTATGATAAGCAGGATGACATAGCCAAGCATTTTGAGAAAGAAAACAGGAAAGAGAATAAAGTATTGTAATAGTGAGTCAGAAGGAGCAGAAAGACAGAGAGGCAAGAGAGAAAACATCAGCAATAACAAACTAATCTTTGCATGTTAGTAACACTGGGTCTCTGTATCTCAAATCTCACTGTGGTGAGTGGTGTTAACTTGCAAGAAGTTTAAAAAAAAAAAAAAAGGCAGCTTAAAATTCAAATTCACTAATAAGAAGGTTTAGAGCAAGTAGGATAAGAGACAAGTGACAAAAAAAAAGATAATCTGAAGAGCACTTACTGAAGTTGATGTAGTGTCCAATGGAAGGAAAGGCAGGCAAGAATAAATACAAAGCCCCCAAATCATCCCAGTGGAGAAAGCCAAGAAAAAACAGGAAAACCTGATTCAGACTACTGGGAAGGCAGCAGAAAGAAATGAGCCTTCTCCTCAGCAGGAAAAGCTTATTTGAAATAAGGGTCAAGGCCACTTAGGTAGCACCAAGGATTACACAGTCAGATGGAGAGAAGTAATGAGAAGGCTGTGAGTAAGCAGCATGTTTGGTGATTTCAAGCAGTGAGGAAATGGGGAAAAAAGAATAACCCTGAAGAACAGCAGGTGAATCTCATGGCTGAGGGAAGAGGGTGTTTGTAAGTCAAGAATTTTGAGCAGTTATTACTCAGGACTGTAGGCTACACTACACTGTTTAGTTTCTATTAAACTATACAGATTGTGCCTTACCTAATTTTGAGAAGAACTTTATGAACATGAATGTATTTTCCATCCACTAGAAACTTCAGGTCTGCAGTTTCAGGGTTGTCAAATTCCTTCTTTAGTGACTGGGCTACTGTTAGATGGTCATCAGGCTCTAGAATAAAAAGGGGAATTAACAGAAAGTAGTAAGTAATGTAAGTATCTCTCACTCAGGATACCTGTTAGCAATTAACACCCTTAAAAAAATACTTTAAGGGTAGTAAAAAAATACAGTATGAATGCCCAGAAAAGCAAAAGGTTTGGGCTGTAGGGGACCTTAAAGACCTAGTTCTAACCCCCCTGCCACTAGAGCATCACTCCAAGCTCCATCCAAACTGGTCTTGAACACTTCCAGGGAAGGAGTAGCCACAACTCCTCTGGGCATCTGCATGTTGTCACAAGAACTCAAAAAAAAAAAAAAAAATTTTTAGCCTGCAAGTCCTTCTCCTCACAGCTGCCCTCAATCCATTCTCCACCCAGCCTGTGTTTGTGCTTAGGATTGCCCTGACCCAGGTGCAGGACCTTGCATGGGCCACTGGCATGGGTCCATCAGCATGGGTCCATCTCTCAAGATCCCTCTGGGTGGCCTCCCTTTCCTCCAACCATACAACACAACTTGGTGTCATCAAATAAAGGGTTTCTTCAGTCCTTTCTAGTTTGCTATTCTGAACAAATACCCCTATTAAAATAAAATGTAAAAAAAATTAAAATCTCCTCTTCTGACTCATCTGGGTAAGGCCAGAGAAGAAAAAAACCAACATCTGACACAGTCACGAAGCTTAATGCTGCATCTGATAGCAAATGCTATGAGTCATTACTGGGTAAATTAATCTAAATGAAAAGTATTAGTTACTCAAAAGGTCAATAAAAATCACAGTAAGATTTTGGAAAATACTGCCATGAGGAAACACTGCCTTACAGCAGAAATAAAGCTGGAACCAACATACTGGCTTCAGTCAAACTACCCAGTACGATATCCCTAATGGTAAACACACAGTTATAAGTCTATTAAAAACGTGTTTTCCCTACAGTTACAAAGTTAAAAGCACTCTGGGTGAACGTCTGCATGTTCCTCTTTGTGTCCTATGTATGTAAATCCCTCTGCACATGACATTCAAATAATAGTTACTAGGGAGCCTTGAAAAGTCATCTATTGTCTGGATATAATCTTTTACCTCCTGTACTGCTTCCTGATCTCTACTGTATTTGTAGCCTCAGAGTATTATCTCCTTTAATACCACTAAGCAATTAAACCCCTCAATCCTCATTCTTAACCCAGAAAACATTTTGTCTTCTTACCACATATACACACATTACTGGTTTATAGAAATTTTGTGGGTCACTAATAAGTTGCTCTCTACAGAAAATTACATAAATTATAGGTCCTGTAGCCTACAAAGCTAGAAATAAGGATGGTATTCTGCTGGAAATGGAAAGACCTTCACAACAAGTCCTAGAAAAAACTTAAGACACAGTTTGATACTGTTAGACAGTTTAGCACAAGTATTTAAATTTCATTTAGAAGATGTCACTTAGATTCAGGCATATTCAGGGCAACAATTATCAAGGTGCACGGAAATACAGCTAAGAGGATTGGGGAGGGATTTCAAGAGATCAAATATAAAGATAATAAAAAACCTTCTGAAATAACAATACTGTAAAAGACTTTGTTGGTTCTTATTTTCCAGAATGTGGTTTATTTATTCTGGTCTCTGGCTATCCAAGTAAGTAATAATTTTAATAACCAGTGCAGAGCTGAAGGTCTTCAAATTTAACTGGAATTCAGATGTCCACCAATACACACCTCCTGATGACTTCTCCAGCCAGCACAGCTAAACTGAATAGAGAGGGTTCAGTTTTGGCATTCATATAGGAAAAATAGGTTCTTTTATTTGTTACAGCACTGAAGGGGAAACCAAAGGAAGTATATGAAGAAGTTCACACTGACAAGTCACAAGGGAAAACTCCTTAATCAGTGCAAAGAACTGTAATAAAAATGTTAGAACTGGCACAAACAGGGAACGGACAGGAATTCCTGGGTGTGGAAGCACCAGAACACAACAGAGAAGGGCTGTAAGCATGGCAGATGTCCTTGGCACCTAGTTCTGCAGATGTTAAGATATTAAGGATGCAGCTGCATGATGATTCTCACCACTGGATCAGGAGACCAGCAGTGAGTCAGTCCTGATGATTCACCAAGACAGGGCAGGATGAAGAGAACAGACACTGTCATCTAGAGTATGCAAAAAGACACATCCAAAACCAGAACAGAGTCACCTAACCAAAAGGAATCCAGAAGGCACGATGAGGGCATGATAAGTCAGCATCCTTTATCCTTGGTCATTACAAGGAACACTGCTCAGACCAACTGAAGACACATTTCAGTGCTGGGGTGCTGGGCAGACCACTCAGCACATATAAGAATGGGGGTTTGAAAGTGCATCTGAAATAAGTTTTGATTAAAAAGGAAATAACCTTTTTATCCTGAAAAGTTTCACCTGTAAAAGGTGAGAGTGAAGGTGAGGATAAAAGATGTGTTGGGAAACAGTTATCAATGTAGCCTTAACCATCCTCTGCTAAAGATACTCTGAGTATTAATGAGCAATGTGATTATTAATAAATAGTTTACTTGGATGTCTTCAGCATAAAGGTGGTGATTACATCAATGATCACCTGTAATCCCACTCAGGACTCTTTTAGCTGACCTAAGACAGCATTGCTGACCTAAACCAGCACTTATAAAAGAAGGTAAGAAAAGGTGAATTTGCAAGAAGAGCACTGAAACACTGTAACAAACAGTTTGGGCCTCACTCAAGCAGTTGTCTTTTTTGTGAGGAAAGAAATAAGAAAAGAGGCAATTTTTGCTTCTTGCCTTCCTCTACTCTCTTTTGGAAAAATTCTTCAATACTTTGCACTAAACTGAGAAGAGAAGGCAAGAGAAAGAGGGGAAGTTCTCATAGCATGAAGTTTTATTTTAACTGGACAAGAAAAAATAGAAGCTGAAGAGCCCCAGAACCCTGTTAATGTACATATAACTGAATTTATGATTAAGCTACACAAGCTAATACTGGCCCACGTCCTTCATAAAATAAACAATTCTCATGGAAGAAAACCATGAGCATACTACAGACACGTCTATGTAGAACTTAAGACTGACAAACATCTATTTACACAGAATGAGCTGTGCCATTGCCTGGGATTTAAGTGCAGTGTAATACAATTTACATCTAATTATTAGTAGGCAAATATGAAGAATATTAAGAATTTCCCCAGTAGTTAGGCATGTGTCTTAGTTTTGAACAAGCCACCCTAGAAAGCACATCTCAATATAGAGAAAAAAGGGGACTTCAGACTATGCTCTAAAATATGAATTTTGGCAAACAGCTTCCTGTGAACAGGATTCTCTATTTAATCCTCTAGTTTAGTCTCTCTAAGCTGAAATATGAGTACTGTTAACAGAATTTCCTTACCTTGGCATCCAGAGTTTACCAAGGGAGCAAAGAGTATTCTACAATTGTCAGACAAAAGCATAACAGCAACACAAAAGCAATCACAAAGGCAGTACCAGAGTGGAAAGGAAGCATGATGGACTCTGTACCCTTCAAATTACATGTTAACAAATTGTTGCACCTTTTAGCTTCATCTCCCATATGACACCTAGAGACAACCCCAAGAGTCTCATCTTTGATTAGGTCAGCAAAATCAGTAATTTTATTAGCAACCAATATGAAATTTAATTTAGAGCTGGAGAATGAGCTCTCTGTTAGACAATGCTATGTACTTAACTCTTCACAGCCAAGGCCAGCAAGACAGACCTTAATATTAGCCAAATATTTGAGATCCAGCAGCCTGTCTCTTCAGAATCCCAGGTCATGATCACTTGTGATGAGACTCTAAATACCTGTGGCCAATTCTAAACATGAGAAGTTGGCTCCTTCGATTCTCAACACCCTACTGAAGGACATCAAAGAAAACTAAGAAAACTTCAGGGTTCCTAAATGTTCTGCATGGCTCCCTGAAGCCTTCCAATTCAAACTCAGCTTCTTAAGCCATGGCCATGGTGCAGTAACATTCACTGGTTACACTACAAAAAGACCCTCCCCAACACCAAGGCATTTCCCCACAGAAATAATAAATAATAATAACAAATCAGACAACTGTCTTAATCATTTTTACAGTTCCATATTACCATTTACACACGTGTGATTACGACTGAGCTTCCCAGTATAAATTTCTGCATGAAACTAAGCTCAGGCTTCAGATACATGCTTTATGCCCTAATGGCTCCATTTAGAAGATGTCAAAGCAAAAAATATTTCAGCTCACCTACTGACAGAAGGCGCCACATAACAGCAGGGGTAGCAAAGCAAGCAAAGACATCATCAGTGCAGGCAAAGTGAGTGAGGTGGGGAAGGATCACTGACTGCCCACGGCACTGGCCCCACATGTACACCTGCCCACTCTGGGTCTTGGCAGCCGAGGTGTGAGCAGAGTGGCAGGCTGCAATCTCTATAACTCTGAATTTACAAGCAAACAAAAGAAAAAAGAAAAGAAAAGGGAAAAAAAAAGCAGGTCACTCTCCTAAGAACGAAATGCGGTGAAGCAGCTCACTATGACCCCTCTTTCCCTGATGCAAAACATATTTGTAAGCATGCATGCACCTCCAATCAAAAGAATGTTTTCCTGTCATACGTAGAAAATTTAAAGAGATTATTGAGGTTTCATCAAATAGCTGGCATCCAGAAAGTCTCTCAGTGATAAAGCATCTTGGGAGTGAGGAGACACAGGTGCAGCAGAGCAGTGTATATGCTGCAGCACATGCTCCACTGATACCCCCAACTCCCTCAAACAAAGTTATGCTGAGTTTTAAGTCTCTGAAAGTCCTTGGTGGTGCTGGGCAGTGAGGTGAGTGGCTGTAGAGAAGGAGTATTTGGAAATTATGAAAAAGGAGATGAGGAGGTGTTTAAAAAAAATACAATTTGCATTTTGGCTTACAACTGAACGTTAATGAAAACTTTTTCATCCTTGCTTCTTGGTAACAATTATAAACAATCACTTAAATATACTTCTTTTAATTAAAATACTGAAGTGTTGTTACTCATGCTATCATGATGCTTCATGGACTTTCATTTTGAAAATTAAAAACTAGAACCAAACTGCACTCAGAGCTGTTTCTAAATGTATTTGAGCCATGCTAGGCTATCTCATTAATCCCAAAGTTGATTCAGAATTTCAAAACTCCCATTGTGCACATTATGCAATCCACTGTTTTGCAGTCTGAACTACTGCTTGTTTACTTGTTTTCCCAGCTGCCTGGGGAAAATAGCTGGGAAACAACTTGTTTAAAGCTGTATGTCCAAATCTTGCAGGCTTTAGTGAGGTAATATTCCCCATGACACCAGGAATGCAGATCCTGGCCAACAAAAGGGAAAGGCAGCGTACAGCACTAAAACTGTGTTAAAATGTGGTAACATTTAAAACAGCCAAAGCATCTGGGAAAAAAATCAGTTACATCTGAAACATAAAGATAGCAACATTCAAAATCAGGCCACGTCTCATCACTGGGGAGGAGCTGTCTTATTGTTTGCAGGAGGAGGCTAAAATCAAGACCTCAATAGTAAGGAACAGAAGGAAAAATAACAGGATCAAATTTCTGGCCACATATATACATGGCTTTTAGTCAGCAATAGAAACAACTGCACCAGTAACCATCAAGGAGTTGCAGGAAAACATTTAACTTGTGAAAAGCTAAGTTTGATTTTCAGGCAACAATACCAAGGAAGAACTCCTTTTTTCTCTCTGTCTTGGATTATGAGCCAGATCGAAGAGCAGAAAGGACAAACACAGCCCACTCTTCACATTTTTGATGTATACTTTTAAAAAGTAACATATTAAAATATAATTTATATTGAGACAATAAAGCTTTCAGCATTGACTTCAAATGATGAAACTACATCACTGAAGAGAAACTGCTCTTAAGGAGGATAAACTACAATGAGAGCAGAAAATAGGACATTTGGGCTCAGAACATTCAGCTTCTCTTTCACAAGGATGGTAATGGGGCAGATTCAAGCACTTTCAGTAAAAACCAAACATTAATGCACTGATTTTGTATGTCAGACAAATCTGACCAAATTTAGCAGAAGAAACAGTACAAAAAATTAAAGGCTATTTCTTCCAAAAACATAGATTAAAACCACCATAATTCTCTGCAGCTTTTTTGAGAGAATGCCAACTAATATCTGACTGCTAAACTGTAAGTATTACCTGTCCTTATCCACAATAACTGTTGTAGGGTAAGACTGGTTACTTTTATTACCAGTACCTAACTGGCCATATGAATTGGCTCCCCAGGCATAAATCTGACCTTCATCTGTTAGCACTAAGGTATGTGCATAGCCACAGGCAACCTACAAGGAATAATAAAAAGAAAAAAATCTCATTTTTATGTAACAGTAAGTTAATACAGACAGATACATGTTATGCCATACATTAATGTCATTATGTCTATACCAGTGTAAAAATTACAAAAACTGCAAATACAGGTAAGTTTATTTTTAAAAGAAGCAAAGTAGATGAGGTGACTTTGAGGAAAAAAAAGTATCTCAGTGAGGAATCCTGCCTGATAATCTGAAGAATACAGCAAAAGAATTGCTGGAGACTGAGAAAAAAGGAAAGCTGTATAAAAAATACAGACAGTATGCAGAAAAAATGCAGAAAAAGGCAGATAAGTCTTGCACTGACCTTACTCTGTGGGCAACTGCTCCAAGGTGAAGAGCTGTGAAAACAGGAGAGTTCTCCCTATCTGCTCCTCTCCTCCTCAGCTGCCAGCCACACAAAACTTCCCCCTCCCTGTGCCAGTTCCAGAGCTGACCAGACCCTTGCTGAGATAACTCACACCACTGGAAGGAAACTCTCCACATCTGGGCGTGAGGATCACCAGTGCCCACACAAGGTAAGCAACAGGAGCAGCCAGCCAGGAAAGGGGGGGAAGAGATGAAACTTTCCATCCTGATGGCAGCACACAACTGTGTCAGCTCATACCCTCATGTGGAAACCCACTTGGTTCTCCTGAGATGCCTCCTCAGGTACCTCACAGGTTAAGTTGTCCAAATGGCCACATGCCCCACATACACAGTGGGAAAATTAGCAGCAATAGTCTTGCTCTGCATGAATTAATGTAACCTATCAATAACCAATGTGTGTTGTTCAAATCTAGCTCATGTATCTTTATATGATCTGCAAAGCACATATAAGATAAGTATATGGAGTCCACTGTCATCCATGAAGCATGTGATGACCTTTAAATGAAATAAATCTGTAAGTTATTTACTGACAGGAGGGCTACAACTTGGTATTAATTGAAATCAAGTGGATGGAAATATCATCTCAGTTAGACTTACTGGAGCACTCATACTCTCTGAACAGGAGAATAAATACAGAGGAGAATTATTCACTTTATTACATTAGTCTCCAATAGTAATTGCTACCAGCCAAGAAAATGAATGTAAAACTATGTAATTAAATGAGTTTCTTTTTAAAGATTTTAAAAAATCCTTAACTTTCATGAGTAAATGTAATAAGTAGGATACAAAATTTAAAACCCTCTTGTAAATTTTCACTAGTTTACAAAACCACTGCTTTCTAGCAGGATGTGTCACTTCCCTGAGAGTAACCTCTATTTTGGACAAATAAATTAAAAACTTTTAAGTAGTTCTGCAGTTACTTTTAATATTTCTTAACAGTCAAAAAAAGTCACCAGTTTTCCAGTTAAGGCTGATGGCTACCCAGTTATCTGGTAATGTTTAATAATCACCCAGCCATGGAATCATACCAACTGTTGATCAAAAGCAGTTGGAGGAAACTTGTTCAGTCTCCAAACACTGGTTAATCACTGTGGCTGGAGTGCAATTCTAAAAGTGACACTCAGCCTGATTGAAAGACAAAATGCTGAATTGCAGCACTCACCCAGAAAAGATGACAGAGGGTTAATGAAAAATGAGGCAGTCTAAGAAGACTTTCTTATTTACTGAAATACTAGTTTGTGGGTTGCTTTTTTTTAGCTAAGTGTCAAAGACCAAAAAAAAAAAAAAAAAAAAAAGACCAAACATTTCTAATTCCCTAGTCCTCCTTAAGTAAAATCCTGATCTCACTGAAGTCAGTGGCAACATTCCCACTGAACTCCGGAGGATCACAGCTTCCCCCATGGTGGCAGAGGTCTATTGTAAGACACATTTTTTTATTCTTATAAATGCCACTTGAAACCAAGAGATGAAAAACTATCTGTTATAAACACAGAACATGCCTTGGCATATTTTCAGTTGTTCCCAAAGGGTTTGACATGGAGCACCACACACATACCCTCTGCACACGAATGCCCTGCAGAGCAGCTATTCGGCACGGGGTTGGTTGGTTGCCACTGCTGCCCAGTCCCAGCTGACCATTGCCATTGTAACCCCAGACGTAGACCTTAAAAAACAGAGAGAGGGATTTTAACTGTTTACTCCCAGCTACTTCTTTGGAAAGCAACAGAACTACTTCAGACTAAGAATACAAATAAAAATCATAAAAATAAAAGAAAGCTGGGGCTGGGCTTTTTACACGGGTGCGTGGCGAGAGGACAAGGGGAAATGGTTTAAAACTTGAAGAGGGGAGATTTAGGTTGGACATGGGGAGAAAATTCTTTCCTGTGAGGCATTGACACAGGTTGCCCAGGGAAGCTGTGGCTGTCCCCTCCCTGGAAGTGTTCAAGGCCAGGTTAGATGGGACCTTGAGCATCCTGATCTGGTGGGAGATGTCCCTGCCCATGCAGTGGGGTTGGAACCAGATGATCCCTTCCAACCCAATCCATACTATGATTCTGTGATAATTTGCTTCAATATTTCCTATCCCCACATCTTAAGATCCATAATTTATACGTGGATACACACAAATATACAGTATACACACCCATATAAATGTACATATATACACACATATATATATACACACACATTTGCATATGTTTTTCTGCACTGCAAATTTTGGATGCTTCTTCTGTTTTGAAAACATCAGCTGCCATTTGTCATCTCAAATTCTAAACCTCCATACTCATGTTGCTCTTTAAGGGTTAGATGATGTAAGACTACAATATTTTAGTATGAGGAGTAGAAAACATGTGATTCATATGGCTGTTTCCCAGCACAGAGCAAATTCAGCATGAATACTTTTCCAAAGAGCTAATTTCTCACTCAAAAATCCTCTAACAGAAAACACACTAAGCTGCAAGTTATTCACAACAGTTGAGGAGGCTGTTAACAGCTTTATGCTGGAATTTAGGGGAAAATACTGAGCTCTGATAATTTCAGTAATTTCAATATGTTTTACCACAAACAGTCAATAGCTACTTAGGTCTAAGCTGAAATGCCTGGAGTAATGGAGATAGAGAGGATGTAAGCTGCCCAAAATCTTCAACTCATAACTGAAAATAAGTACACTACAACCTCTCCTTATCTTTGCAATGATTTTTAAAAGTATGAGAGGGATTCAAGTAGTGCTGCAGTAGAACAAATATATTTAATACACTTTTATTTTCTGTTTTCTCTTGAAATAAAGCATGCATATATGAACACTGAAAGTTAAAACAGCATTCACTGATTATTCTCACATTCTTGATACTTAAGATTTTAGTATACACAATGATTTATTTTTCTAGGACTGCTAAATACAGCAGTGAGATAATGTATTAATCAGCAATTTTATTTTTGCTAGAATAAAATACCAGCCCTAAAAATCACAATATGGATGATACAAACCCAGTTATTTTTACATATGAGAAAGTGAAGCTAGAATTAAATGCTAATTATAGGTATATAGTTTCAATATGATTTAATCACGGAATTTGTAAAAATCTTCTGGCCTTCACAATTGTATATTTACTTCAGAACTATATTTTTGAGAAAATTTGAAATTTGATGCTTGAAAACCTTCAACTGAAAACCAAGTTCAGTAGCTGATACAAAGCATCAGCTGCTAAATTTGAGGAATCTCATAAACCAAAAAGCCATAAACAAAATGTTAGAGAACAATTTTCCCTGTTTCACACCACCCCCTTTCTGAAAAAGAAACCATAATCAGCATGGACTGGGAGATGTGCTTAAGTGTGTCAGAATGTGCAAGGCAATTTATTACAAAGGTTTTTACAAACAGAGCAAGCAGGTAGATTTGAGGGAGTCTGTAAAGGTATATATTTATATATTATATAAATATATATTATATATATAATATTATATATTATATATATAATATTATATATTTTATATATATTTCTGAGTATACTTTCTTTTCTGAGTATACTTTATTTTCTCATTACTGACAGCTTTGAAAACATCTCCAAACCACGATAGTACATAAAATAAAACTCTGTGATAAAATTCACTCTAAGTTTCTTACCTCTCCATTTTCCACTACAGCCATGGAGCACATCTGTCCACAAGCTATATTAACTACTATTTTATTTTGTAGGCAGCTGGTAACTCTTCGAGGAATTGGCTGATTAGCTGTTGAACCAGATCCAACTTGTCCAGAGTTATTATAACCCCATGTGTATACCTGTTGTAAGAGAATTGTCATAAAAGGAGGTACTGTAACATAGAGTTCAAAGCATATATTCAAGAGACAAAGAAGTTAAGCATATAAATAATTACATTTTGAATTCAAGTGGGTGCTTTCTCTTACAGATCTAGGCAGATACACAGGTTTCCAATTTAACTATTTCTATAAAATATGCTACTTATAAAATTTATATATTTCATTATTTTCCATGCGAAGATAAGAGGCAACATGACAGTTGCATTAGTGCTGAAGGAATTAATTGTTTGCTTTCCAGAACGAAAGTAGTCTGCCTAATTAGACACAATTGGCACCTCAAAGTAAATGACAAAAAACTTTTACTTTGGTGAGTAGGACTCCTTACATGAGTGTCATTTATATTAATGTCAGCTGTAACACCATTATGCATTTACAATAAAGTATAGCATAGGAAGGAATTGGCTGCCCTCTCTGACAAAATTAAAAATTCTTATTATTAGCAGATGTAACACAAAAATCACTACTCTCTCCAACTGCCTGAAAGGAGGGGGTAGCCAGGGGGGGGTTGGTCTCTTTTCCCAGGCAACTCTCAGCAAGACAAGAGGGCACGGTCTTAAGTTCATAGAATCATAGAATCATAGAATTGGCTGGGTTGGAAGGGACCTCAGAGATCATCGAGTCCAACCCTTGAACCACCGTTGCGGTTGCTAGACCATGGCACTGAGTGCCACATCCAGTCTCTTCTTAAATATCTCCAGGGACGGAGAATCCACCACTTCAGTGGGCAGCCCATTCCAATGACGGATCACTCTTTCCGTAAAGAAATTCTTTCTAATATCTAACCTAAACTTCCCCTGGCACAACTTAAGTCCACGCCCTCTTGTCTTGTTGAAAGTCGTTTGGTAAAAGAGCCCAACCCCCACCTGGCTACACCCTCCTTTCAGGTAGTTGTAGAGAGCGATGAGGTCTCCCCTGAGCCGCCTCTTCTTTAGGCTGAAGTTGTGCCAGGGGAGGTTTAGGTTGGATATTAGAAAGAAATTCTTTACGGAGAGGGTGATCAGACATTGGAATGGGCTGCCCAGGGAAGTAGTGGATTCTCCATCCCTGGAGATATTTAAAAAGAGACTGGATGTGGCACTCAGTGCCATGGGCTGGTAACTGCAGCGGTAGTGGATCAAGGGTTGGACTTGATGATCTCTGAGGTCCCTTCCAACCCAGTCGATTCTATGATTCTATGATTCTATGATAACTATTCTGCATGCACTTCGAAGCAGCCAGATCCTAACAGAATTCTCATTTTTATAAAACAGTTGTGCTGCAGGAGCACTGTGAGGCCAGCAAGAAGTAAGGTCTAATGCTCTAGGTGCAGAATGTTTTCTTGTTTCTCACGTTTGTAACTTCATTAAGAGATTTACTCCAAGTATTCTCACCTCTCCATCAGATGTTAACACCATAGAATGATGAGAACCACAGGCAACTTCAATGACTTTCTTGTTCACCAAGTTAGTAGAGACTTGACAGGGAATGAAACCGTGATTTGTTGTACCATTGCCCAACTGACTATAAGCATTATGACCCCATGTATACACTTCTCCTTCTATAAAAAAAAAAAACATAAAAAGCTGCTTTACAATCTCTATATTTCCAATAAATCCACAATATAAAATTACAAACTGAAAAGTCACATTCATTAACAGTATATTCAAGTATATACATATATACATTTATATACCCTTTGGGGCTCTTAAGGCCATGGACATACCAATGCTGCCTTCTTCTCATAGTGTTGACCACAAATCCAAGAACATAGTACCAATGCAATCTTAATAAAGACAGTCATACAGCTAGAAGCAATATAGAAGAGAAAAGGATGAAATGGCAGTCAGGAGTCTCCATTTCAATGTCTTTGTTACTGAAAATCAATCAAAATTGCTTGCCTGTGAATTTCCCTCTTTGGGAAATTCAAATAAAAAGCTTTCATTCCTTTCCAATATACATGAAGATACTTGTAAGAAAAACTTATTATTACTTATTAATAAACACAACTATTATTTAATTATTATTTAAACACACTGTATTTGGAGAAACTTGCTGGTAAAATTAAGAATGCAAGGAAAGTATGATTGGCTAGAACAATGGTCCACCTGGGGCAAAATTCTTTCTCCAGCTGGCAATAGAAAAAAGCTGCTGTGTTAGAGAAACATGAGCCTGGTCCCTTTTTGGCAGTTCCCAAGCACTTTCAATCACTGGAGTACAGATATTACCAGGTACTCCTGATTCTATTCAATGTATATATATTGGCCCATTACCCATGAAGGTAACACCTTTTCACACTCAGTCTCTTTCATCTGTTTTAAATCAAATGTTCCCTTAGTTATAGTAGTGCAGGACTTGAAGAATAGATGTCCTACACTGCTCTTGTCTATCATCATCATCATCATCATCATCATCATAATATTCTAAACCTTAAAGACACCATTATTGCAAAGGCTGACAAATAACTCCATCAGACTTTTAAAGAGATCACTGAACTCCTTATCCTTAAGAAAGGTGCTCTCAGAACTAAAAAGGCAAAGTGTGCTACACTAGATCAATATTTTTCTACAAGAGGAAGATAAACCTAGTGACTTTATTCTGTCTAAAGCAAACGACCCTCTCTTCATTTCACCAACATGAGATTACAAATTTCAGTAAACAGGTCAAACAGCCACACAGAGACATATAATGCAAACTGGAAATCACAGTAATAAACACAAGAATTGTGAAGTACACATCTGCTGTCTGAAAGGTAGGTTAAAAGAGGATGTGCTGAATGCCAGTTATTCGTGCAAATGGAGTTATGAGTAAAAATCATCAAAGATCAGCTCTGGACCTGTGCTTTTGTAATACTTCAGTTCATCAACTGGGTAAGGAGAATGAGCATTAAAGTGAGATCTGCCAGCAACAAAGCTCAGGAGAATACAGACACAAACATAAAAAGCATCCAGAAGGGTCTACCCTCAAGACTGAAGAATGGTGGAATGCAATTTAATATAAAAACAGTCCCACATTTACAACACAGTTCCCCTCACCTAACTTTAGACAGCTAATCTAGACTAGCCAAAGATTTCTTATTAATGTAGAGAGACAAATGTTAACATCATCAGTCAAACTTTAACAGACCCTTACTGGAAACACAGTATTAGTAATTTGTCTTCAAGAATCATGTATTAATCAACAACAGAAGGGCCACTAGCATGATATGGAAAATGGAGTGTTAATGAGACAACAGAAAAGTAAAGTTTGAGAGTCAATACAACTGGTCTTTTAAAGCACATTCAAAAGTAGGTACAGGAGGGAAAGGATGCATTTCAGCTGAAGAACAATGCTGGCACAAGAACATATGGCCATAACATAAGCACTAATACATTTCAAAAGCAATTAGAAGTTCCAAAGTTAAGCACAAGGTTAAAAAAAATAATTTCCAAAAATAGTAGCACATTCCAACGAGAGATTGAGATTTTTTTGAGACAAGTCATGTTCACCAGTGAAAATATGTTTGATTCGATAGCCCAGAATGTCTATACCAATTCTTTCTTGTAAGGTCACAGCACAGACCTTTCACACCTGCTGGATTAATAAAAGTGGACTATCTGAAAATGTAGATCATACTTTACCTTCTGTAGCAAGAACAACATGAGGGCCACTTCCATAACTCAGGCAGGCAATCTTTTTGCCACACAGAGAATCTAACCTCCTTGGTTCAATGGTGCTCTGCATGTCACCAGTTCCTAAACACCCACTGCAGTTCATGCCAAGCACAAAAACCTGTTTCAAAAGAATCATAAATTAGGTTGGAATAGAAGACCTCCTCCAAAGGTCAGCCAGTCCAAACCCCTGCTCAACACAGGTCTAAATAGACCAGTTGACCAAGGCCATGTCCATATGAGTCTTGAGCAGTCCCCAAGGTGTTCAAGATCTCACAACCCTCCAGGATATAACCACTCATGGTAATTTTTTTCCTAATACTGAATCAAAATTTTCCATCTTCCAGCTTGTATCCATTGCCTCTCATGCAGCCACCCTGCACCTTCAAGAAATGCCTAACTCCATCTTCTCTTTATCCTGACTGCAGTAGTAAGACATTTATTTGAATTGAAAACATTTTAGTAGCCATCAAAATTATCAGTCATTTTTATATGCAATTTTTCTAGGTATACTATCATAGTACTGGCTTCCAGAATAACTCAATACATAAATGACTAAAGAGGTCATGTTCATACCCACTCTTGGACAATTACCTCATCATTTTCAGTAGCATAGAGCACTTCATTACCAGCACTGCCAAATACACAGGCTTGACGAATTAACTTGAGCTCTTCTTGGGAACAGAGAGAAAAAATTGGCCATTTCCCAACATCTAACATCTTCAGGGCTGACAATAATGTTGCCTCCAGGACCTGACATTATTAAAAAAAAAAATAAATCAAGTACCTAGACAGAAAGAAACATCCAGATCTTTGCACAGTGAAGAGGAAAAATTCAGAGAAGCACCATAACCTCCTTTTTCAACTACAGACTGGTATTTTAATTATAGAACAATACTTGCAGATAAGCCATTAAAATAAACAAATAAAATATGCCATGATCCAGAAAGAAAGAATCTACATGCATTGAGAAAAGTGCCCTATAAGAAGTTCAGTGGTAAGACTGTATTTTCATAGTATCTATACAATATGACTCTGAGCTTATATTGTTCAATGTACAGGAGTTCTAGGACAAAATGTTAAGTGTATATTCAAAATTTGAAAATAATTTGTGTCTTTTCCTCTGGTGCTAAAATTATTGTTAGAAGGAGAAACCATAAAAAAATCTGCCCAAGAATACACTTACCTTGGAAAAAATATACACATTTGTGTTTCAACAATTGTTGAATCTTTGAGAACTTCCTAAGAATATTTGCATTTTCTGTAAGTAGACATATAATAAAAGAAAAAATTGAATTGAACATAACTTTTTCTACCTCCAACTGAAAAAAAGATATGAATATATTTTAGTTTGGAATTGTCAGTCGTAAGGATATTTCTTTTTTCATTAGTATCACTTACTATGAAAAAATGTACACAGAAACGCAGATAACATTTGAAACTGTAGAAATAAACTCTTTATCTTTAAATAGCATTTAATGACATATTTCTTTATAATATGCTTCTCAGAAAGGGAAAGGAAGGCTTGTCACCTTCATAGAAGCTATGAGTTTGATCACACTAGTTCTTTCCCAATTCCCTCACACCAAGTAGATGAACAATTTCAGCCAAATTTGCAAGTGAAAGGGAAGTTAAGATTCTGCTGACACAACCCATTTGGCAGTAGGCAGCTGGACAATCAGACATTTTTGTTATGAAATAACACAGCAAGCAAGCATATCCAAGCTAGTCCTAGCAAATCCTCTATGACACTGTCCCGGTTTGGGCCAGGATAGAGCTTATTTTCTGTCTTGTAATGTTGCTTTCAGCAAAGTCTCTATAAGTAGCTGTACTTGCTGAAATTAACAGCAAGTTTCTCAGTCAGTGTCTGCTTCTAAGACTGATAATGGTTATAGCTGTGGCAAGAGAATGGTCTGCAGAACCAAGGCCACTGCTCAGTTCTGAGGAACATCTTATGCTCTGGAAAGAGAAAAGGAGTAAAGGGGTCACACCTGCACCCTCCTTTAGTGAGGGGCAGACAAGACAGGTGCCCAAAATTGTCCAAACAGAGCATTCCATCACATATGCATCATACTCCAAATAAATTTGAGGGATCATGAGGGTCAAGCACCTTCCTCTTCACCCTTCCCTTCGCCCCTTCTTTGCCTGTTCCTGTTTCCTTCAGCATCCTGGAAGGATTCTGTCTGTTGTTCTGCCTGCGGTCCTGATCTGTGCCATCCTGAATCTGTGTGTTCCTGCCTCCAGCTCCCAACTGCTGCTGACGCCAGGAGTCCAGCCTGGACTTTCCCAGGGCTGCCCTGCAACCTCACTGGGGATGTGAGCTTTACTGGGGGAAGAGGGAGAAGAATGTGGTACCTTTTTTTTAATATTTGTATACGTTGAATAATTTTTTCCTTTTTTATCATTACTGTTTCATTAAAGCTGTGTAGTTTAGTTTCCAACCCGTAAGTCTCTTTCCCTTATTCTCTCTCTTTTCTTTATCAGGGAGGGGGATTAATAGGGAGCATCTCTCATTCAGGTAATTGCCAGCCCAGTGTTAAACCATGGCAGATTTATGGCACCCAGAGTGGCTTAAACTCATTAGCTCAAGCCCAGATTCAAAATCAGACTAATTTGCCAGAATGGATTGAATTCCAGCTCTGGTGCGAGTATACCCAGCTGGCTCTTTTAAGAGGGAATCAGAATTTTTCCTCTGGAAATTTCAAAGGGTTGGAAATTGAACCAATCATGCCGTACCTCTGGTATTTAGGCTATGCAATACGTTGCTTTGCAGCCAGGATTAGCATTGCTAGGTGGTTTGTCTTTGGTAAGCACTGCTTAAAAACCATAATTGTGGTATGGTCTTTAATACTGATATACAGTGTGGTACATTGTGCAGTGGCATTTCATGCAGAGATAGATGGAAAACTTTGTTTTATTAATTATGACTTCACTAGCATTTTGTTTCTGAATTTCCTGTTGAGTGTTATAATGTTTCTCTTGTACTGGGGAGGAGTGAGATGACTGTCCTAGCTGTGAGGGTGAGCACATCTGTTCTGGGACTGAGAGATACTGCTTGGAAAGCCAGAGCTGCCACTCATAGAGAGAGCCCTGCTTCTTCTGCCTCCACAGCCACTGCTCCACACACACACGCATGGCCACAGCTCTGATACAGCCAGACAGCATTGCCAGAGTATCTGCTGCAGCCACAGCTGCTGCTTCCCCTTCCACAGATGAAGTGAAAAGCTCTGCAGTGAAAGTCAAAGACCAGCAGGTGCCAATTGCTATTGTGATAATGCATCAACAAAGCATCTTCCCAGCTGAGATGCTCTGATCTCCATTTACAAGCTGATCCGGCAACTGGAGAGCCAGGGAGTGATCAAAAGGGAGAGAGCCTGATGGCAAGTGGAGGTTAACAGTGGGCTATTGTGGCCTAAATGAGGTTACACCACCATGAAGTGATGCTGTGACAGACATTCTAGAACTTCAGTATGAACTGGAGTCCAAGGCAGCCAGGTGGTACGCCACTATTGACATTGATAATGCATTTTTTCCTGTTCCTTTAGCACCAGAGTGCAGGCCACAGCTTGCTTTCACCTGGAGGGGCATCCAATACACCTGGAATTGAATGCTTCAGGGGTGGAAACACAGCCCTACCATCTGTCACAGACTGATCCAAGCTACCCTGGAGCTCTAGAACATCTACAGTACATCAGCTACATCATCGTGTAGGGTGACACAGCAACAGAAGTCTTTGAGAAAGGTAAGAAGATGAACCAAATTCTTCTAAAGGCTGGTTTTGCTCTAAGAAGAAGCAAGGTCAAGGGACCTGTGCAGGAGACACAATTTTTGGGATTAAGTGGCAAAATGGGCATTGCCCCATCCCAATGGATGTGGTTAACAAAATAACAGCTATGGCCCCAACAACTACCAAAAAGGAAACTTACTGCTTATCAGGAACTGTTGGTTTCTGGAGGATGAATGTTCCTGGTTACAATCAGATTGTGAAACCTCTCGGTGAGGTTACCCAAAAGAAGACTTTAAAGTGGGGCGCAGAACAACAAGCTGCTTTCAAATATATTAAACAGGAGAATGTGCAGGCAGTGGCCCTTGGACCAATTCAAACAGGGTCAGACATTAAAAATGTGCTCTACACCACAGCTGGGAATGATCCTACATGGAGCCTCTGGCAGAAATGTTCAGGAGACTCCTGAGGTCAACCTCTAGGATTCTGGGGTCAGAACTACAAAGGCTCTGAGGCCAACTACACAGCCACTGAAAAAGTGATACTGGCTGCATATAAAGGAGTTAGAGCTGCTTTGGAAGTGACTGGTACTGAAACACAGCTCCTCCTGGTGCCCTGATTACCTGTACTGGGTTTTATGTACACAGGTAGAACATCTTCTCTTCATCATGCCACTGATGCTACATGGAGTAAATGGATTGCTTTACTCTCACAGAGAGCTGGAACAGGAAAACTCAATCATCCAGTAATTTTAGAAGTAATTATAGACAGGCCAGAAGGCATGTCTTTGGAATGCCACCAGAAAAAGTGGTACAATGGCCTGAAGAAGCCCCACCTTACAACCAACTCCCAGAGAATGAGAAACAATATGCTCTTTGCACTGGTGGATCCTGCCATCTGGTAGGAAGCCACCAAAGACTGAAAGCTGCTGTATGGGACCCTATACCACTAGTTGCAAAAGCAGCTGAAGGAGAAGGTGAATTGAGTCAGTTTGCAGAGGTAAAAGCCATCCAGCTGCCTTTGAACATTGCTGAGCAAGAAAGGCAGCTGAGACTTTCTCTCTATACAGACTCAGATGGCAGCAAATGCCTGAAGGGGGTGGTTAAAGCAGAGGAAGCAAAACAACTGGCAACATAAAGGTAAACCTATCTGGATTGCTCAACTGTGGAAAGACATTGCTGCTTGGTTAGAGAAACTTGATGTAAAAGTACATCATGTAGCTGCCCACAAACCTTTACATCAAACCACTGAGAAACATCAAAACAACCAACAAGAAGATAGTGATGC
Organism: Calypte anna; assembly: GCF_003957555.1. Classification (NCBI taxonomy): domain Eukaryota; kingdom Metazoa; phylum Chordata; class Aves; order Apodiformes; family Trochilidae; genus Calypte; species Calypte anna. The sequence goes on from NC_044244.1 coordinate 170,155,004, forward strand.
TCAAGTGTTCCAAATCAATTTGGACTGATTTGGACTGATATGGACTGGGGCCATAAAGGGGAACTACTTTTAGGTAGATGGGCCCATGACACTTCAGGTCACTGAGGCAGGGATGCAACATACTGATGGGCTCGTGACCAGGGGGTGGACTTAACTTTGGACACTATTGCACAGGTTATCCAGGACTATGACATATGCACTGCGATTAAACAAGCTAAAAGGTTGAAACCTTTGTGGTATGAAGGGAGATGGTTAAAACATAGCTACGGGAAGACCTGGCAAATTGACTGCATCACACTGCCTCAAACCTGCCAGGGTAAGTGCTATGTGCTTACAGTGGTGGAAGAAAATACAGGATGGCTGGAAACATATCCTGTGCCTCATGCCACAGACCAGAACACCATCCTGGGCTTAGAGAAGCAAGTCTTGTGGAGACGTGGTACACCAGAAAGAAGTGAGTCAGGCAATGGGACTCATTTCAAAACCAGTGTTACAAGTAACTGGGCTAAAGAACATAGTATCAAGTGGGTATATCATATCCTCTGTCACACACCAGCCTCGGGGAAAAATGAGCAGTACAATGGACTGTTAAAAGCTGCCCTGAAGGTAATGGTTGGTGGAACCTTTAAACACTGGGAAAAGCACTTGGGACAAGCTACCTGGTTAGTTAACACCTGTGGTTCCATCAGTCGAATTGGTCCTGCTCAGTCAGATCTTCTGCATTCAGTAGACGGGGCTGAAGTGCCTGTGGTGAATGAAAGGAATCTGCTGGGGAAAACTGTGTTTTTTCTGCTTTGGGCAAAGGCAAACCCTTTCATGGAGTTGTTTTTCTCAAGAGCCTGGACACACTTGGTGGGTGATGATGAAGGATGAAGTACAATGTGTACTTCAAGGGAATCTAACACTGTGAGAATACCCAATCTTTCCCTGACTGGCTGAATCAGTAGAGCATGGAATCTGGGGGTCATGGATCCAAGCCCCACGTTAATTGCTGTTATGTGAATTGTTGCATAATACTAACAGTGTTCAGTCAGTGTTTTTCAGGACAATGCCATGGTGATGAAACCAGAACTTGGTTCACTGCCTGGTGTCCAGTAACTTCCTTAAAGATGACATCTGTAACCTGTAACCCTGTGGAAATGAACTGTGACAACTGTTCTTGCCTTAAGAATCTGCTGCAACAGACATCTGCAATTGTAGACTAAATTAACTCGATGGGTTTTGGTATAGAGAGACAGTAATAATCTCTGTATAGGTGTATTTAGGGACAAGAGATAGTAGTGACTCAGGCATAACAGAAACGGTATGGAATAGGGGGTGGAGTGTTCTTGTTTGGGACAGGATGGAGCTTATTTTCTGTCTTGTAATGTTGCTTTCAGCAAAGTCTCTATAAGTAGCTGTACTTGCTGAAATTAACAGCAAGTTTCTAAGTCAGTACCTGCTTCTAGGACTGGTAACACTCGATGTTTATACTTGTGGCAAAAGAATTGTCTGCAGAACCAAGGACACTGCTTGGTTCTGAGGAACATCTTATGCTCTGGAAAGAGAAAAGGAGTAAAGGGGTCACACCTGCAACCCTCCAAGACAGGTGCTCAAAATTGTCCAAACAGAGCATTCCATCCCATATGCATCAGAATAAATTTGAGGGTCATGAGGGTCAAGCATCTTCCTCTTCACCCTTCCCTTCACCCCTTCTTTGCCTGTTCCTGTTTGCTTCAGCATCCTGGGAGGATTCTGTCCATTCATCTGCCTGTGCTCCTGATCCATGCCATCCTGAATCTGTGTGTTCCTGCCTCCAGCTCCTGACTGCTGCTGACTCCAGGAGTCCAGCCTGGACTTTCCCAGGGCTGCCCTGCAGCCTCGCTGGGGATGTGAGAGTTACTGAGGGAAGAGGGGGAGGAATGTGGTATTGTTTGTTTTTAAAATATATATATATGTTGAATAATTTTTCCTTTTTTATCATTACTGTTTCATTAAAGCTGTGTAGTTTAGCTTCCAACCCATAAGTCTCTCTCCTTTATTCTCTCTCCTTTCTTTATCAGGGAGAAGACGGGGATTAATAAAGAGCAACTCTCATTTGGTTAATTGCTACCCCAGCATTATACTGACAGACACATAGCAGGCTTTTAGACACAAAGGACGTGAATCCATACGGAATCAGGCTGTATTCATCTGCTATTCACAGAACAATCTGTTTTATTTTAAAAGGCTAATATTTATTCTATGGAGGATTTTAAGTATTTTAAAAATATGGTAATGAATAATGAAAGCACCATAGGCTCATCAACAAAGCTGCATCCCACTTCTGCCCAAGACTGATGAAGCCTGAGGTTCAAGACAGTCAGGGTGTCCTTCAAATGTAGATTTCATTACTGGAAGGACATACTGGTTTCTTTATATGTGGGCTGTAATTCCAAGAGCAGTATGTTGGAATGTATTAAGCTTAAGTAGAAAAGTTTTTTTCTGTAACCTCCTTCCACAAAGCACTCTTTTTTTACCCCATAATGGACAGGTTAAAAAAACATTTCTTTCATTGAAGAAAAAAAAAAAATCAAACACTCTCACAACAAGTACTCAAGGAAACACTTAGGATACTGATTTTGGTTTTGCTATGAAAGTTAATTCTAACAAGTTTATATTGTTGAAACATTAGGCTGCAACACATAACTTTAGAACTTTATACAAAATTAAACCAACCTTGTAAGCCCATGGAGTAACTCAGCCAAATTAATACATTGTTCTTCTAATATATTTTAGAACAACACAACATTTCTTTCACAAATATCATTTTCCTGGCTATAGTTTTGGCTTTCTGTTTATTTGGAAAGCTACTAGCATGTACCATGTTACTGCTAAATGGAACAAAGCTTCTCCCTTTGGAGTAGAACAGTACAGAATTGTCAATAAAAATTCACACTCTGACCTTGGTACTGACTCCTTGGGAAGGAGGAGATTCATCCTCCATATGGATTTGTGCTTGTGTCCCCCTGCAGAGAAAGAACTAAAGTTAAAATTGCTGTATCATGTTGCTGCAGCAGTACTTTATGGAATGATACATGTTTAATATTAAGCCAAAATTATCTGCTTCTGTGTGCTGAGAAAACAGGAAACACAAAGCTCAGGTAATTTTGGTTTTATATTCAAATGTAGAGTGATCAGTTACAGACTCTGCTCTTCTGAATTCTTATCCAAAGAAAGAAATCTTAGCTAAAACATTTTTTTAAAACAAGTAGCAAAATTAAGTAGTAAAATTAATCAGACTATGATGGGAAAGAAAAAAAATTTATTAAATTCAATACTCCAATGTCTTCTTATTGCAGTAAAAATGAATTTAGAAACTTGTTGATGTAATTTTTCATGACATTTCGTTCAGGAAAGACAAAGCTCAGAGCTTTTAATTTCTGGTTTAAGCCTTGAAATATCCCAGTTCCATTCAGGAAACCAATGTTAGGAATACATTTGGATCTTTTTTCAGTTTACTGAGAATTTTTAAAATACTCACTTTGTTTCAGAAAGTATTGCCAGCCCTGTAAATTACTTTCTGTGACAAGCATCATCAAAAGAAATACATTTTCAGATCAGGTGTTTCTTGCATATTTATACACATATATACTTGAAAATAAATAAGCACGGCTCTACTGCCCTTGAATTATTTCTTAACATAAAACTGTTGTGCAACTCCATTTTCAGTAAAACTTTAAAAATGAGCAACCAGCTCTGAGGCTGTGCAAGCTGCTTCTACTCAAGTGGGAAACTTGTACACATCATTTTCTTTGAGGTGTGTAGCGGGAGGAGCCATTCTTGCTCCTGAAGCTCGACGAGCTGCTGGTCTCTTCCAGGACTCCAGCCACCACACAGCGCTTCCAGGGTAGAAGTGTAGCAGGAAGAGCCTTTCTTGCTCCAGAGGCTCGACAAGCTGCTGGCCTCTCCATGCCTCACACCAGAGTGAGCTGAGGTGCCTTCTGTGGGTGTGTGTCCCACCTTTATTGGTCCCCTGGTCTTGCTCATGCCCAATAGGGGCCTGTCCTAATCAGGCACAGGTGGACTCACACCCACTCTTTGGCAACTCAAGGCACCTGGTTGACAATGTCTCTCTACAGAGGTGTATTATTACAGCCACTGCTATAGGTTGTTCACTTTTCACTGAAAATTTGCTATCTGTAAGATTCTGAGTACAAGCAGAGTAACACAACAAACAAAAACTTACAATTTTGCTTTTCTACTTTTCAGAGGCATACCACACTTTAAAAGAAATATCAAATGTAGCTTTATAAAACTACCTAACTTACTAGTAAACATGCCTTCTGTAAGACTTTGTGCCATAACTTAAGCTAAGGACATAGAATATATGAAATTCGTATGATTTCAATATTATAAAGGCTAATGCTTTTTTAAAATATGATTTTATTTACTGAACAAAAATTGGTTTTATTTACTTGTAACAAAATAGCAAACAATTGCTGCAGCTCAATTATACTGAATATTCCCACTGTTCAACTTGTGCTTTAACAAACCCCACAAATCTGCTTAAACATAGGATGGTTTATACAGCTCGTCTGAGACATTAAATGATAAATTCAGCTCATGTGTTAAACTCCAGCTACTTTCTTGTCCGTGTTGACTGAAAGCTTAAGGTTCAAACACACTACCAAGTTTCATCATGGTAAACATCCATTTCTTGAGGAAATATACAAATATTTATATTAAACTTTCACAAGTCTCTTATCTGGAATCCAAGTACAATTTAAGTATCTGGATAGCACACTCTGGCAGTCTGAGTTTAGGTTTTGGAATGTGAAAATTCTAACCACTGTTTTGATCCAACCATTACACCTCTTTAGGTAAGGCACAGATGCTTCCATAGTACAGACAAGACTGAGTTAAGGAACACAAGTGCTGGTTCTGATAGTAAAGTTGTAGCAGCAGTCTAAGACTGTCCCATCCTGAATATTTGAACAGGTTCACTGACTCATTTGCCTGTCAACATTCTTGTAGATTCTCTCAATAGGAACTTGGCAAGCAAACAGAAAATTTCAGAACTCCACTTAGTATTTTCTCCCACTGAATTCTGGCATTCAGATACCCCATCTGCTGAATCCAAGGTCTGTCTGGACCAAGGATTCTAACCACCAGGTTAGGAAAGATCAGGAGGAAAAAGACCCAGAAAAAAGGGATTTGCTAGGAAAGGAATCTAACCTTCTCTGATATTTTTGATTTCTTAGCAGTTTCCTATCAGAACAGTCATTAAATTATGCTAACTTGTCCAAGTGATCTTGCAATAGAGGACAAAACAGTAATATTACCAAGTTATTCCTACTGAACAAACTACATTTTCCTTCTAGGAAGTCATGAGTTTTCTTCCTTCTTCATGTACAAACGATGACATGCCACTACTTTGTCCAGTGCTGATAACAAACTAACAGCACTCAGCATGTCATTCATTCTTGCACTGATGCTGCATTTTTCATTACCAAGAAATTGCAGCCCTTGAGAAATAGGATGGGATTACTGGAAAAACTGTTACCTTCAACTCCAACTAAAGCACAGTTCTCTCATCCCCTTCTTGGTCCTTGACACCAGACGGTGACTTCTCCGCTCCTGAGGAAAGCTCCACTTGCTGCCTACTAATTGCAAGACCAAACCTACAAGCAGTTTAGAGGTTGGACCCAAAACACATGAAATGAAGTACTGACAGCCTGAAAGACTTGACATCCTCAACCTTGTAAGGATGCTACAGAAATTCTAATTTCTTCTACAGAAATTTCTAATTGAAATAATCTGAGACAAGACAGTGTTGCCATCCCAATCACCAGAGACAAATCTTCAGCCAAAAACATCCTCAATACCAAATATCTTTTGGTTTCACCTGCTGGCTCCGGGATGGACCTCCACCACGACTCCACTAAAGTTAAGAGCAGTCCTTCTACAGACAGAAGATCTATCTAATAGAAGATCCTTCTATTTTGTTCAGTCTCTTGGGAACAGCAAGTGATTCCTGTGTCTAAATCTAACCTTTTGCAATTAAATGTAACCTAAATCTAACCTGAGATGCAGAAAAAACCCATTTGTTCACTTTCTAAAAGTGGCTGATCCAAGATTTTCAGAGAATTAACTTCAATGCATGCAGGATGCTGCTCTGGAGACTGGTGCTTGAAATCTATTCACAAAGGCCTTTATTTCAGTAACAGCATCACCCCCAAAAAGAAATTGGTTGCCAAGAATGAAAGCAGTGAAGGACCAGATGCAAACAACACACAAAAGAAAACATGGGCACACAGCAAGCAAAGAAGATAGTGGGAATATTGTTCTGTTTAGCCATGCTCAGCACTATCCTTCAATACAAGTTCAATATTACTGCAAGAAAGAGCAAAGACATTGTGGAAAAATATTTTGAAAGAAATGAGAAGACAAAAGAAAAAACAAAGGGTATGATTTTTCAGCTCTCCAATTGTTTAGAAATAAGTTTTAGGGCCTGGTGTGAAATTTCTGTCCTAAGTGACAAAACTGCTTTGAAAAATCCTATGTAGATTCCAAGGACTGCTCCCTGTCACCTCAAAAAAAAAACCAACAAAAAACCACAAACAAAACAAACAAAAAAAAAAATCCACAAAAAAATAACCTACATTGGGGGCTGGGGCTAATAAGATAATTTGACTAATTCCATTTTCATAAAAATCATCCAGGACTTTAAAACCCCCTATATTCTGGTAAGGCACACCACATACTTAGGCTTCTTTATTTCTCCCATTCATAGTCAAATTATTTTTTCCCTTTAGAACTGCTGTCTATCATCACCATTGGTGTAGAATGGTTTATTGTTTACCAGTGAGAAACAAGAGTGGAAGTGACTGAAAAAATTCATCATCATCCACCAGAGGGAAAAACTTTAAAGAAAAAATAAATTAAAATTCCTTTCTCATTCTACAAGCCCTGCAGTGATCCTGTAAAAATAACTTAAAATCTTTGGCTATCCATCTACTTGACTAAAAAAATTAAGATCTGAATCAAGCAACTAACAACTAATAAGAAAGAGAAACTATATAACAAACTAATGAAAGCCAGGAATGCAAAGATTAGAAAATAGTAATCAGGCTTATACTAAAATTATGCCTCTCATAGACTTACTGAAATAACTAAATGCTAAAAAAGCCTCTTAACAAAATGTCAATTACAAAACGTTTTCACTTCAAAATATTCACACTTCTTTCTACAAGTGCAAAAACACCTTTTGAAGGCAATTTAAGTATTCATGGAAACAATGCAAAAACTACCTTCAGTGTTAAAAAGCATTATAGCATGGTGGAGACATTTTCACAGAATTAGTGGTTTACTTCTGCAGTAAAAAGAAAAAACAACGAGCATCATCTCCAGACCTTGAAGTACATTAAATAATGAAATATTTTGTTAAGTCTTTTGGGAACAGGAAGTGATTCCTGTGTCTAAATCTAACCTTTTGCAATTAAATGTAACCTAAATCTAACCTGAGATGCAGAAAACCCCATTTGTTCACTTTCTAAAAGTGGCTGATCCAAGATTTTCAGAGAATTAACTTCAAAAGCTCTTTCTCTTTGTTCAAGTGTTAGCCAAACTCTAAACACACTTCAATTCCCCTAATCCACACGTACACACAAACAAATATAACTAATGCAATTGTTAGCTCTTGTCCATATTAAATGCTATAAAAATTACCATTTAATTGACGTGTTAGAATTGAAACTTAATTCTCATTCTTCATTTTGACCTTCCAACCTGAGAGTTCAAGGAACCAGCTTTAGGGAAAAAAGTGTTCCAAAGATTTGGGTTTAAAAGAACTTTATTAAAAATACAACCCATATAACAGAGTAAAACAAGGCAATAAATATGTGAAATAAACAGCTATTATATTTTTATAAACCTATATAATCTTAGTACAGAAAATACTAAAGCTTTAAGAATTTAAGAAGCACTAACATGTCACCAAGAAGTTCAGGATACACCATATACAACGTTCACCTTTAATCACTTCGGTACAAGGAAGATCCTTCTAAACTAATTTAGACTAAAAAGATTTAACTTCTAAAATCTATATTCCAGAACATCCTAAGCCTTAATAAGAACCCTAAGCAAGCCCACAAGCATTACCAAACCACAGCTGGCTTTCTTACCTGCATTTCTTGCTTACTTCAGTTTAACACAGTCTTTCTGAACATCAGAGCCAAGGGCTCCTTCCTACAGGTAAGCGATCTACATGGTGGGTCACCATGAGAAGTTTCTTCAAGACCATGTCTAGCAGGGTTTGGCTGTAGCTACACTTGCTTGTAACACTGGGCACCAGCCAGAAGACTCCCCATGGTGGGATAATAGTGCTTTCTTTCCTTGACACAAAATCAGGATTTGCCAGAGGTACATACAACAAACACACATCTGGAGACACACACACACAGAGACTAGGTATTACATAGAGAGAGCTGAGAATACTGGCATTTTAAACTTCTATAGTTACAGGTGCCTGCAGAAAAAGATTTGGTATCTTTCAGAAGAGGGAGTTCTGAAAGAAGAGTTATCTTACTTCCTCCATGAGCAAGTGACCCTGTAACTGTCCATCTGGGTATTTAACAATCTATTTAACCTACTTAACAGGTATTTAACAGATGCTGGGACTGACCAACATTAAGAGATAGGATTAGACTTAACAAAAGTTTCCTAACTGCTAGAAAATAATTAAGAGACAAAATGTTATTCTTTGCAGTGTAAGTTTAAGCATTTAATATTCAATCTACCCACTGCAGTAGTGTCTCCAAACTGCAACAGATCATATGCATCATGATTCCAAGGTTATTTTACATTAACTTTATCACTCAGTGGTCTTAATTCTATTCTTGTTTTTACTTACATGATTAAAGAAGCTATTTACATGATTAAAGAACCCAAATTGCCTATCTGAGAATTACTTTTGTCAATCTTCATTTTAGAACTGCACCTTATCTCCTATACTTTTCTTTGCTTATCCATCCTTTTTCTAGTCTTTATTCCTAAAATCCCTTATGAGATAGGTAAAAAAATTCTTTTCAACAGAGAATTTCTCTTTTTTTTTCTTATATAAATACCAAGTAGATTCTACCTCTGGCATAAAACAGCTTTGTACCTTCTTGCTTCTAGGGCCCTCATTACTCCAGCACAACTAACATCACAAATTCATGGTCTTGATTTTTAAAAGGCTGCCCTTCTAAAACTGAAAATTTCAAACCTATCTGTTTACTCCTCTACTTTATATATATTTAATCAAATAAAAATACAGTCCAATATCACAAGCTAATAGAAAAGGCCAGATTATTTGAGAGAAAAGGACCTACAACAACTACCTAGTCCAAATACCTGACCAATTCAGGGCTTATCAAAAAATCAAAAGCATGCTATTAATGGGACTTTGTCCAAATGCCTCTTAACTACTGACAGGCTTGAGGCACTCACCAGCTCCCTAGGAAGCTTGTGCCAGTGTTTGACCACCCTCTCAGTAAATAAATGTCTCCTCATGTCCAGTCTAAACCACCCCTGGTGCAGCTTTGAACCGTTCTCACATGCCCTGTCACTGGAACTTGGGGGGAAGAGCTCAGCACCTCCCCCTTCACTTCTCCTCCTCAGAAAGCTGCGGAGAGCCATGAGCTTACCCCTCAGCCCCCTTTCCTCCAAATGAGACCAAGTCCTTAGCTGCACCCCAAGGACAAGCCTTCCAGCCCTTTCACCAGCTTTGTTGCCCTCCTCCAGAAACACATTTCCAGACCTTCACACCTTTCTTCAATTGTGGGGCCCAGAACTGCTCATATTACTCAAGATGAGGCCACTTGAGGCCTCAGTGCCAACAATGCCAAATCCAGCAGGATAATCACCTCTTTTGATGGGCTTGTCATGCTATGTTTGATGCACCTTAAGATGTGTTTTGTCCACCTGGCTGCCAGGGCACATGCACTGAGCCTGCTGCAGACCAGCACTTCCAGATCCCTTCCTGCTGGGCTGCTGTCCAGTCACTCCTCTCCCAATTTACAGTAGTGCACAATGTTCCTCCATTTTAGGTGCAGAATATGTCATTTGGACTGGTTACATTTCATTCCATTAATTGTGTTCCAATTCTCCAACGTATGTCACTCTGCAAGGCCTGTTGTCCCTCAGGAGTCAACAACACCTCCCAGTTTGGTACCATCAGCAAACTCAAGGTGCATTCAAGTCTGGCATGCAGATCATTGATAAATATATTGAACAGGACTGGCTCTAGAATTGAAACCCTGAGCTTTTCTGAGAATTTTTCACACTACTTACTGAATGAGTCTAAAGCAATTTGGTGCTTTTTTTTTTTTGGTAAGCTCACCTTACCAAACATCTCACCTTACTAAGCATCTATATGTAGGAACAACTAGATCACTATACACATCCTTCCCAAATGATACTGTTATCTATATCTAAGAAAGAAATCCACCTGTGATGTAATTCCTGGAGGTAAGTGATACATTTACCCAAATCCAACCTTTGTGGCCCAGGGCAGACACCACCACAAGCTCTTAGTATTTGTTTTCCTCAAAGGAATGACACACCAGGCTTTTTTTTTCCACATAATCTCTTTCTATTACTTTATGGTTCATCACAGGGTTCACATCTAGTGTCATTCTGTAACATTAATTTCTCATACCTGGCCAGAATTAACTCTTTCCTGCAGGATTATTATTTCTCCATGTTTCCTTTACCCTATGTCACCTTTTAACATCCATTAGTTCAGCCCAAATGGTGCACAACACAGCAGTCTACAGACCACAATCAGCTTGGAACCTGTAGTAAAATCCTTTTGCTAATTGTTCTCTCTCTTAATGTCCATCACTATTAGAAGTCCCAAGGATACACGTTAACAATCCTCCCATCTCCCGCACATTAACAAACCTTGTCTTCCCCAAATACTCTTTCCCTTCACTCCAAACGCAACTTAGCCACGAAGCTCAGCTCCTCAAGCGCACCGAGAGCTCCACACTCCTCTCTGCACGCTTACGGACGGAGAGCTCTGCATCGCTACACAAACCTGACCCCTGCCCGAAGCCCCAAGCCCCCGCTGCCCGCCATGCACACACCGGGCGCCCGGGAAGGGGCACCGAGGGCAACGCCACATCACACCACAGCGCCCCGGAGCACCCTGCCCACCCCCACTCCCCCCCCTCTGCCCACGCGTGGGGCGGCCACCAGACGGCAGGGGGAAGGAAACCCATCACGCCCAGACCCATCTCCAAGCCCAGAAGCCCGCAGGCCCCCAGCACGGTGGCACCCCAGGGCCACCCTCTCCTCTTCTCCCCGCCCCGCCATCGGGAAACGAAGGAGAGCCCAGCCCAGCCCGCCCCGCCAGTCCCCTCCCCCGCCACGGCCCGCCCGGCAGCTGAGGCTGCGTCGCCTCCGCTCTCCTCCGCGGGGAGGTGCGCAGTGCTCTGCCCGCCGAAGGGGGCCGGGGGTCAGTCAGGGTGGCGGCGATCCCCTTCCCCCGTCGCTTACCGTCCCCGCAAGCGGCGGCTCCTCCTCCCGGCGATGAGACAGGGGGAAGATTCCGCCGCGTTCAGACGCCTCCGCAGCCGCCGAGGGAGGGAGGGAGGGAGCGGGGGAGGGAAGAGGGCTGGCACCTCCCAGGGATCCACCTACTGCAGCAGCTGCAGTGGGGAGAGCCCCGGCATCGGCCCTCCCAGCCCGGCCGGGAGACGGCTGCTAGGAAGGCGGACCCGCTGTGAACCGCCCCGGCTGGAGAGTGGTTTGTGACTGCCCGAGGGTGCGGAGATGGGGCCGAGGAGAGGCCCAGAGAAGCCGGGAGGAGCGGAGGAAAGCCCCTCCGTATCCTCTCTTGCCAAGCGCCGTCGCTTTGGGTGGTGTGGCCGCCTTGGGAAGGCGTGAGGGGCTCGTGGTGAGCAGGGCACTGAGGGAGGTAACACCACCTTCCACCAGCCTCAGGCTGTTCCCTGGGCCGAAATACAACACTACAACACGTGGTGAGAGGCACAGCATCAGGAACGACTGTTCAGCAAATGTCAAACATTGCTGTGCAACATGTTCCAGTGAGCAATCGCTTATTTGTTCCCAAGGGCAACATATGATAGGGATATAAGATCAGAGGGATATAAGTATATTTTTGGTTCTCCTAATATTTATCTCCAAAACTAAATGCCCCCCAAGGGAATAGACTTGAAAAGTTTTCCTGAAAGCAGCAGCTTGGCTGTTTTGCTTGGTTATGTCTCTTACCTTGCGGGTGTGAATACCTCACTGTCTTGCTGTTTATGTTCAGGAGACCTTTGCTGTGGTATTCAATGATACTGTTGGCTTATTCCTGTGGGAACCTTATTCAGGAGAAGAAAGTTTTGCTCTGAGGCTGAGGAACTGAATTCCCTTGACTCCCTGAGGAGGTCTCAGTTTCTCTTTTGGGACTCAGCTGCATAAGGATGGTTTGATATTCTGAAGACTGATGTACTTGGATACAAGATTTTGGATGTCCAAAAAATGAGGCTTGTACAAGTACCTAAAGTAGCAAGAACTTGTCCTCACAGTTCCTGAAGGAGTAGGGTCAATACAGTCTCCATACTTGCTGCATTGTATGATGTTCTCACTTGATATATCACAGGTGCCTTGCATCCTGTTCTTCATGTATCACAGAATCACAGATTTACCTTGGTTGGAAAAGACCTTCAAAATCATCAAGTCCAAGTATTAACTTAACATTAACCTTACAAGGCCCTAGCTAAGCCATATCCCTGAGTACTATGTCTATATGACTGTTAAATGCCCCCAGGGATGGTGACTCCACCACTGTCACTATCTGGCGTTAGTTTGTCAGCTATTTACAATTTGGAATATGTTCAACTTTTTATGCTTGCATCCTGAACACATTGGGATCTGCAAATAATGGATGTTTTCGGTTTTGTTGACTCAGCCACTTCAGTTCTTCAAAGATAAAATCGAGAGTATTTTTTGCTAGGAGTGGTTTCTTCATTCACAGGAGATAATTGTAATGATATATGTATGGGATGGGATGGAAGACAACGAATTTTAGGGACACGGGGCTCAGTAAGAACTGCATAGGATGCCAGACAGTTTAGTATTCTCTTTGTATAGAGTTAAATGATCACTTTGTAACACAAAGAAACTTACTGTCTTTTACCCTGTCTCCTCAGAATTTTTCTGCTTTCTTGAATGGTTCAGGCAGGGAAACTTGCTGGATCTCAGATGCATGTGTAAATATAATAATACACCTGCTAATTTCAGATAAGCAAACAGTGATAACAAGAGCCAGTGGAAGATGAAGCTATTAATTTTCAGACTGACAGTAAAGCAAAGACTAATTTTTCCTTAAAAGAGGTCACAGCTAGGGCTATGAGCTGTTTATGGACTCTTCCGTGCACATTTTAAAACATTATTGGCTATTTTTCTAAAAGCTGGGTTCTATTTAAGTGAAGGAAGTGCTGTGCACTGTGTTAAGCAAAGGTCACACTTAGAATCAGTGGAAGAGATGGTGCATTTGACCTATCAAAGCAAAGTGCAGCTTAATACAGTGAAGTCATTAAATCTAGAAGCAATGAATGTAGATCTACAATCAGAGAAACTGCATTCAGTAACACTGAGGTCAGTGAACAACAACTGAAAGGGTAATACCAGAAGATGTAGAAGTGAAAAAGGCTGATGTAATTCCTTAGAGTATAAAGAGAAGAATCAGCAGTAACTAAAAGGTAATTTGCCACCAGCTAGAGGAACACTGCATGTAATGCATCTATACCTTTTGACAGAGAAGGTGAGAATAGGATGGGCTGCATGGACTGATCAATGGTTTGAAAATAAAAGATATTTGAAGAGATTGTTTGCTTAGTTTATTAAATAAATGATAGTGTCCTTACAATGAGAAAATAATAGGTACTCCATGACACTTACTTTAATGGAAAAAGCCATATGAATGCAGAGAAATTAAAGCTACAGAAATTCAAATCCAAAATGGAACACAAATCTCTGACACTGAAAGTGAAAAGTTAAAAAAAGATATTTTTCAAGCTCTCAAATAAAAACCTGATCCAGTTACTTCTGCCTTTCCTTATACACCATTTTTTGGACACCTGTCTTGTTTTCTTCGCTTCATTTGGGCTGTCTTCAGTTTGTTTATCTTCTTTCCCAAATGCAATACCAGATTTAGAACTCAGCAGCACTGAAATGAAATGAATGCAAGCCTCTCTCATCTTACCTACACTCTTATGTGTATGTGCCAGGATTGCCTTTTCCTTTTCCACTAGCAATGTATTGTTGGACTTTGCAGTGTAATCTTCAGATATCTTAATTTACTTTTTGCATTTCCCCTTGGTCTTCAGAGTAACTTGACTGCAGTTTTATTTTTTCTGATTAACTGAGGTTTGTTTTACTTTAATTTGGCAAGATTATTTTGTACACTAATTTTACTGTGTACACTAATTATTTTGTACACTAAATATAATTAGACAGTATGTGAGAATGCAACATTCTGAAGAATGCAAAGTGCTATTGTAAAGAGGAAGGGGAATTTTTTTTTCTTTGTGGGATCAGGAGTAAAGTTGAAGGAAAGGAGATTCACCTTTGGCAATAGGGAAAACTGCTTCCATAGTAATAAGGATGTTGGGAATAGATTGGCTGCTGAGATAGCAGTTTCCATCATTAGAGATTGTATATCAGATGTAAAATGACTTTTGTCAGTCCTAATTCAGGTCATGGAAGTCAATCAGATGACCTATTGAAGTCCTGTCCACCTTTAGGATTCTGTCATTGGTTCCATTTACTGTACAGGAAATTACAAAATATTTGCAATAAAAGTGATGCAACTTGTAGTTAAAATAGGAACAAACAAACAGTTTTTAATCAAAGCAAATTGTCTTTCATGTGAATGTTTTTTTCTGTAAGCACTGTATTTAATTCCTTGTGAAAATGCTATTTCTAGCACTGCAGACATTCTTTTTCCCACAAAAAATGTTACAGGCAGGAAATGTTTTGGATGGAGTAACAACATTTCCTGATAAACATTTTATCACAGCTTGATAACCATTTCCTGCTGGCAGGATTTTTTAACTATTGTCACTTTGTTGTCTATTTTGCTATAATTAACACACATATGTGATCTGACTGAGTGGGCTCATCCGGTCAAACAAAGGTTTCAGCGAGTCAGACATTTGGTTATAATGTGATGCAAGATTTGATGTTGTCCATTTCCCTTCATTTAAACTGTGTCTGGAGCAGTGAAAAAAATAACAATACACGTGCAACATTCTGGGAATTCCCAGAAGGGTGGAGACTCCTCAGTATTTTGAATAGAACATTGTCTGCTGTGTTTTCAGTGATTTCAACAAGCTCCTAGAATGGCTTTACGTGACATGGTGGGACTTGATGTAGTCTTCAACTGTGCAATTGGACTTGGTGATCCTGGAAGGGTATCAGAAGAAGTTTGACACTTTCTAAGGATCTTTAAAGCATTGTCCTGGCAAAACATTAAAATGAGGCTACACTGAAGACTTTTACTTTACCCAAGTGTTATATTTTCAGTGAACAGGACCACTTTTGCCATTTTTTGAGTTCACTGCTTATTTTAGTAATCAGAAACAAGCAGTATCACTTATGGCTGATTGTGGTTCTTATTCACACAAAGATCATAGGTATGTTTGACTGTGCTGCTAAATAGTAGATGGCAGGATGCACTCTCTGGCCCCAAAGCCTTGAGGTATAGCCAGGCTCATGCTGGTATTTAGGGCTGTATTACCCTTAAGATCAGACTGGCCAATTGACACTACATAACTCTTGGCCTCTTCTGTGCTGTCTAACATCCTGTGGCCTTCAGACGGAATACTTAATTATGCCTATGAGTGTTTTTCCAAGTAACTGCATTTGAAAGTGACTATTTCCTTTTGTTCGGGAGTTTTGAACTCCTGTTGTCTTCCTCTCAGCTTTTCAAGAAAAGTTAAATTAAGGCACATTACATTAAGGGCATTTGAAGGGGCAAAGCCTGCTGAGATAACATTGAGGGCTTCTGTAGGGTGCAGGTATGAGCAGTGCTGTCCATAGAGTGCACCCAAAAGGGTGCTTGGTGTGCACCCTTTTGCTTGGTGTTCACCCAAAAGGGTGCTTGGTGCTTGCTGTGGTAGTTGGCACAGCCCAAGTGTGCTGGGAAGTTCAGCTGACAAAAAATCCGGATGCTCAGAGGTCAGGTGTTCAGGCTCTGCATCCAGGAGTGATGAGTTTATGGAGTCTAACTAAGGCTTTGCCTTAAGTTTAATTTCTATTGGAAATTAAGAAGAAATGAAAGAAATTTCTATTGGAAATGAAGAATGTGGAGGACAAAGCTTTAGGCAAGATACATGTGTAGAGCTGAATCTGGAAAAGAAATACACTGTTGGTGCATTGTGCATCAGTATAGTTTGCATGCACATCCTGAATGTATCCTTAGAAAAATATCCAAGGAAACAGGATCTGAAACAGAGTGAAATTTTTGATGGTTTGTTTGTTTGTTTTTTTAAATTAATCTTGAAAAGAGTGAATAAAATGTCCTCACAGAGTTGATCCAAGTCATGCAACTTAGTGCTGACTGTAGAAGCTACTCAAGCATCTGAAAGGAGCCAGTGAGGTAATCACCTGTGTCACTCACTGAGGATGTGTATCAAAATTTGAAGTGTTTATGGAAAAGGAAATTGAACTCTAAACCTCAATTTAAAATTGTAAAACAAAGCAAAACTGGTAGCACTGAATACAGTAATGGCCAGGATAAGGTATATTGATTTTCCATTATAGGATTCTATAAATAAATAATAAGTAATGCAGTGTGAGGCTATATGAGGCTAGTGGATCATATGCATTGTCATCATCAAGGAGGGCAACCAGGCTGGTGAAGGGACTCGAGCACAGATCCTATGAGGAGAGGCTGAGGGAGCTGGGGGTGTTCAGCCTGGAGAAGAGGAGGCTCAGGGGAGACCTCATCACTCTCTACAGCTCCCTGAAAGGAGGGGGTAGCCAGGGGGGGGGTTGGTCTCTTTTCCCAGGCAACTCTCAGCAAGACAAGAGGGCACGGTCTCAAGTTGTGCCAGGTGAGGTTTAGGTTGGACATTAGAAAGAATTTCTTTACAGAGAGGGTGATCAGGCATTGGAATGGGCTGCCCAGGGAAGTAGTGGATTCTCCATCCCTGGAGATATTTAAAAAGAGACTGGATGTGGCACTCAGTGCCATGGTCTGGTAACTGCAGCAGTAGTGGATCAAGGGTTGGACTTGATGATCTCTGAGGTCCCTTCCAACCCAGCCAATTCTATGATTCTATGATCTGCTGTCTACAGAGCAGATAGCTTGGAGATATTTCCTTTGATCCTAATGAATAAAGCATTTTTAAGGTTCTACACTAAAAATTTAAAAACTATGGCAGCACATGTGTGATGAAGTAAATTTTTTACTGAATTGCCTCTAGTTCTGCAATTATGTCATTAAAACACAAGGTGATTGCTAATCTTGAGCAAAATCTTGCCTTCTGGCAAGGAATGTATTCAGTAACTTTATAAAACAGATAATGACATCAATATCTCACGTTTTGTGGGATTTATATAACTTGACACAAATGTCTTTAGAAACGGTGTTTAAACAGCATTTTTTTTTCACTGGCAGTAATTTGCAGGTCATTCTACAGGCTGTTGAAAAGCTAAATGGTACAGATGATAGGAGCATCCCATTTTATCAGAAGCCAGAAGCAGTATTACATTTTCTTATGGTTGCTACTACAATGTGAGCATATAAAACTAACTGGCAGAAGAACAGAAGGCTTTTTTTTTTTTTTTTAATTTACAGTAGTAGTGCTAAGAGGTCAAACAAAAAAAGCTTTTCCTCTTGCAGTGTAGCCCACAGAACTTCCTGTTACAAGATTCTGCAAATGCTAAAATTTTGCCTGAACAACAACAGAGATTGCTCAACAGAAAGTCCTCAGTTCAGGAAGTGTCTGAGCTTCACATGTTCAAAGCCTAGAACAATATTTAAAGGATGTTTCATATTTATTTACCCCTTTGTTTTCTTACACTCTCAGCCAGGGAACAGATTTTGTCAGTGTTGAGGAGAAAGCACTTGGCTTGGTAAAACTTTGGCCTGACCCCTTTTTTTTCATTCTGTGAAAATGAAAAAAATCTACATCCTTATGTAGAGGATGTTTAATTATGTGTCTAGCTTTTGAGATAACACTGATATGCACTTTTTACTTCCTGTGAG
This sequence comes from Calypte anna, assembly GCF_003957555.1. Classification (NCBI taxonomy): domain Eukaryota; kingdom Metazoa; phylum Chordata; class Aves; order Apodiformes; family Trochilidae; genus Calypte; species Calypte anna. The sequence continues at coordinate 170,173,233 of NC_044244.1, forward strand.
GAAATGCTCAGAGCTTTCTGGGACTGTGGTTTTTCAGGGTTTTGTTTTTACCAGAAGCTTTGTTGCTGTTTGTTGATGTGAGGATTGATCTCTACTAAGGTCTGAGGGACTGAAGTTTTCTTACCAGCCAGGCATGAATGTGGCATTGAATGTGTTTTATATACTAAATTAAAATATAGAGAAATTAATAGCTTAAAAGAGGAAGTATCTAATATATTCTGCAGAAATGTATACTATTTGTGATGGTGAATTATTATATTGCCACTAGAAATGTCTAAGTATTATACTATATACACATTACAGATTAGGTACACCATGTATATATCAACACCATGTTGATATGCTTAAAATGCCAGATGAATCCATGATATATCAGCTCTATAGATGACTTACAGAGTGTCATGCATGAGAGATAGAGCTGATCATATTTATTAAACAACACTGTCATAAAATAAAGCAAGAATTTTGAATGAAAGTGAATCAATTAAGCAGCAAGTTAGGGTCGAGCTGAGGAAGTAAACACCAGTGAAGTACCTGTCTTTATTATTATCAGCCTTAAAGTTGATGGGTTTTTTTCCTGTCTTCTTCACAGCGTTATTAATCTGCATTTTGAGAAATAGTGAACAGGCAAAGAAGACTTATCTGCTCCATTAACTTTCTAATTTTGAATACCTTAAGCATGTGCCCAGTTATACACTTCCTGTTTATTCTTCAGGATCTTAATATATCCAATATTTACTTATGTGAAAATCTTTTTCATCAATGACTTTAAAACAGTTAACTCGAGTAGTCCAGTCTCAGCAGATGGTTGTTGAGTGTCTATACGATATTTAGCACTTTTTGGAGCAAATGTGATATAGAAATAGAATTTATTATTTGATTTTAAACTCATTATGTTTTCCTTGAAGTGGTGTGTAACCACTGGTTTTCATAATATATGGTGAAAGGAAAATAAACAAGTTACTCAGGGGAAAAAGCTGGAGCTATAAATCTGGAGTTCCTTGGACCAGACACAGGCAATCTGAGTTCTCAGCTTCATTTGAAATATTCCTGAAAACCTTAATCTTTTCCACTGACAAGACTCTGGATCACCACAAGGTTTACAATGTTCTTTTTTGCAGACTGGGGAATATCTCACGTTGTGCTTCACAGCTTTTTCATATGTTTCTAAAACTGCAAGTCATGGTGTGTGACACTTCATTAACCACCCTGTCAGCTTTTCTACCAATGGAAAAATGAAAATTACTCTAAAAAAATATATGGAAGCATTGCCATTCAGGGCAGCATTTGCTATTGGCAAAGAAGTTGAAAGAATAAAAAAAAATTGCCAAAATTCTCATTTTGACCAAATTGTAATGTCAACCCCCTTTAATTTAAATAAAATTAGTTTGCTGCACTCATAGATATAAATTGTGCGTCCATCTGCACCATCATATTTAATACAGCTTTAAAACACCCCAGTGCTTATCAGGTTGCAATGCAAATGCTGTATTATATAAATGCTGCTGAAATTAGATCAGAATAGGAGCAACCCAACAGTGAAGAATGGAAGCAGTTAGTTGGGTGGTGAAGCTTCTTATGATACTTTGGCTTTCAGACCACGAATAGTACTGTACAACCTGATTGCCAACATATGTGAGGCTATTTCATTACTTATCATCCTAATCAGTGTTATTTCTTCCAGATGGAGCCAGTCAGGATGCTTCAGCCATGAGAAACAACAATAATAAGGAGAAACCCAAAAGCCAGAAGGTGTCATATGTAGTCTGGACTGAACACACATTGAAAATTTTAACTTTACTTAAAATGTGTAGCTTAAAGTCTCCTTGCTGGCTTTTTCTCTTGTCTCTACCACAGCCTATTTGTTAAGCCTTCACCTTAGCACCTCTGCAAAGGCCGTTCCACAAAAACCTTAGGCCAATGCAGCCATATGCAGTTTTCTATAAAGGCACAAAAAAACCCACAAAAAACAAAAAACAAACAAAAAACAACAACAACAAACAAACAAACAAACAAACAAACAAAACAACAAAAAAACCCCAAACAAACCAGAAGGAAGCCCAGTGGTCTCTCCTACACTATAATAACAGCAAGTCAACCACAGAGGATGCTCCACCTATCTCATGCTTGGTAACCCCCATTTTGTGTCTGTGCTGCCTTGTGTCTATCCCTGGCAGAAAATCTTCAGGGAAAAGAAAGTTTCCCCTCTGGTTTGGTGCCTCAGTGTTGCTAGGACACAAATTATGCAAACAAATGTTAAAGTCTTTAGAGCTAAGCAGTCATTATCCAGCTTTGCCAGCTGCCTGGTTGACTTGCTGCCAGGGGACTGAAGCAAGGCTGGTGACTTCCAAGCATATTGCCTGATCAGTGACAGAGCAGTCAGAGTGGAGATAAAGGCACAGGTTAGTACAGTTCAGGGAACAGAAAAACAAACAAAATGGAGCTAAATGGGGTGTGGTCAAAATAGATATTTATTCATCTGGAAAACATCCGGACTTCTGAGCGTGAGCTTCATATTGCGAGTGCCAGGATGGAACTATTCAACATTTCAAGGAGAGTTTTACCAGCTCCAGTTTACCAAAAGTATTCCTTTTGTCCATTTTTGTCTCCTGTAGGGGCTTTGTATCTAGCAAATTGTTCTTCAGAAGATGTTTCTTTGGCTTTTATTCTTTCTTAGTGGAATTTCTTTCTCAGGAGCTATGGTTACAATCCTATCTAACCTGCTTCACTTCTAACCTCTACCCAGCCTCTGAAAAGAAAACCTTAACCTTATTTTCACTTTTTCCTCCCAGTTCTCTGAATCCAAATCACAGAATCAGAGAATGTCAGGGGTTGGAAGGGACATTCTGAAAATCATCAAGTCCAACCCTCCTGCCAGAGCAGATCACTCAGAAATGCAACCAGATGCATCTTGAAAGTCTCCAGAGATGGACACTCCACAACCTCTCTGGCTAATGAAGCCCAGAAATTAACTTGTTCACAGCTTAATGCTGGGCTGGCAATTAAACAAATGAGAAATGCTCTCTATTAATCCCCTTCCCCTTGCTGATAGATTCCCTTATGGGCTAGAAACTAAACTACACAGCTTTAATGAAATGGTAACAGTGAAAAAGGAAACTATAAATATTGAGCATTTTCAGTTCTAGAAGCAGACACTGACTGAGAAACTTGCTATAAGTTTCAGCAAGTTCATCTGAAAGCAAAATTGCTGGAAAGAAAATTAGTTCTATCCTGGCCTAAACCAGGACATAACTGAAAAAGATCAGTTACAGTGAAGAAAAAAAATAATATTGGTTTGCCTTCAAAGCAAAGGCTAATAAATTAGGGATGCAGGTGAACTTCAGTATCAGAACCTAACTTATGGAAGATTTAAATTTTATTTGAAGCTTCATTTTTTTCTTTTGTCTTCTTGAGGAAGAGGAATCTTGATTGGATTCTACTAAACCAGTTAGTTAAGAATTAAATTATGAAAAAGAAAGTACAGGTCCAATTGTACCTTGATCTTTCCAGCACACACACACACACTTTACCATCTGCTCTTCAGGAAAACATTACAGAGACAAAGATTACCTAGGCAAATAAATATAGGTAGAAGTAAACCTATGTGAAGAACATCAGGTAAAAATTGAGTGTTTTTGTAATGTAGGATACCAAGAGGAATCTGGCTCAATTTCCTGAAAGAAAGAGGCTTCACAGAAGTACAGTAATCTTCCCTTTTTAATGAATCTAAAATATTCTTTCTTTTATGCTGTGAAAAAACATCATCTCTTAGATGGGGATTGTATTTTATAGTGATGTGAGCTAAGAGAAATTTCTGTGTTCCTCAATGAGGCCAGATCCAGTTCCCACACAATCAGACATCATGAGTGGGAGCATCTTTTATACCTTTAGGTATATTCAGGGTAAACCCATACATTCTCCTACATATCCTTTATGGAAAGTGGAGAACAATCATAATATTGAGGGGTGATTTATTTTTTTTTAAATGTCTGCTGTGTGATAAATGTAATTAAATCCAGGCAATATCTCTTTTCTGCTGATTATAGAGGGAATTTATGATAGAGACTGGCACAAAAATCTTCATGTGATGGAGTAAATCCATCACTGGCTACTGGTCAGATTTCATGGGGACAATGGCTGCTTATAAAACAACAGCATGATAGCCTGCTGAAATGGATGAGCTACTGGATGGTTTGGGTTTTTTTTAGAATTATATCTTGAGGTTGTCTTTTTAGAGGTGTGTGTAGAAATACTGTAATACTTCAGTCAACTACATCGGGAAATATTCACTCTGACATTTTTTCATTTTCTGTTGATTTTCATCATATCAAATAGCTCTCATTCATACTTTGTTGTGTGTGATTTGTACAAAAAACTTAGAAATTTCTGTTCTCTGACTTCATGAGGAAAAGATGAACGTGATCTTTGAGCGCTTAGGTATAAATAGGTATAAATCAATACAGCGCTTAAGTATAAATCAATATATTTTCTGGATATTTAAATTATAATTAAGATGTTAAAAAGCACGAATAACTGAAAAAAATATCCTGATCTCTCTTTAGAACAGTGACATAAAAAATATAAATATATAACATAAAAAATATAAATATATATGTATTGGATATCAGAGGGCTGGAGCATCTGTCCTTTGCAGGCAGGCTGAGGAAGTTGGGGTTCTTCAGTCTGGAGAAGAGAAGGCTTCAGGGAGACCTTTCTGTCACCTTCCAGTACCTAAAGGGGACACAAAAGAATGCTGGGAAAGACTATTTACAAGGATATGTGGTGATAGGATGAAGAGGGAGTGGTTTTAAACTGAAAGTGGGTATATTTAGATTTATATTAAACATTAGGAAGAATTTTTTACTATAAGGGTGGTGAGACACTGGCTCAGATTGCCCAGGGACGTTGTGGCTGCTCCCTTCCTGTCAGTGTTCAAGGCCAGGTTGGATGGGGCTCTGAGCAACCTGGTCTGGTGGGAGGTGTCCCTGCCCATGCAGGGGGGTTGGAACTGGATGATCTTTAAGGTTCCTTCCAACCCAACCCATTCTATGATTCTATGATGCTGCTTTCAATATGTACTGTGTTACTTAAAATGCATATTGCTTTATGAATGCCTAAACCTAAAGATCTAATTATTGGTATCTGTTCTTGCCATTAACTTGCTCTCTCTTTCCAGGTCATGTTCATAATCAGCCTAATGCTGCTTTTCCCTATTCTTATTTTCTGCAGGTTCCTCAGTGTCTACATTTTCCTGGGTTTTCAAACCAGGGTTTGTTGTTGTTGTTTTGTTTGGGTTTTTTCCTTGGTTTTTTTTTCCAATGATATATATAGGATCACTTCATTTACTGACCTCTCCCCCTCTCATCTCCTCAGCAAATTACTCTTAAACTCATTGTCCTGTTTCAACCAAATGAAACGGTGAGATAGAGGTTTCCAACATCATTGCAACCCTGCTTTTTTTGAGATTTTTGGAGACTGACAGCTATAGAAAGGAGAGAGCTGAATAAATGTTTCTAATGCTGGATAAACAAGCAGATCTGGGTTGTCACACCCTGCTTCTACACTGAAGTGCACTTTTTGTGGTCCTTGGAAGAGCTCAAGAGGACTTGAAGGGTTTTGGGTTACTGCAGGATGAGTCCATGAGTGCAGATGAAATGAGCTGACCCAAACCAAGAAGTCTGATTTACCTGTTAGTTGTGTCATTCCTGAAGCAATACATCTGCCTGCCTTTTTGTTTCCCCTGGTGCATTTTTTGTTGCTTTACCCTCTTTGAATGAACAGTAAGAGCTTTTTAAATTTGTATGAATATGGAAACACAGTGAAAGGAGAGTTCATTTGACCTTGGCTGACTCCCTTAGAATAAGCTTTTCATAGTGTTTTTAAGAAAACTACGCAGAATTCCTTTACATCTTCTGGATTAGAAAAAAGAGCAAAATTAGGCAAAGCTAGAAGAAAGAGTTAGTGTGTGATGGTCTGATTAAAATACAGGAAAGATTTTGCAGAAAACTTTTTAATTCAACATCTTCTGTTCTAGCAGTTTATTTCAGGGATTGGCAGAATAGGGTCCCACTCCTGAAATGTACAGGAGGTATTGGCTTGTTTCTACATATTAAAGCAGTCTGCAGATTAATTTTAGGTATTTTTAGAGCAAAGCAAAGGATTAGGAGCTGATGCTTTAAATTTTGTTGTGAATCTGTTCTCTCATAGGGATGTCATGTTTGATAGGCAAGAGAATTACATGTTATTTATTCATTTATTTGTTCATTGCAAAGTACATCAGATACATGGTATTTCATGAGATGATTTCTGGTCTTCCAATCCTCTCCCTTCCTTTTGTGATCCTTTATGAGTACAGGTCTCTGTCCAAGTGAAAAATAATTATAAAGATTGCTTTTGACAGCACTTATGGCCAAGATATTAGGCCCAGTCACTTCATATTCAATGAATATCTGGTGGCAACACCCAGGAATCTTTGTGGGTTTTTCATCCCAATGACAAAAAGTATTCATCAGGCTAGTTTAACAGTGCAATTAGGACTGGTTTCTGATTACTTGGGTAACTAAAGGTAGGTAGGCAAGCAGATGGATTGTGGTGGGAACCTGCCCTGTGGCAGTCCATCTTCTGCCTCTGCTGTGTTCCTTTATCAGCACACATCAGGTCCAAACTCCCACCTGCATGTCAAACAACAGCAGCTATAACCAAGCTTGCAGGGCATGCTATTATTGTGAGCAATGTCACTGCTGGCCCCTTTCCCTGCCAGAGATTCAGCTATTAAACTGTAGATGCCATAATGCAGGAAAAAATATGGGCTGTAGGCAAGTATGGTTTGGATGCAGTTTCCTGCAGTGTGTGGAAATATGATTAGAGGCAAACACTGACTAGTTGCAGGCAAGAGTGGTCACAGGGGAAGGATTTATATTGGCTGATGCTGAGATCTTTCCTTTTGAAATTTTCGATTTGTCTTAAAAATCAAACTGGATACATTTGCTTTGTGAAGAAAAGTTTTTGAACAGGTGATGATTCTTAGAAGCCTTGAAACCAATACCTGATTTGAATTTAGCAATATAGGGTGTAAGAATATGAAGCTTATTTTTTACTGTTAAACTCCTCCAGATAATCCAAGAGAAGTAGTAGGTTCCTCCTGGAAGAATGTGAACTAATACAAAGAAAAATATGACCGTGGATGTAAGAACCCTTCTGGCTTCGCTGATTTTAGGCCACGATGTGTGGGTGACAAAGCTGATTATGCTGCTGAACAAACAGGCAGGGAGGGCTGGCAAGGTACATCTCTTGAGATCACCCATCTAAGCAGCTATGACAGCAAGGAGTCAAGAGGAACCTCCTCTTGTACTTACAGTCAGGAGCAGTCATGTTGACAGCAACCTGTCCCCTGGGCTCAGCAGCCAGGCTCTGCCTTTGCACAACCAAGCCCTTGCCTTCCTTTAAGTATAGCTTTTCATAAAATGACTTTTTAAGCTAAAAATTTTCAGTAGGATCCTTCAGATCAAACTGAACAGTGTCTATGTGTGAGGTGGTTGTGATATAGTCCCTGGAGAGGGACATGGGGCATGGTTTAAATACCTAAAGCCAGTCAGACACACTGCCCCAGGCATTCCTGCTTACCTCCTTTTCCTATAAAGAAAGCATGTGTGGTAAGTAAAACTAGATAGATTATAAGTTAAGTACAATTTGGCACTATCAGGGATTCTGTTTCAGTAATATTGCCACCTTACTACCAAGTTACAATTTTAAAATATATCATAATTGTGTCTTCCATTTTTCTTGGAATTCGCAGCAAGATACCATTTAGACAGGAGCTACCACTTAGAATTAAAAGGCACGTTGAACATTTCCTGTGACCTTAGCCAATGCTATTTATAAATGGAAGCAGTGCATGGCTGTAACAAGATATTCATTCTGAAATGACAGAAAACAAGAGAGCAGTGCCCAGCTTTGAGCTACTGCACACAGAGAAATGAGGGAGTTGGAGTAACAGGGTTTGAAAGTTTGATTTCTGGACACAAACTATCTAGTATTTAGCATGTGGATACAAATTTTGACAGAACATGGATAGATGTAGATTTGGAAAATAAGTACAGGAAGAAGGCAGCCTCAATTTTACTAAGGCCTCAGGTTTATCATTGATTATAGATCACCTTCTAGATTGCCTGTAATTAGTTACCTGTATCAGCAGTGATGGCACAGTTGCCCATGGTGTTCCTGAAGGAGCACAAGAGAGCATCAGACAGGCAGGTTGTATGACAGAATGCATGTTTTGTCCACTTGGTGTGCTTCCTATACCAATTTCTGGGTCCTGGCAGATGTCAATAGCCATAACTTGTAACTCTGTTCACTTACATATGACGGGAATTGCTGGAAATTGGAAAGCATCTACCTCAAAGTATCTTTTATTCCAGTGAAACTTCACCAAAATAAGTTAGAATAACATGTCTGTTTTCTTAAAATATTAACAACTCAAAGGTTTAACTCAAATATTCATACTCAGGTGTGTAAATCACTACAGCAACTAACTCCTTCAGTGGAGGGGATTATAGGAAGAGTGATGATGTATGCAATTCATGGCAAAGACAGTGATAGTTACATAGTTATAGTCTATAAATACTGTTTCCATATATAACTGTGCCTGCTCTGGATATGCTGTGATGTGGCTTTTCCACCCAGAACTGTGGAAAAAGAAGAAGATGAGAAGTGGCACCTCACGGGCAGCTCTGGCCCAGTGCATTTTGCTGTGAGGTGCTGAACTTTAATGTGACTCCTACAAAAGTTCCCTTTGAAGCTGCTCAGAGCCACCTTTTAGAGATGTAGTCTACAGACTATCCTTGAATTAGAGGGGTGGTAACCTCTTTTTTGGACACATACAGGGTGGGTTTGAGCTGCTTTTAATACTGATGCAGAAATGGGGGGAGGAGGTTGTTGAAGCCACATCCACGTCCTCTCACACAACCTAAAGGAAAACCAGAATCCAGACGTGGTAAAGATCTTGATATTTCTCCTAAAAAATTCTGTTCATTTTAGGTATGTTTTGATTACCTAAAGTTTCTAAACATACTGTGTATTAGCATATAATTTGGACATATATATAAACAGACTATATTTTAAACAAGAGCTTGCATCATCTGAAACCTCACAGGTTCATTGAACCTTTCTGAAGGTGGAAGAAATCATAGAATAGAATCATAGAATAGGCTGGGTTGGAAGGGACCTCAGAGATCATCGAGTCCAACCCTTGATCAGCTACCGCCACAGTCACTAGACCATGGCACTGAGTGCCATATCGAGTCGCTTTTTAAATGTCTCCAGGGACGAAGAGTCCACCACCTCCCCAGGCAGCCCGTTCCAATGTCTGATCACCCTTTCCGTGAAAAAATTCTTTCTAATATCCAATCTGAACTTCCCCCGGCACAATTTAAGACCATGCCCTCTTGTCTTTTTGAGAGTTGCCTGGGAAAAGAGACCAACCCCTGCCTGGCTCCATCCTCCTTTCAGGTAGTTGTAGAGAGCAATGAGGTCTCCCCTGAGCCTCCTCTTCCTCAGGCTGAACAGCCCCAGCTCCCTCAGCCTCTCCTCATAGGATCTGTGTTCGAGTCCCTTCACCAGCTTGGTTGCCCTCCTTTGGACCTGTTCAAGGACCTCAATATCCTTCTTGAACTGAGGGGCCCAAAACTGAACACAGTACTCAAGGTGTGGCCTCACCAGGGCTGAGTATAGGGGCAGAATCACCTCCTTGGACCTGCTGGTGACGCTGTTTCTGATACATGCCAGGATGCCATTGGCCTTCTTGGCCACCTGGGCACACTGCTGGCTCATGTTCAGCTTCCTGTCAATCCAGACTCCCAGGTCCCTTTCTGCCTGGCTGCTCTCCAGCCACTCTGTCCCCAGCTTGTAGCGCTGCATAGGGTTGTTGTGGCCAAAGTGGAGGACCCGGCACTTGGCCTTGTTGAAGCTCATCCCATTGGAGTCAGCCCATCTCTCCAGTCTGTCCAGGTCCCTCTGCAGAGCCCTCCTGCCTTCCAGCTGATCAACACTTCTCCCCAGCTTGGTGTCATCGGCAAACTTGCTGATGATGGACTCAATCCCCTCATCCAAGTCATCAATGAAGATATTGAACAGGACTGGGCCCAGTACTGATCCCTGGGGGACACCGCTGGTGACCGGCCGCCAACTGGAAGCAGCCCCATTCAGCACCACTCTCTGGGCCCGGCCCTCCAGCCAGTTCCTAACCCAGTGCAGAGTACGCTTGTCCAAGCTGTGGGCTGACAGCTTTCTCAGGAGGATGCTGTGGGAGACGGTGTCGAAGGCCTTGCTGAAGTCCAGATAGACCACATCCACAGCCTTCCCCTCATCCACCAGGCGGGTCACCTGATCATAAAAGGAGATCAGGTTGGTCAGACAGGACCTGCCCTTCCTAAACCCGTGCTGGCTGGGTCTGATCCCCTGTCCATCCTGCAGGTGCTGTGTGATTGCACTGAGGATGATCTGCTCCATAACCCTGCCAGGCACTGAGGTCAGGCTGACGGGCCTGTAGTTTCCCGGGTCTTCCTTCCGGCCCTTTTTGTGGATTGGCGTGACATTCGCCAACTTCCAGTCATCTGGGATGTCCCCAGTGAGCCAGGACTTCTGGTAGATGATAGAGAGAGGCTTGGCGAGCTCTTCTGCCAACTCTCATCACCTTTGGATGGAGTTCATCTGGTCCCATAGACTTGTGGGGATCCAAGCAGCCCAGTAGATCACTGACAGTTTCCTTCTGGATTGCAGGGAGAGTGTTTAGATTCTTGTCTCCTATAGGCTCCAGAAGCCAGCTGTCATCAGGATAGCCCGTTTTACTGTTAAAAACTGAGGCAAAGAAAGTGTTAAATACCTCAGCCTTTTTTTCATCTTTGACAATTACATTCCCGTCCATGTCCATTAAAGAATGAATGTTTTCCTTGCCCCTCCTTTTGCCACTGATGTATCTGTAGAAGGACTTCTTGTTATCCTTCACAGAGGTGGCGAGATTTAGTTCAAGTTGTGCCTTTGTGTCTCTAATTTTTTTCCTACATAACTTAACTGTATTCCTGAATTCCTCTTGAGTAGATAACCCTTTTTTCCATAACCGGTAGGCCCTCTTCTTTATCCTAATTTCCTTCAAAGTCTCTCTGTTGAGCCAGAGTGGTCGTCTTCCCCGCCGGCTCGCCTTTCGGCACACCGGGATAGCCTGCTCCTGAGCTTTCAAAACTTGCTCTTTGAAGAATGTCCATCCCTCCTTGACCCCTTTGTTTTCAAGGGCTGTTTCCCAGGATATGCTCCGGACATGCATCCAACCAAAACTGTAAATGGAAACTGGAAATGAGACAAAGAGAAAAAAGACAAAATACTATTCCTGCTCTTAGTTTACCATTTTGTCCAAGAAGCTGGCATTGATGTATTTCAATCTAGCAACAGAGATACCCTGATGAAATGAGAGCTATCTGCATATCTTACACAGCAAGCTGTGCTAGAAGAGCATGAAAGCTTTGGACCCAAGCTCCCAGAATTTAGGAAATGCAAGAAGAAAATGACACGGACAATGTTAATTTTTCCCCTTTGTACAGACATGCTATAATGCAGTCCTTAGCCATCAGTTCCCCAGCTATTTTTGCTCCAAAGATTTTCTGCCCTAATCTGCAGAAAGAGGAAAAGTGCTGATTGTTCAAGAGTTGCTCCTCAGTTTGTTTTCTCCTGTTTTAGTCTTCACCCTTTGGCCTAGTTTGCTGGTGCTGAAATTAAGGGACACTTATCCAAGGCTCCATCTGGAATCAGTGAAGAGATGTTGCCAATTCCTCAGGGTTTTGAGTTAATTGTAAAAATCTGAGTTGCACTCTGGAAGTGTTTCTTTCTCTCCTTTCTGTAGCAGAGATCCTAAGGAGAACAAGTGCCAGTATCTTGCTTCTTAACTGAGTAGGTGAAATAAATATGGTCCAGAAGTCTTGTTCACTGCACCTTGCTCTGTTCATCTTCTCAAAACAATGCTTCATTTCCCTGTGTGATTTGCCATTGCTTCAGTGCCTGAATGCCTTGCAAACTGTAACTTTTTTTTTTCAAACTCCTCTAAAATGAGGGGGTGACATGACTCCAGTTTGCCTACTGACAGCTGAGTAATATTAAAAAAATAGATATAATAGCTTGGGCTTGGTATACTTTGCATTATATATGGATTAAGAGGGAGCTCTCATTGCCTTTGGCTATAGCTCTGTGTACATATATGATCTCCAGATCAACTCACAGTATTCAGGACAAGCCCCAAAAAATGCACTTGATGAACTCCTGTGAGGGGTCTGCTGTAGGCAAAACCTCAGAATGCTCTTCCCTGGAGAGGGTAAAGTTTCCTTCTCCACAGCAGTGTTCAGTCAGCTGAACTCCACAGATATCTCCGCCTTCCCTTGCCTCATTCATCAGTCCAGCTTACAAGTTACTTCTGTCCAGGTGCTCCAGGTCTCTCTTCCTCTTGGTCCCCTTCACTTCTCCCGCTCACCTCAGTCTGGGCATCAGGGACCTTTCCCTCCCTTGCTACCTCACTCCAGTGGAAAGGTCTCCCAGGAACAGCTCTTCACAGGAATCTCCTTAAGGAAGACATCTTGCTAGTGAGGAACAATCTTGGCTCCTGTTTGTAGCTACATTTGAAAGGCAGCGCATCCAGCAGCACATAGGTCATCTCCAGTTTTGTGGTGGGACTCTGGTTCAGATCAATTACCTTCCACTTGCAGCATTTTAGCTTTGCTGGTAGGTTTCTCAGCCAAATAAAAGCCTGCTCTCGTTTCAATATTGGCCCTGTGAGATTTTTGTCATGCCATGAGTGCTATTACTTATTCTTTCCACAGGGTTACAAACATTCCAGCCTTCAAAGTGAGGAGGTAGAATCAAACACGTTGGACATCTTTCCTACATACCAGGTTTTCCATATCAGCGTCTTGACTCAGGTCTGAATATTTTGAAAACTCAGAGGTCAGAAAGTCTGGAGTCCACTCTTGGATTTTTATTTAATACCACTGCTCTTGAAATCAAATACACAGATTTCCACCTGATTAGATTGAGTTTGGACATACTTCAAAAAAACACTAGTATTTTATTTACCTAGGAATGATTTGGATCACTGACCCTAAGAATTTAATACTGAAGTATTAAGATTATTCACACAGAAATCAAGAGAAAGAATTTATGTTTATAATTGCTAAAATGAGAAAATAAAATATAAAAGAGCAACTTTGTATTAGCTTCTTAAATTTTTCATGCTCACAACATACCAGAAGAGCAAGAGCAGATGTAGAGGCAATGAATGTGGAGGGCATTTCCAAAAGTATTCCTCTTTGCCTTTTAAAGCCCAAATATTTGAATTTACAGTACATTTTTCTTCTATGTCCACATTTATATCTATGTCCTTATAGCATTCCTATAAGATTTTGAAAGATCCTGTTGACCTTACACAGATCTCATTACAGCTGCTGATGCATCAGCCACCCCAGCTCTCAAATGCCTTATCCCAGACTCAGCATCACTCAGCATCATTGTGATCTCTCTCTAAATCCAACCATTCTGAAAACCCAGTACATCACAAAACTTTCTTGACTTTTATCCAACAGACCTTGCCCTATAAAATGACCTTGTCCAAGGTTTCTGCCATAAGTTTTGTCAGCTCCCCCCATGAATAAATCAGGCACAAAATCACACATGAGCCCCCCATTAAATAGGTGTGTAAAAGCTCTCCCTCTTTAGGATCATCTTATCTGGATGTTCTCTACTGGAAACATAGGCTATAAAATGCTTATATCTTATGTTTTCTCTTTCCATTATTGTATGAACTTTAGTGGAAAAAATACTTTCACAGTGGCATTGATGTGCAGAGAGGTTTTGAGGTAAAAAAATCATGGCCCATCTGGTCCTGTGGAAATATGCTAAGTGATTTCTACCAAAGGTATGAAATTTGTTGACTCAGGCACACAAAAGAAAAAAGTCCAGCTGAGAGTCTATTGAAACCAAGCAAGTATCAGAAGAAGATTCTTTTAAAGATCTTTTCCTGAGAGAGGGCACCTGCTGAAGGGTCATGCTCTTGATTCATCCTTTTTAGTGGAAGTACAAGATAGTTCATTTATTGAATGTAGAGCTATGAAAAGCAATCAGTTTTTCTGCCTGTAACAAAACAACACATGAAGGAGAAGACTGAGAAATGTGTGTAGAAAAACAGCTGAGGTAGGTATACTTTCATGAATGACTATCATAGATGGGAATTCCCAGATAAAAGCTTATCCTGGACAATTGATCCTCTGGTTCCTGATGATCAGGTGAGTTTGAGCAGTGATATGGCTTATTTGGCCCTATCTTTCTCCTCTATTGCTCTGTCAGCAGTTCTTCTATGTTGCCTGTCAGCTGTTGTATCTCCCTGTTGCACTAAGGCCACAAAACATCTCCCTCCTGAGTAATAGGCAGAGACTTCCTGTGTCCATATATACCTCAGTAGCATCTGTCATGTTGAAATACAAGGTTTCCTAAGGTCCAAAAATATTTATGAAATCCAGACTGTGATAAGGGCATCACAAAGTGTTGCTTCTCAACATTCCAGCAAGACCAGCGCACTTCTCCCACCTTTGCTCTCCCATCTGGAGATGTTTTCTCAGCTGCAGTAAAAGGCTTAGTGCATGTGGGGAAAGGAAGCAAAACCCCATCCCTGTTCCCCTCCAAAGCCTACCCAGCAGCAAGCCAAAGCCTCACATCCCACTGTAATCCTGGGACCTCCAGCAACCATGTGTGATGCCTCCTTGTGGCCCTGGCAAACAGAGAGAGGGGGAGCAGCTCTGAGCATCACTGCTTCATGGAGGGGACACAGCCCTCATTCAGGGACTAAATCATATTTAAAAACTATTAAAAAAAACCCAGGATAAAACCACTTTTTTTTATTTGTAGTATCACCAAGTCTTGAAAAAGTGGAGAATGCTGCTCACTGAGTTTTATCCTTGTAAATCATGCAAATCCTGTGGATGAAAAGCACCCCCTTACAATTTGTAAACTAGGCTGAGCTGCTTTTTATGCTCCACTTAATTTTTATTTAGTCTCTGTTTTGTTCCTCGTCTAGATGGCGCCAGTGCCTCATTACTGCAAAGAGTCCTTCCTCTTCATGGATCCTCTTTTCACAGTTTTATTTTAATGACTACTTGAACAAATCACTGAAACAAACGTGTTCCAAGACTCAGCTTTGCATCCCTTTCTGCTCACTTTTGCCAACAGCTATTTTTTTTTCTCACAGTTTTTATGATGCAGGGTTCTTTCTACTGATGTTCCTTCTTTTAAGTATTCCTTTTACATCTATTTCATGGTTCTACTATTGTTATACAAGCATGCTAGTTTACATAGAATATGAAGGAAGATTAATGATGCTACTCTAATTTTTCTGTACTCCTGGACCACTCAGAAGAGCAGCCCTGTAGTAACTCTTTAAGGGCAGAAAGAAGCCTGTGTGTACTGAGGCATCCCAGTTCACATGTAAGGAAGAAACCAGGGATGCTGCTAGGTTCACCTGCCTAAAAAAAAAGCTTTTGTGGTGCCCTTTCACATGTAGCTGATGCAGTTTAATTTGTCTTATATATGCCACTGTAGTTTTAAAACTCTGCTTATGAAGAAATCACTTTTCCCATGTTCCAGTTGTTTCCAGAGGAGCTAATAGTTTTTACTTCCAGATGTATCATGCAAAGACCCAAGAAAAGGGCTATTATAAATAATTATTTATTTTAAGGATTATATTGTTTTGTAAACTATGGGCCAATTTTCTACTGTTCAGCCCTTCCTGGCTAACAGATTTTTCATTATATTGCTCTAGCAATCAAAATCTGTACCTGTCACAAGGTTTTCTATATCATGTGTCATTCAAAAACCCAAGTGCCCCCAGGAATACTGGCATTTTCTGGCCTTCAAGTGGGAACGCTGAAAGGAGGAGGAGGATTTCGCAGCATACCTGGAGGTTAATCACAGTTTGTGTAATTTTTATTTCCTTCAGCATCTCATCCCCCATTGGCAACCTGATACTGAACACATCTGTCTCTGACTCACTGCTTTGATGCTGACATTTGTTTCAGCAGCAAAGAGCTGCCTGGGTGGTGCTCGGAGGAGGTGGCATCCCTGCAGCAGCTCTCTGTTCTCTGGGCCTCATTCTTTTCTGCTTAGCTTCAAGCATGGGTGTTGCTCTTCACCTTCCATACCTCAATGTCATGGCCTGGGTGACACTGGGAGCCTTCAACATGCAGCTCTGCAGCCTGCCTTTTACTCACAGCTCAGCACCCTCTCATCAAATCTGTTGTGGCAGCATTTTCCAGAGCTTCTAAAGCAGTGAGTTTTCCCATGTTGCCTTCATGGTCTTTTTATTTTTCATGTTCCTCTCATGGCTTTGCACCTGCAAACCCAGATATTCTCACAATGGGTTTCACAGGAAACAACCATTACTAACAAAATGTGTGTAAATGTAGGGAAGTAACAGAGTCATCATTGCTGTCACCCACCACACTGGGTAGGAGACCCAGAGAAAAATGCTCATCTGGGTCCCCATCCCTGCTCTGCCTGGCTGGTCGCTCAGAAAGTTGTTTTTCCTTTCCTCCTCTCTCTTCTGAGGTTTGTTTTTCTTTTCTTTTCTTTTCTTTTCTTTTCTTTTCTTTTCTTTTCTTTTCTTTTCTTTTCTTTTCTTTTCTTTTCTTTTCTTTTCTTTTCTTTTCTTTTCTTTTCTTTTCTTTTCTTCTCTTCTCTTCTCTTCTCTTCTCTTCTCTTCTTTCTCTTCTCTTCTCTTCTCTTCTCTTCTCTTCTCTTCTCTTCTCTTCTCTTCCTCTTCTCTTCTCTTCTCTTCTCTTCTCTTCCCTTCTCTTCTCTTCTCTTTCCCTTCCCTTCCCTTCCCTTCCCTTCCCTTCCCTTCCCTTCCCTTCCCTTCCCTTCCCTTCCCTTCCTTTCCTTTCCTTTCCTTTCCTTTCCTTTCCTTTCCTTTCCTTTCCTTTCCTTTCCTTTCCTTTCCTTTCCTTTCCTTTCCTTTCCTTTTCCTTTCCTTTCCTTTCCTTTCCTTTCCTTTCCTTTCCTTTCTTTCCTTTCCTTTCCTTTCCTTTCCTTTCCTTTCCTTTCCTTTCCTTTCCTTTCCTTCCTTTCCTTTCCTTTCCTTTCCTTTCCTTTCCTTTCCTTTCCTTTCCTTTTCTTCTGAAAGTAGCTTTCAGTGTTAGAGTGGTTGTACGTGGTCAGCTGCAGAGCCTGCAAATAAAATTGTCTGTGCACCTCTCTGAATAGTTGTTGTGCAATGTGTGGGAAATAGTCTTTTACTATCCCAAAGTGACACTGTGGTGTCTCTAAAAATATCCCATATATTTGAAATGTTTGACAGGCACTAGAGACAACATGTGTGTATAAAAGATTTGAGTTCAGATTAAAAAAGGCTTAATTGAGGGGTTTTATTCCTGAAGCTGTTTCAATAAACAGAAGATTTTAATCCAGATGACTGCAAGGTGTTGTATGAACCACTCTACAGGTAACAACTTGATTTCTTCCTTTAGCAAGAACTGTCAGGGACTTGAGCAAACTCTGCACATGTACATGGAAATAAAAGAATGCTCACACCCACAGCTTGAACAGAATTCAGTAGATCACTGGAAAGGTTACAAACTCTGAATCAAATAGCAAATAGCAAAATTATATGACAAATAGGCATCCAAAGAACTCATTAAGAGGTAGTGCAAGAACCAGCATGCCTGAAATTCTGCTCTCCCTATTCACACAAGACAAATTTACTTTGCAAGAGGCATTGACACTTCTTGGAAAAGAGTTTTTAAGTCAGGTTTTAGGTATTTTTAGTATTTTTACGATATGATTGCTCATTTTTCTAAACACACAAGGGAGAAGTCTGACTTTTTCAAAGATGAACTGAAGATTCACTATGAATAGGTCTGTCTAATAGAGGTTTTGCCACCCTGTGGCTCATGGTAGAAGGAATCTGTTCAGAAAAGCTATTAAAGCCATCTACAAGAAGGGGGAGAAGGTCTGTGGGCAACCAATTATCCAGTTTTATGTGAGGTAGTTAAACTTGTGGGTTCTGTGGCTGGATGTGCAGCCATTCTGGCTGTTTTCACACTGGTACCACATTGTCACCAGCTCCCCAAGAGTAAACCCTGAGCCATCTCTGCTGTCCTGGTGCTGCCACACACCAGGGTGGCTGAGGTGCCCTGCAAGGGCAAGCTTTCCTGGGCAGGACACAGCTGGCACATCTGGCCTTGCTCAGAGACTGCACCACACTGCTTGGGCATCTCCTGCTTCAGAGCTGCTTCATTGCCAAGGGACCAAAGTTCATTTCACAGCAGGTACCTGTCTGAAGAGATTTTAAACCTGAGTAGCTGCACTGACAGCCACAGCCTGTCCTGGCTTGAATGTGTGTCAACTCCCTCCTCAGAGCTTGGCAGAGTCAACCCAGATTTACAGGCCTTTGGAGCTCAGACTATTGCAACACACCATCAGGATTAAAGGATATATGAAGACTGAAAACTCAAACAATCTTAACAAGAAACCCTGATTTGGCTCTGCTGATTTCCCCTGGAGTGTGGGTTGTGTGGATCACTTGTCCTGCATGTCCCACATGGACACACAGGGAAGCATGTATCCCTCTTTGTAGACCTGAGGCCACAGCCATCAAGGCTTCCCTTGCTATTACCAGTCTCCTGTCCAGTCTTCCTGAGCCAGTCTTGATGTCTGAGGATGCCAGACTGCATCCTCTGGGGAGCTTGTGTGACTTCTGCTGGGCTTTCTCATCAGACTGCCTGTGAGACTCCCAGCTTTGCCCACAGCATCTGTGGGTAAGGAGAGGAGAGGGGTTAAGCCTGGTAGCAGAAGCAGAAATAAAATGTATGTTACTTGATTAAATGTGCCTTACATCCTGACTCATTGCATTGAAGCTCCCAAATCCTACCTTGCTCCTTCTTCACACTCAAGTACAAATCCCTCTCCCACAGCCAAGTTTCTTGTAGTGCCTGCAGGTACATTCTGGAGTTGCATTGCTTTTGTCTGAGGTGTGTAAACTCCTTCTGAGGAAGATGTTCAGGGCTTTACTCCATGCTGGAAGAAACACTCTGTGTGTTGGTGTTTTGACTGGGAGGTCTGGGTTATCTAACAGAGAGCTGCTCTTGTTCTCTCTTCTGCTGTGACAGGAGGAAGTCACCTGGGGGAAAACAATTATCTCATATGCTGATGCACAATGTGAGGTAATGTGGGTGAAGTAAATCCTCCCCAGCACTTCCAAAATAAGCTAAGAATTAGCACTTGGCCACAACAACCCCATGCAGCGTTACAGGCTGGGCACAGAGTGGCTGAGAGCAGCCAGGCAGAAAGGGACCTGGGAGTCTGGATTGACAGGAAGCTGAACATGAGCCAGCAGTGTGCCCAGGTGGCCAAGAAGGCCAATGGCATCCTGGCCTGTATCAGGAACAGCGTGGCCAGCAGGTCCAAGGAAGTGATTCTGCCCCCGTACTCAGCCCTGGTGAGGCCACACCTCGAGTACTGTGTCCAGTTCTGGGCCTCTCAGTTCAGGAAGGAGATTGAGGTGCTGGAGCAGGTCCAAAGGAGGGCAACTAGGCTGGTGAAAGGATCCAGCACAAGTCCTGTGAGGTGAGGCTGAGGGAGCTGGGGCTGTTCAGCCTGGAAAAGAGGAGGCTCAGAGGAGACCTCATCATTCTCTACAACTCCCTGAAAGGAGGGGGTAGCCAGGGGGGGGCTGTTCTCTTTTCCCAGGCAACTCTCAGCAAGACAAGAGGGCATGGTCCTAAGTTGTGCCAGGTGAGGTTAGGTTGGATATTAGAAAGAATTTCTTAATGGAGAGGGTGATCAGGCATTGGAATGGGCTGCCCAGGGAAGTAGTGGATTCTCCATCCTTGGAGATATTTAAGAAGAGACTGGATGTGGCACTCAGTGCCATGGTCTGGTAACTGCAGCAGTAGTGGATCAAGGGTTGGACTTGATGATCTCAGAGGCTGCTTCCAACCCAGCCAATTCTATGATTCTATGATTTTACTCAGAAGCTGTATCTTCTTTTTGTCAGTGCTGTTAGCAGGTGCTAGACAAGAGACACACTTGACTTTTAGATATAGATCAGGCAGCTTCAACTTAATTTACTTACAAACATTGACAATATAAAGTTATTCAGAAAATGCAGGATGATAGCAATCCACTCTTAAAGTAGAAAAAGAAGAAACAATCAATAACAAGTAGAAAGGTTGAGAAAGGTTTGTAGTCTTCAAATCAAAATCTTTCCTGAGACAAAACCAAAACATGTAATAGCTGCTAGAATATAAGACACTTATTTACCAGGTCAGGAAAATGAGAGTTCTCAGGACCACCTGAACATTCAAAAATTAGTTTAATAAGCCTGTTCAATTCATCAGAATTAACTGCAGGTATAAGTTGTTTTCTTTTTCATTTCTGGTTCCTGTAGAGGGTGTTGGAGTACTTCTTAATGCAGTCTCTGAATATGTTTACTTATAAACCAAAATATATTTCCTGAAATCAGAACCCTGCTTCAAGTCCTTTGCTCAAAACAACATGGAGAATTGTTTTCCAGATTTTGTTTTCCTCTGCCTACATAGAGATGATATTGAACTGGAGATCTGAAATATAAGGTGCCTTGTATTAGAAAGTCCACTGTCCACATTTTTAGCCCTTTGAAACTGAACTGCCACAGTCCCATTTCTTTGGAATACTCCACCTCTGCTGGGCTAGGCAGCTCAGGGGGCTGCTGCACTCCTGGGCTTCTTTCTGACACTAGTAGCAAACACTGGCTTGAAGACTCTGTCCCTTTTGACAGACAGGGAGCTGTCACCTCTCATATCATCCTTGACATATAATTTCTCACACACAATAAAACCAGCAAAGCCCATCACTCTTCATTAGCACCTGGCAAGGAGAGAGAACAAACACGTAATGAACCTTCATGACATTGTCCTCAAGTTCTGCTGCAATGGTTTGGCAGCTGCTGTGCTGGACATGATGTAGCAATTGCTTGCCCTAGAAAGATACTGGAGGGAATACTTAAGGTGCTGTATAATTTACGTGTAGTTATTAGGCAAAGATGTATACATTTAAAAAGAAAATACTGCATTTGATAATAAGTGTTTCTTTGCCTTACCAAACACTTCTGTATTTTGCAGTCTTCATCTTCCTGGACACCTCAGGTAGGCAGCACTGTTACCAATACACCAGAGTGTGGGAAGGAAGCACTCTAAGCACTCTAGATACTCTCCCAAATATATGTATTTCTTAAATATATGTAATTTCATAAATATATGTATTTCTTTGTATTTTTTTAGACTTGTTTTCCATACCTTTGTGAGGATGACCGCTTAGTAGAAGTTTCTCCTGCCAGTAGGACTGGACAGACAAGATCCACGAAATACCTCACACACTACTTTCTTCTGGCATACAATCATAAGAAGACAACAGCCCAAACTTATTTCAAAATGAATAACCTTACTTTTTATTCACTTCAATGATTTTTCTCTCATGGCAAGACCGTGATGTTCACACCTACCAGAAATGAATGGATGCTGATTCATTTCAAAGAACCTCTTTTACTGCATAATTAAGTAATTTTGCCTTAAAAAGCAAACCTTTCCTATTTGGCCATGCATTCAGTAGACATCTGTAGAGGTTTAGCTTTTTGATTTCTTGGATCAAAGTCATTAAGCCATATCCTGAAGGCTCTTTGTTGCTTTTGCTAACAAGTTGCTAAGGACAACCAGCCTCCACACAAAAACCATCCAGGTGGTTTTCAGTAGATAAAGATTTGGTTTGGTATAGGTAGCCCAGCTTCTCACAGTCAGATACACTCTTAAATAACTCAGGCTGGTTCTTTAGCTTGTTTCAGGAGTTTTACAATAATTTAAGAATACAATAATAAGAAAGACATTTGCACCTTGTAAATTTAGGATTGTGCACATACCCTGATAAATGACATATCACTCCATCACCTGGCAGATTTTTTTAGTCACAAAGAGCCAGCCCAAGCCTTGTTCTGGAGCAAAAATGAAGGCTACATAAATAAAATAACTTATCTTTCAAACAGGAGGTTTATAAGTCTGGCCATCACTTCCTTTTGTGCACTTTTTGCTAGTACTTCTGGGACTCAGATACCATACTCAGCCCAGCTTCATTGGTCACCTTGGCTCAGACAAGGCATTCTTTAACATGACTCTAAGCATCACCCTATTCCAATGGATTCCAATGTTTGTACATCACCAGAAATCAAATGTAAACAGGCACCCTTTTTATTAACTGAAATATTGCCCATTGCTATTCTGGTATTGCTTCCTCTTCTGCAATGCAGTCAGACAGGTCGTGGTCGTGGCTGGGATAGAGTTGATTTTCATCACAATAGATGCTATGGGTCTGTGTTTTGGATTTGTGCTGGAAAAAGTGTTAATAATACAGGGATGTTTTGGTTATTGCTGAGCAGTGTTTGCTCAGTCAAGGCTTAGTTCTCACACCATCACGGAGCATGCTGGAGGTACCAAAGAACTTGAGAGGGGAGACAGCTGGGACACCTGATCCCAACAGACCAAAAGGATGTAACATACCATACCAGATGACAGAATGCTCACTGTATAAAGCTGGAGAAAGAAAAAGGAAGGTGGAGACATTTGGAGTGAAGACATTTGTCTTCCCATGTAACCCCAATGTGTGATGGAGCCTGGCTTTCCTGGGAATGGCTGGACACCTGCCTGCCAATGGAAAGTAGGGAATGAATTCCTTGGTTTGCTTTGCTTGTGTGCAGCTTTTGCGTTGCCTAATAATGAGTCTTTATCTCAACCCGTGAGTTATCTCACTTTTACTCCTCCATTTCTCTCTCCCATCCCACTGGGGGGTTGTGAGAAAGCAGCTGTGTGGGGCTCAGTTGCTTGCTGGCCACAAAAGATTGTAGCACTAATGATGTTCTCCACATTTGCTGCACTGAGGGCAAAAGGGAAAGGGGAATCACTGAGCAGTTCATTCATCACCACTGATTTGAGTTACAATTTAGGGACAATGGCTCCTACAAAAGCAGCTCCTTCACAGAATCACAGAATTGTCATGGTTGGAAAAGGCTTCTAAGATCACCGCATCCAACCATCAACATCCTCCTCCTGAAAATAAAACAAACAAAAAAACAAACAAGCAAATTATGAATAAATAAATAAATATCTCACCATGGCCACTAGAGCATGTCCTGAAGTCCCTCATCTACACTGATTTTAAATGCCTTCAGGGATGATAACTCCACCACCTCCCTGGGCATCCTGTTCCAATGCCTGACATCTCTCTTCTCCTGGACATCTCCACATTGTTTTTCTCTCTTTTGCCTTGGATAGGATCAGCCCTTGTTACTGCTGAATCAGTATGGATGCCCTGCCAAAGTGGCAGTGGTTTTGTAAAATCTCTTTGTAATGTACTCCTTGGGGAAGATATTTATAATAAAATTGGAATGCTCAGTTCCTGACAATGAATGTTGGCGCCTTTGCTTGGTAGGCAGTTGTTAGTGTATTTTTCAATATCTATTCCCTGCTTTAGGAGCCTCCCTAAATTGTTTTTGTGGCCAAGGAGCCTTTCCCTCCGTTAAAGCTCTGTCTTTTTTCTCATAATCCCATCTTTTACTTATTCAGAAATCTGCTGTTTCCCAACCAGATCATGCTTCAGCTCTTGTTCTTAACTTTCAAATTACCAGAGACCATGAATCTGCTATAATAGGTTTTAATTATTCCCACTCTTCAGCTCATTACCTGGATCTATTGCAATTCCCATGGCTACAGCTATACTAGCAATAAGTGTGCTGAACTATTTTCTCACATTGAACTGAACAGACCAGGTCTATATTGCAAAATGTTGACCCTGTCAATCTTTCTGACCCTCTGTTTTTCCCAAATGACCTGTTGCAATGACCCTGGTAGCTTCCAAATCATGCATGAAAATTGGGAGAGCACAGGTTGGCACCCCTAGTACCAGATTGTTTTAACCACTTAACACTGCAGACCACCTGGGAGCTTTTCTGGTGTCTGAGAACATCTCTGAGCATGCACTATTTCACTCCTATAATTGCAGCCTGTATTTCTTAAAATAGCTGTTTCATACACTCCTTTTCTTCCCAAGAATCCTTATTTATCAGATTTCATAGTGGGGTTTTTTTCCAGTAAATAGTATCTAAAGTTTAAATAGTTTTCCACTGTAAATACTACAGAGCCATTGCAAATTGCTGGCAGAACCTCCTCATCCCTGTATTCGAGAAGATTCCAGGGATGTCTCCTGGTAGAGAAGAAGATGACCATGAGCCAGCAATGTGCCCTTGTGGCCAAGAAGGCCAATGGCATCCTGGGGTGCATTAGAAAGGGTGTGGTTAGTAGGTCAAGAGAGGTTCTCCTCCCCCTCTATTCTGCATTGGTGAGGCCGCACCTGGAGTATTGGGTCCAGTTCTGGGCCCCTCAGTTCAAGAAGGACAGGGAAGTGCTTGAAAGAGTCCAGCGCAGAGCTACTAAGATGATTAAGGGAGTGGAACATCTCCCTTATGAGGAAAGGCTGAGGGAGCTGGGTCTCTTTAGTTTGGAGAAAAGGAGACTGAGAGGTGACCTCATCAATGTTTTCAAATATGCAAGGGGTGAGTGTCAGGGAGATGGAGTTAGGCTTTTCTCAGTGGTGACCAGTGATAGGACAAGGGGTAATGGGTGTAAATTGGAGCATAGGAGGTTCAAGTTGAATATCCGGAAAAATTTTTTTACTGTAAGGGTGACAGAGCCCTGGAACAGGCTGCCCAGGGGGGTCGTGGAGTCTCCTTCACTGGAGACATTCAAAACCCGCCTGGACACGTTCCTATGCGAAGTGCTCTAGGTGGCCCTGCTCTAGCAGGGGGGGTTGGACTGGATGATCTTTCGAGGTCCCTTCCAACCCCTATGATTCTATGAATGGGATGCAATACACTGATGACCCTCTTGCCAGTCTTTGTATGTCTCAGAAACTGAGGATATTTCTTTTCTCAATATATTACCCCAATGCACCCAATCCCTGCCCAATTTCTAGTTTGAAATCTGTCAATATGACCATTCTCTCCTTTGTTTCTTAATTTAAGAGCTCACCAACAACAATTTACATGCCTTGAGTCTTGTCCTCCTGGGGGCAGCAATCAGATGATCAAATCCAAGACAACCTTCAAAGGACTTGATTCTTCCTCCTTCTGAATTAATCTGGGCACCAAACAAGTCATCTTTTCCCAGGACTATTCTGAATTATAGTACCCAAGGTTTTGCCAAGCCCAGATTTACCAGCCTAGGCCCTAGAGAAGAAACAAACCTTTGAAATCTCAATGTACTTTTACAGCTGAATTAGCAGCAGTCCACCTCTTCTTATTGCTGTCTACATTTTATTAATTCTTTTCCTAACATAAGTGGGAATCATTGATATAAATAAACCATAATTCCCACAAGAAAATTCCTCATCTCTGTCAGTTCAGGTCTTACTGTCCTGTGTGCTTTGCTGTTCAGCCTGTCTCTGTCTATTCATTGATGATGCCCCTAGAAGAGATCTCTGCCTACCTCCTGTGTCCTTCTAGTTACAGTCTGACAAGAACTAAACATGTCTGAATTAATAATCTTGTGCTGTTTAAAAAAAAAATTTAAAAAACATCCTTTTTCCTTGAATCTTTTTGTCTCTTCCTACACTTCTCAATGACCCAGTGCAGCCCATCAGAAATTTTCTGTCTTAAAATTTCCAACTGGTTATCTTCCTTTTTCTTTCCTGTGGAGTTTTAACCTCACTTAGGAAGGCATTTAATTTCCAGCACAGACCAGCTATGACCTACTAATGCTACTATAAAAACAGATTTTTCTGCAACAGACATATACTTTTCAGCTTAAAATTAATCCCCTGGTCTTTAAGTTGAATTAAGTCTTTTATGAAGTCCTTAAAAAAATCACTCTGTAGTGTAACAAGGCAACCAGGTGCCCCTAATTGCCAGGGAGTGAGCATGAGCTTGTGTCAAGCCCACCTGTGCCTAATTAGGGCAGGCCCCCACTGCGCATGAGCAGGACCAGGGGGCCAATAAAAGGTGAGTCCTGAAGCACAGGCTCAGCTCATTCCTAAGCATGCTTTGCAGAGAGGTCAATGGCTGTTGGAGCACTGTATTAACCTTCATTGCACCACTAGCGCTCATTGCCCATAAGGTGAGGCTCTGGTGGCACAGCTGGCGAAGACCCAGTACTGCAATGCCGAGGCCCCGGGTTTGAGACTCCTCAGAGCCTCACCCTGAGGGTGATGAGCGCTAGTGGTGCAATGAAGGTTAATACAGTGCTCCAACAGCCATTGACCTCTCTGCAAAGCATGCTTAGGAATGAGCTGAGCCTGTGCTTCAGGACTCACCTTTTATTGGCCCCCTGGTCCTGCTCATGCGCAGTGGGGGCCTGCCCTAATTAGGCACAGGTGGGCTTGACACAAGCTCATGCTCACTCCCTGGCAATTAGGGGCACCTGGTTGCCTTGTTACACTACATTGCTCAGTATTAATTTAATACCGAAATATTTCTACCTGACGGTGGAAACCACAAGAAACTGAATCTTTTTCCAGACTTGCCCTGGCATTTTTGTATTCCCTTTCTAATCAGAAGGAAATATTTGCCTTGCCCCACTTCTTTCCCCCCAAGTCATCTGTCTCAGAATTAGTCTGCCTGCACAGGGCTGACCCTCTGGAGGCAGAGATACCTGCTGCAAGAAAGAAAAGCAGGAGCAGCTTTGATCATGGTCAGTTGGATCATCACCCATATAAAGATCTGGGTGACTTGGTTGCCAGCTGAACCTCAAAATTCATCTGAATCAGCTTCTAGGAAATACTGGAGAGGTGATGGTGCTTCTAACCTGTGTTTGGTAGGAAGCTGAGTATCAGGAGCTCTCTGCTTCCACTGCCCAAAATGGTCCTGGCACCTTGTGCAAGACCAGGAAGAGGGAGAATTGTAATTCCAGTAATTACATGAGAAAATGGTATAAAGAGGAGGCACAAAAATTCCTGGGGAACAAAGGATAGTTCTAGAATAAAGGGAGCATATACCAAGTAGATGAACTTCATTTGAACCATAAGGTGATAGTGCTGGTGACACTTCAGAAGTCACAGGTGAGTATTTAAACTGAAGTGCTCATGGCTTCAGATGTAGCATCCAGTAGAGGAAAAACCATGGAAGTTTTGTGTTACTGAGTGAGTAAAGGACAGGACAGGATATTGCAGTGTTCAAATAGGAAATCTGGGAGAAGAGATGGAGTCCAGAAAATGGGACAGGAAGATTACAGTGAAAAATTTCCATGAGGGTATCAGCATAACAGGTACACCCAAAGCCTGAAGGGACTCATGGTATGGGATGCAAAGGATTCTTGAAAGATTCAGGGAGCTGTGCTGATGGAGGAGATCCACTCCTCCAAGTTTTAATCGTGTTGATGAAGTGTTCACAAAAGAAGATGGAATCTTTGTGAATTGAAATCCAGGTGCATGGAAAAAAAAATAGAGCATTAGCATGTAATATTATGTGATCTGAGTGTGATTATACTTATATCTCTTATAGTATATTATTGTAATTATATACTATTACAATAGAAGATCACTGAACAGTTGAAGGTGGAAGCACCTCTGGATATTGCCTAATCCAGTCTACCCAGTCCAGGGTCAGATGAATTAGGTTGCCCAGGACTTCAAAAAGTAAAAATATTAGCAAATAGTGACTGTCACCATGGAAGAAACATTTGTATCCGTGGCCAAGATGTAATTGGATATACAACATTTTCAGAATCAAAAGAAGCAAGAAAGCCCAAAGAAACAAGCAAACCTCCCTTAAAGCTGTTAAGTATTACAAAGAGGAGCTATACAAAAGTGAGGATGTTTAGTAAGGTGTTTACAAGGGCATTGAATCTCTGCACAGAACCTTGGAACCAGTTAAGAGAACCAGAGCAGGGAAACAAAGCACTGCTAACCAAAAAAGTTTTGAGAAAGTGTGAGAAAGTGTAGGAGGAGGGCAGCACAGATGAACATCATTGAAAGGAATGATATTAAAAACAAGAAGGCTTCTTTCTAATAGCTGAAGTCCTGCTCAAAGAGGATAAATGTACATATCTGTAAGCCCTAATTATGAGCACAAAAATGTAGCAAGGCAGGCCAAAAAAATCCCTCCTAAACACCCCCAAATCCAAATAAATACAGGAAACATTTAGTGGAAATTATTAATAAATCCTAAAACCACATCAAGAAGAAGCAGCCCATCGGGGGATTGTTAGATCATACCAAAGTGTGAAAGATGCAGGGGAGAAAAAGCAACAAGCAGAAAACAAAAAAGAAAAGAAAAAATAATACTTTTAGGATTTGTCCACTGAATAAGAGCCTGAAAAGACAGAATTAGTGAGGCCCTATTACGTGATGCTCTGTATACAAAATGCAACAGAGGAGCTCCAGGTTGATACTACTGAAGTTCTCACTGTAATGTGTAACCTTGCTCTTACAGGTGTCTTAGCACCAGAAGAAAGGAAGTTAATTTGGAAAACAGAACCTCTAATTTGGAAACCTGGCATGTATATGAGGCAAATTACTAATAATGCTATTTAAGAACCACGGAGGATCAGTGGGTAGATGCATAAACCAGAAACAGTGAGAAAGGCCTTTTTTTGTAGTAAGAAAAAGTGTTTTTATAGCAAGAAAAAGAAATTTACAATGGGAAATTGTGTCACACAAATATTTTGGAGTCCTCTGAATGAAAGATCATGAGAGTAAAGGAGATTTGGATTCAATATACCCAGGGATGTTCAGAGGTATTAAAGAATTTCAAACTAAAGAGACCTTTAAAGCAATTGAGCAGCTACTGGATAGAAGATCTTTGTGTGAATAATCAGCAGGGAGAGGGTAGGGGCAAATGATCAATTTTTAGATTAAAAATAGATTGCTACTGTTGTGTTTCAGAGGCCTTTGCAAGGGCATGTGGTGATAGGATGAGGGGGAATGGTTTCAAACTGAAAGAGGGGAAATTTAGAACAGACATTAAGAAGAAATACTTAATAGTGAGGATGATGAGACACTGACACACAGTGCCCAGGGAAGCTGTGGCTGCTCCTTCCAGGAAGCATTCAGGGCCAGACTGGATGGGGCTTTGAGCAGCCTGGTCTGGTGGGAGGTGTCCCTGCCCATAGCAAGAAGCTTCCTTACATGGAATGAGTGTGCAGACTGGGATTCTTCAGCCTGGAAGACTGATGGCGTGGGGATGTAATAAATTTTACAAAAAACCCATGTGGCCTGGGAAGGGTGAACAGAGATGGACTGTACTCACATTGAGTTTGGAAATAAGAGGAAATCTTTCACCTATGATAATGCCAAAAAGCTGTATATTGTCTTGCAAATGCACCACTTTGTTCTGTACAGGATTGTGAGGCCATTGAATGGAGTTAGTGGGAGCCAGATTCAGAATAAACAAAAGAAAATCTCTCTGCTAAAAGTAATTATAATGTGGGACAATACTAAGGGGAGAGTTTCCCTTACAAACATATAAATTTGCCTGGTTCCCATACTTCTCTGACAGCTCCTGTGGGAGATAGGATGCTGCTGTAAGTGTATTATTGTTCTGAATCAAACAAGCTTCTCTTTATATCTAGGAATAAACAAATTTTCCTGCCTTTTTTCAATACAAGAAGTAAGGAGTATCAAACAAACTCAGCAGGCAGCAGGTTCAGAAAAAGATGAAAGGATGGGATTTTCCTGCAGGTAGTTCTAATGTTCATATGCAAATATATCTAAGGTACACCACCTAATTCTTCAGCAAATGTTTTCCATGGTATCTACTTGTGTGAAAGAGCTCTTCTGTTCAAGATACTATGGTTGCCAAAGGTTGACATGAGCAAATTCATTGAGGAAAAACCCATCAAGGGTTATTAAATCTCCAGGCAGTTCTGCAGCAAATCCTTAAGCAAGAATTGTTGACAGCTGAAAGACTGTTCTGGGGAAGCATCACTACATACTTGACTCTTTTATTGAACTGCTCCACAGGAATCCTGTATCAGTCCTTGTCACAGGCAGGGTGCCAGGCAAAGCGAGCATTTTGACTGATTTTGTGTGGCCTTTCTTGGCATCTGACTTCTCTTGCAATGAAGTGAAGAACTTGTGTGTACATCTGTAGGTTTGATCTTCCAAAACTTGGTCTTCAGAATGAAGCTGTTGTGGGTTTTGTTTGTTTGTTTAGGGTTTTTTTGTCGTTTGTTTTTAAAGCAGCCATCTGGCAGCTGTATATTGGATGTATCACTGCTTATATTTTCATCTCTGACACCAGAAAGAGCTTCTTCCCAAACACATGCAAGTGACTGAAATGTCTAATTCTTATTACTGGACAGCTTATCATTCTATGTAATTTAAGGCCACTAAGAAGCATGACCCAACAGTCACCTAACAGTGTGTTGATGTATATTGGCTAGCTCCTCATCACTAGTTCCATTTTTTGTCTTCCACCAAACATTTCTATAAAAGGGAAAAAAAAAATTGTTCTTTTTTCATGGCTATAGCCTGCAAACATTGTGTATTGTTTCTCAAGAAACAGTCAAGCATAATTTGGATGGTATCTTTACAAACACAGATCCTAGCTGTGCCTAAGCTTTCTTATGCTGCAGACAAAGGAAGCTTTCATTTTAAAGTATTGTGTTAGCTTTCCTGAAATTTGCAGTATCAAACTAAAAAGAGTCTCGATCACTCATTTGCAAACTCTTGACACATTAAAATTGTGCTTTTAGCTTTTGGCTAATTTCAGCACTTTAGTCTTGCAATCCCAGTTCTAATATGTTTCAGACGTACTGGCGATGGATCTGTGCACCAGAGAGCAGAGAAATGAAAACCAGAAAACATTCCTGAAGTGGGAGCATGCAGTTCCCACAGCCAATTTGCTTACATTTGCACTATTGCCTGTCAAAGGGAAGCAGAATTTTCTAGGGATGTATCTGGCAGATATTGTACATAACACTGCTGACCCTGCAGAAGTATTTAAGCTTTGCAGAGATGCAAGCAGAGGGTACTTAGACTTGGGAAGTTTGCTTGACAAAAAGGAGCAGCACTGCTATACCAGTGTGTAGAAACTGCTCTGCTAGCTACAGAGGCTCTGACTGGTTACTAAAAAAGGAAAGTAAGACATGAGACTATTGTTAAATTAGAACATTTAGGTTATTTGCTAGAATTGCCTTTTATTAGTGGTGAAATGAAAGGTTTAAATTATAACTTAATGATGCTAATACAATATAAGTGCCAATACAAATTTGCTAGAGGTAATTTTGCTAGCTCATAGGAGTCATACTATCATGGTCATTACGATCCTACTGATTGTGCTTAAGAGATGCCTAGAAAATTAAAGTGTAGAACAGAACAAATGAAGTGCAAAAGACATATTAAAGATGTGCTGTGGTTTGACCCCAGCCAGCAGCCAAGCTCTGCACAACTGCTCTCTCACTACCACCTGGTGGGGTGTGAGAGAGAACTGCAAGAGTAAAAATGAGAAAATTCACTGATTGAGTTACAAACACATTAAAAGGCAAAGCTGAAGCTACATACAAGCAAAGCAAACCAAGAAATTCATTCCCTACTTCCCACTGGTAGGCAGGTGTCCAGCCATCCCCAGGGAAGCCAGGCTCCATCGCATGTGATGGTTACTTGGGAAGACAAATGTCCCCACCTTCCTTTTTCTTCCTCCAGCTTTATCCACTGAGCATGTTGTCATGTAGTATGGAATCTCTCTTTGGTTACTTCTAAACTTCTTGGGCACCTCCAGCATGTTTGCTGGTGTGGTTGGTTGGGAAGCAGAAAAGACCTTGGCTGAGCAAGCACTGCTCAACAATAACAAAATCAGCCCTTTTGTTTACAGTACAATTCCAAAGCATAGACCAATATGAGCTACTATGATGAAAATTACCTCTATCCCAGCCAGAACTATCACAAAGTGTTGTTCTTTGGACCTTCCCTCTGAGCTCTGAGGGTTGTTTTAGAGGCTGTGTTGTCTAGTTCTATCAAGTCATGTTTAGATTCAAAAGGTAAATATCTATCTTGTTTTTAAAGTATATTAATTTAATCTTGTTTCCTCTTTACATAAGCCTGTGATTTTCTGCAATAACTTAAGCATCACAAAATAACCCAGCAGAGTTTATGAGCATCTCCATCAGATGTGATAGGCTACATCCCACTCCTGTCCTATAGATGGATACTGGTGATTCTAGCAACTAAGATAAATTACACTCCTCAGCACTGAGAAATGCAAAAGATCAATTTGCTTGTCAGAGGCATCCTCTGGCTGACTAGAGATCATTTCCACTGGTAAGAGCCTTCCTCCCCCCTGCATGATGCCACACACACTGTATGTGTGGGTCAGGGGTCCCAGCAGTCTTGGAAGGGGACCTCTGGGTTTTCTGCATCTCTCTCCCCATCTGCTTGGCAAGTGATGTTCTCATTGTAGGAAAATTGATTTAACACATGAGAAATGCCTGCAGCAGCAATGCTTGTCTGAGGCATTGGAGGGTCTCATTGTGGGAAAGCATGAGGTTTGTGTGAAAAAAGGAGTGAAATTTCATCTGAATTGGAAATCTGCTGCCCGCCTGCTGTGCGTTGTGCTTCCCATCTACCAGCCAGGTGAGATGTTATTAAATTCCACTAGCATGTGGAAAGCAAGAGCAAGGAGCTCTGTGCTAGGAAAACAATGCCTTAACCTGGGAATTTTGTTATCAGCCTTCTTGCTAGCAGAGCACAACACTACACCACGGAAAAGGAGTGGATTCTGAAGATGTCATGAGCAGGGCAGACAACACAGGCCCTTACCATGGGAAACACTTTATCTGCTTGGAGAGATGTTTATTTTTTGGTGACAAAACAGATTCAAAACCTGATGGGGCCACGGGGGCAGGCATTTTTTGCCAGTGTGCCCACTTCGCTGTGGCTTTGGTTTGCAGCCATGAAAACACATGAATGTACAAGATGCCTGGGTAGAAGGGAGGAGACTTTGTTCCATTCAGCAAAATCACTTGTTGTGTAACCTATACTAACAGTTAGTGCCCTGGGAATTTGACAGATTCTTTGTCCCAAAAGTAACTATACCAAAGCTTCATTTGCCTGGTCCTGTGAAGAGTCAAGCAGAGCTAATTGGGGCAGAGACAGTGAGTCCAACTGCAGCCAACTGGGGCTAGAAAAACTATATTTTCATTGTGTCATTCTTTTTAATGAGAAGTAAAATAAGAGCTGATGCAGGAGATCCTGGGCAAGACAAAGCTTTGTTATGTATAAAAACTTCTCTACTTTCCCCACAGTCTATTATTTGAAAAAAATGAATCATGCTTTTGACAGTAGAGGGTAAGAAATGCTGTAGCTGAGGGACTGCGAGTACAAAAGGAGGCAGATGGACAAGTGTTGGAACATGCTGAACAAACAACTTACTTCATTTTGTTTATTCTCTTCTAAGTGCTCAGTTACTGAGTATCTGGAATGTTACGTAAAACTAAAACCATTGTGGTAATTCTTCTCTGATGGCATGCTCTGGGTTTTGAGAGAATTACAGCTTTGGTCTTGCAGCAACAACAACAAAGTAAAAGAAACGTCTCTGCCAAACAAAGCTGAATTAAACCCTGCATTTTCCTTTATTTTCTTCCTGCAGAAAAAGACCAGTTACTGTTTGTCCAGCTTGTCCTCATTGCACTGAGGACTCTGAAAGCAGAACATGAGACAGTTTACTCAAAGCTGAGGGTGCTATCTCCCCATGTTGCTGTAAAACCCTGTTTGAGCTTGACTGACAGTCACCCAGTTGCACAGCCAGTCCTTGTCAGGCTGCTCAGAGCTTTCCAGACAGGTCCCAAGCAATAGTTGTGTTGGTAACAAGGTCACCTGGAAACAACTAGCCACAAAGATGGGTGCTGAGATGCCCTTGGGTTTGATGCTCAGGCATGTGTGTAACCTGCTGCTGCAGAATGTCCCCCTCCCACCCTTACCACCACAGCATCCAACCCAGCTCGGACACTCTTGAATTCACTGTATGCCAGTAAAAAAGGTTTTCACTAAGTCTTGTCTCAAAAGCATGTAGTCTGTGATGAAGGTGACCTTAAATTAGTTCTCTGATTTTTACCTGGTGGGATGCTGGTTGCAAAGTAATTGTGAAAGAAATATGCAATCCCACTTATTATCAGATTTGGAAATTTCATTTATAAATGGACATTTTTCTCATTGTACTTATGACCCATCATAGACACTTAGGTATTTTCCTAACATTCTGAGTTAAATTCTAGGACAATTTTATTATCTTCTTCAAGGTCACATCTATAGACTATTTTTAT
This sequence comes from Calypte anna, assembly GCF_003957555.1. Taxonomy (NCBI): domain Eukaryota; kingdom Metazoa; phylum Chordata; class Aves; order Apodiformes; family Trochilidae; genus Calypte; species Calypte anna. The sequence goes on from NC_044244.1 coordinate 170,207,582, forward strand.
ATGGTATTTTAAAATATAGTGTTTAAAGTATTAAACAGCACACAATGCCCTAAACCATTTCCTGAAACCAATAGAACAGAAATCATGGCCACTGAAATCTAACTTAACCTTAGCTTTATTTGATGAATCATAGAATCATAAAATCATAGAAAGGAAGAAACTTTGTTAAAATCCAGATAGAGGATAAAACTTTAAATTCATTCTTTGTGTGTCAGCTTCATCCCATGCCTGGAGGAAGAACCTCCCCCATTCTCCAGGAGAATCATAGAATCATAGAATTGGCTGGGTTGGAAGGGACCTCTGAGATCATCAAGTCCAACCCTTGATCCACTACCACTGTGGTTACCAGACCATGGAACTGAGTGCCACATCCAGTCTCTTTTTAAATATCTCCAGGGATGGAGAATCCACTACTTCCCTGGGCAGCCCATTCCAATGTCTGATCACCCTCTCTGTAAAGAAATTCTTTCTAATATCCAACCTAAACCTCCCCTGGCACAACTTGAGACCGTGCCCTCTTGTCTTGCTGAGAGTTGCCTGGGAAAAGAGACCAACCCCCCCCCTGGCCACCCCCTCCTTTCAGGGAGTTGTAGAGAGTGATGAGGTCTCCTCTGAGCCTCCTCTTCTCAAGGCTGAACAGCCCCAGCTCTCTCAGCCTCACCTCACAGGACTTGTGCTGGATCCCTTCACCAGCCTGGCTGCCCTCCTTTGGACCTGCTCCAGGACTTCAATCTCCTTCCTGAACTGAGGGGCCCAGAACTGGACACAGGACTCGAGGTGTGGCCTCACACAGGATCAGAAGGATCTCTGCAGATGAAAGCCAGTAGTCTCAGATCAAAAGAGTGGGGGACTTGTGTCTCACACTTATTCCCGTGGCTCCCTAAATTCTGGCCAACACAATTTAGCTGTGATATGTGAGTTCAGCCTTTTATTGAGTGTGTGTATCTGTACATGCATGTATATTACAAATACATGAACACACAAATAGGTTGTCCCTAAGTGCTTCCATCTGATTGCACTTCTGTGAGGTGAACTTATCATAAGTATGTGAATGCAACTGCACTTATACTTCTTGTACATGTAAACACACAAATGCTTCCACACACAGGAACGTGAGAGCACTGGAAATGCATTGAATGAGAAGGAATGAGAAGAATGAGAAGGAAAAGGGACTATGGAGGAAAAAGAGAATCACATGAAGATGCTGAGGTTGGACAAAGGACCTGCAGCAAGGCCTGCTGTTGTCTGTGGTAATGTTTGTGCTAAGTGTTAGCCATGATGCCATTGATATGAAAGTAGATTTAGTGGTAGATGGAGTTTATGTGCGAGAACTTGCAGGTTGTATCTTACAATGCTATTCAGCCATTGGATATAACATTCACACCACCTAAACCTAGTCATCCTAGATTTTAGGATGTTGTTGGTGGTTTTCATCCAGTTGTTGAGTCAGGGATATTTTAAAAGAGTCAGAAAATGAAGAAGGAAGAAAGCTTGTTTTGTTTCAAGTTTCTGTATTTGTATGAAGGAAGAGTTCAGCAGAATGCCACAAGATTCACAGGACATTTGATTTGGGGCAAACACAGACCAAAACACAGCTCTATGTGCATTGGAAACTATAGCATTACATACTTCTGTCAACTATATAAATGTCTTTAGGGGATCATGTCTTAAGACAGAGCTAACTAGATTCCTTGCCAAGTCCTTCACATTCTGCACTTTCATTTTCCCATCAGTTTGCAAAACTGTCATGTCTTAAACAAAAAACAGAAATAAGAAAAGTTACAACTGCAGACTGTACCATTATTTAAAATGCATAATGCAAGGAGAAAGTCATTTCTGCATCATGGTGGTTGCTGCTAGGTAAAGAAATGACTGCAGAAGCAGGAAGATTTAGAAAGGAAGGGTATGCATAGAAGTAGAATATATGTGACACACTCAGAACCTTGCACATGTTAGATCTGAAGTGCTTTTAGCTGGCTGAAAAGGAAAAAAAAAGTAGTTTTGTTGGGATTCTTTAGATACAAAATATCTGAGGCTGTCTTAATTAGGATTAATCCAAAAAGGCAATATTCTTTCCAGTTACTTCAGTGGGATTTAGAGGAAGGCCTTAGAATTGTGTTTGGTGTTTTGTTATGCTCCAGTTCAGTCTTTTCAGGGTTGAAGGATGGGCTGATTATTCTCTGGGACGAGCATAAACGCTCTCAGCTCCCATCAGCATCACAAATTTTGGAAGTGATCAATACATTCCAAGGCCTACAACCACCTTTGGAGTAGCTGGCAAAAAACCCCCACAACCATTTCCAGTTTTAGTACTTCACAGTTTAAAAAGAACAGTTTATTTTACATAAAGACAACATTAGAGGTCTTTTCCCATTCCAGTTATATAGTAATGCTCCTCTGCCCTCATCATTATGATAAACAGGAACAGCAAACAGTTAAGAAAGGACCACAAGCAATTAAAAATATATTGTTAGATGTTGTCTGTTGTATCAAAAGAAACAGCTTGAAAATGTGTGCATTTCCCTTCTGAATAATTCCTCTTAAAATTGTCCCTGCTTCCTCCCACTTCTTCATGCAGCTGTCACTTTCATCTTCCCATCTATCCAGCCTTATGGCTGACAGCAAATGAACTACTAACATTGGATGCTGCTTTTTTCTGGGTTGCATAGAAAATTAATGTAGGCTTTGTAATTTCAAGCTCTGGAAATAGATAATGTTAGTAGGCTAAGCTGCCATGTGGAAGACATGTGGTGCTAAAATCTTGAATGGAGGTAATCCCTTCTCTGTTTGTTTGACAGATCCATTTTTACCAAAAATGTCTTGGCATGAAAAAAGTGAAAATCTGCCGCTGGTAATTCATGCCTGCAGACAGCAAAACATTGACTGAGTGAGGGGAATAATATGCAGACTCCTTCTGGGTTGCCTGGGGCACTTGATGTCTAAGCCTATCTCCTCTGGTGCTGGGGTTTCCCACATCTCCCATGCGTGTTCCCCATGGCAGTGGGGCTGCCAAGCCACACAAGCTGGGGTGCCTCCCTCCATGCCCCATGAGCACTGGCTGATGACCTTGCAGGGGTTTGTTGGGCTTCCTTGGGATTTACCGAGGGGAAATCATGCTTGACTAATCTGATAGCCTTCTATGATGTTGTGGCTGAATGAGTAGATGCAGGGACACCAGAGGGTGTAGTCTATCTTGGCCTTAGCAAGGCTTTTGACACAGTGTCCCATAACATCCTCATGAGTAAGCTCAGGAAATGTGAGATAGAAGAATCTGCAGTGAGATGGATTAAGAACTGGCTACACAATAGAGCCCAAGGAGTGGTGATCAGTGGTGCAGAGCCCAGCTGGAGACCTGTGACTGGTGGAGTTCCCCAAGGATCTGTGCTGGGTCCAGTCCTGTTCAACATCTTTATACATGACCTTGATGATGGGACAGGGTGTCTTCTCAGCAAGTTTGCTGATAAAACAAAGATGGGAGGACTGACTGACACCCTGTAAGGGATGTAGAGAGGTTGGAGAGTTGGGCAGGGAAAAAATTAATGAAGTACAAAAAGGGCAAGTGTAGACTCTTACATCTGGGTAGGAACAACCCCAAGAACCAGTACAGGTTGGGGACTGAGTTCTTGGAGAGCAGTGAAGGGGAAAGGGACCCGAGGGTTCTGGTGGACAGAAGGATGACCATGAGCCAGCAATGTGCCCTTGTGGCCAAGAAAGCCAATGGCATCCTGGGGTGCATTAGAAGGGAGTGACTTGTAGGTCAAGAGAGGTTCTCCTCCCCCACTACTCTGTCCTGGTGAGGCCACATCTGAAATATTGTGTCCAGTTCTGGGCCCCTCAGTTCCAGAAGGATAGAACACTTCCTGAAAGAGTCCAGTGCAGAGTCTCTAAGATGATGAAGGGAGTGGAACATCTCCCTTATGAAGAGAGGCTGAGGGAGCTGGGTCTCTTCAGCTTGGAGAAGAGAAAAATGAGGTGTGACCTCATTCATGTTTATAAATACGGAAAGGGAGAGAGCCAGGAGGATGGTGCCAGGCTCTTCTCAGTTATGTCCAATGATAGGACAAGAGGCAATGGATATAAATTTAAACATAGGAGGTTCCATATAAACATGAGGAAAAATTATTTCACTGTGAGGGTGACAGAGCACTGGAACAGGCTGCCCAGGGAGGTTGTGGAGTCTCTCTCTCTGGAGACATTCAAAGCCCACCTGGACACATCCCTGTGTGACCTGCTGTAGGTGACCCTGCTCTGGAAGGGGGATTGGACTTGATGATCTTTTGAGGTCCCTTCCAACCACTAACTTTCTGGGATTCTGGGATTCCTGATGCATGTGCATGGACCAAGTCCCAAATGGGTGTCAGGCATCTCTTGCTCCCTTCTGCTTCAGTGTCAAGTGGACAACAACCCATCTGGTGAGGCTGTAAGAACAGAGGGGTGCACCAGACAGTGTAATGACCTCAGATAGTGGCTAACACTGTTTTGAGGGAGGGTTGATCCTGTGGAGCCCGTGAAGGCACCAGGTATGTTCAGGCTGTCTGAGATGGGCTACACAGGGAGTGTGGGAGACAGGTTCCTCCCATCAGGTAGGGCTCAGCCCATGTGGACATTTGAACTAACCTGTAAGAAATGCTGAACAGGGGAAGGAGAGTCTAAATTTTGCTTCTACCTCACGTAGGGTGCTTATTTCAAGTCCAAATTCTGTCTTCCTCACCCAATGGGGATTTGGAACCTTCAGTGGTGGGGTTGCTCACTGCCATGAGCTGGAGGGAGTGGAGATTTCCCTGTCAGGCAGTGCTCCTGTGCAGGGCTGGAGGTTTCTGAGGAAAGAAAAGGAAAAAAATGAGTCACCCCTTTCCTTTCTGTCTGGAAACCGAGCTGTCACATGCAAAGGGAGCAGGAACAGGGGTAGGAGAGAGAGTAACTGCAACCCAGAGGGGTGGTTTGCACTCTGCAGTGCATTTTATGAGACTCAAAATTCAGCAATAACCAAGGCTGTCAACTGTTGCGTGTATGATGCGCGCACGGTGTCGTGATGGAAATCTCAGGTTCTTTATGATATTCTGAGATGTCTTCTCTAGAATTACTGAAGTTTTTATTAGTAAGAAATGCAATAAACTCCCCTCGGAAGCTGAGTCATCCCCTGACTGTTTCTAAAAAATTCCAGGCAGTCACTCTAGATCTAACTTGTCAGGTGCAGGGTGAGTTGGCAGCCAACCCCACTTATTCAAAGCCAGGCTAAAAGTAAAATGCAGAATTACTTTATAAGAGAGGAAACGATACTCTCTACATTTAAGAGGACATTGAAGAAGGTGAATGTGGGATATTATCCAGGCAACGAAGATAACTATGTCATACAGTGAAAGAGATGTTCTCAAAACACATTCAGGAAAATAAAAATGTAATCAATGTCTAACTTTCTCTCATGTTCCTGTCTGTGACCTTGTGAGTCTGAGAACAGCCTGCCTATCAGTTCCAGAGTGATTATCACAGTGTGCCATGTGATGGAGATGTCATCAAACTCTACTGCAATGCCTAAATTAGTCTCTGCTAGCTGCAGATAAAATGCAGTGTGAGCCACTGGGACATCTGAGTGAATGCTGAGGCCATGGCTGTCCTTTGCCTCACTGTCTGAAGGGGTCAGACCCCATGCTGCTCCCTGCTGCATATCCCCAAAAGGGCTCATCTGCCTACTAAGCTGCTCATGGGGCCATTTCTACCCTGCCTCAGTCCACATGGGCTGGATGAGCACAGACCTGTTTCAGGTGTCTGTGATGTCTCAATGACCAAATGGGGTTAGGGACACGCACATCAGATGCTCTGCAGGCAGGTCTTGGCAGACAGGGAAGCAGATGGGAACTAAAGTGACCAGTGCAGCCACAGATGGAAGAGGACATTTATCCATGGGCTTAGGGGCTATGGGAGCTGGCAATGTCTAAGTTAGGAACCAGTGAAGTGGTCTCAGGAGGGTTCTAATTCATCATCATGCTGCACCTTGAAAATCCATTTGACAAGGATCTCTATGGGGGAACTTTTTAATATTATTTTGCATTGTCAATGGAAAATGTAGGCAAATGTTCAAAAACACTATCCATGGATTTTTGTGCTCACCCCAGAGACTGATGGTGTTAGACTTGTTCCTAGCTAAACTGTATTTCAATGTCTTTTGTTTTAGTCCCATGTTAAAAACCAACACTCTCAGAGCTCCTTGCATGCTGCCATACCTCCTCCCTGGGGACAGGGCTTTGTGAGCTCTGGTGACACAAGTCTTTGTAGCTACTGCTTGTTGCCACCATCACCCTGCATGAGGAGCACACCTCGAAGGCTATTTCACCCATTTTCAAGTCCACATGTACAGCCCCAGCGAAGAGCCCTTGCAATAACATAGAATCAGGTGCTGGTGGCCACTGGAAGAACAACTACAAATGTCATTATCTGATGCATTTTGGGGCATAGACAGCTGTACATGTGGGTGATGAGAAGTTTTTTTTGGAGTTTCTTCATCCATGGGCTTGTGGTAGGCAGCAGTGTGTGGACTCCTAACCTGCTGTCAATATGAAATAGAACACAGCAGCCAGAAAGCTCTTGAATGTGTCTGGTCCTCCTGCATGTGCTGACACAGAAGATACAGAAGAGAAATAACCACTCTGTTCCACCTGCAGCATGTGTAGATACCTATCTCACAACTGCAGTGGACTAGGAGGTCCCCCTGGTTTCTGCTCCAAAAAGCAGTAAAACGTGAAGGGAACCAAGACATTCAGTGCAGCACTTGTTTGTGGCCTAACAGAGCTATGTGTTCAGTTCCTACCAAAATTCAAGGAAAAATAGTCCCTCAGCTCTGTAAAGTGAGTCTCAAACTATGAGCTGAATGAGATTACCCACCAGTTCCTAGCAGCCTGCTTACAGTTTTGTTCTTCTTGTGATTTCTGCATGAAAACTCTGGGAAGTAACCCTGGTACATGTCCTCTCCTTTATTCCAAGATCTACATATCTCATATGGGATATATATCATATGGGAACCTCCTCTAACAACCTGAGCAACCCTGATTTTTCAAAGCACATACATATAGAAGTGCAGGCCCAAATACAGAAATCCAAAGATGCTTCCCAACATGCCATGTTGCTGCAGAACCTTTTCCAGTTTGTGAAAATTTTGAAAGATTGCCATGTAATAGCTAATACTGCTCCTTGATCTAAAGAACAAGTGTCTTCTAGGAAGGTGTAAGATCTTTCAGCCAGGATTTACTTCTCTTTCCTACATTGATTTTTTGTGGCTTCGGCATAAGTAGCATTTGGAGTTTGCTTCAAGTTTTTGTGTTCTTTCTTTCCACTGACTAAACTGAAAGCTGTGGGCACCAGCAAGCAGAAGGAGCACTGAACACACCAGAAGGCACACAAGCTGAGGTAGGACACAAATTGTCTGCTTTTTCTGATGTAGATGAAAATGGTTTCAGTAATTAAAATACAACTTACTCCTATTTCCTTTTACTAGCAGTAAGCTTTCTATTTGCCGGGAGCTATGATCACAAACTGAACTTCTCTATGAAAAAGACAGTCTTGAGAAACTTTATTTGGCAGAAAAAAAAAAAGGTGGATTTATATATCTGGGAATGTTTGCCAGATGGAATATAACAACCAGCTTCTGGATCTGTTTGTTTTATGGCAAACTTTTAAAATAAAATGTGGTGAAATCAGACTCTTGATATTTTTTAATTACTGTTGCACATGTAGAAAAATAAATAAAATTCTAAGTTTAAATTAATTCAGTGTTAATTCTAAATATTATATTCTATTACATTTACTCTTGGTAATGTTGCTCCTAAAACACAAAGTGAGGGCTAGAAAGAAAGCCAATGGGAAGTTTAAAAAAAAACATGAGAACTTCTGTTTTTTCCAGAAGTGCAGTTGCAAATTCAAGTGAACTCCTATATAGCAGCAATACCATAACTGCTTTCCTATTTGAGTAATGAGCATGAGACTGTGGTGTCCAAGATCCTCTTCAGACTATTTTGATAAATAAAATGCACAGAACATCTCTTTTTCCTGGCATAAGATGATCTATGTATTTAGCAACCGCAATGGTGGTTCAAGGGTTGGACTTGATGATCTCTGAGGTCCCTTCCAACTCAGCCAGTTCTATGATTCTATGATTCTATCACTTAACAGAGCAAATAACAATATTTTGAATTAACAGTCTGATTTCCCTTAACTTTTTGTATGCAGCACACCTTATTAAAATAGGTTCTTTGATAGTTCCTTATGTTATAGTGAATGGAGTGTTTCAAAACAGTAGATCTGAGATCAGCAATTTGGAAAAGGGGAGTTTCGTATCTGCACCTCTAGCAACAGTAAAGGTTTTGTATTTACACCTTTTGCAGCAGCATCCCTCCACCACACTTCTCCAAAAGGAGTGTCCTTTTGTCCAGGCATGGCATGGAAATCAATATAAATGTCTGCTGAGATGCTGGATGACTCGATTGACTGCTCTTGGTTTAGCCTTCCATGAGGACTGGAGGTAGCCCAGGGCTGCTGGTGCTTCCTCAGTAACAGCCTTTTTGACATACAGGGTGGAAATCTATTAATATCACTAGAAGCATTGGTCTCACTTCACAGGCAGGAACCAGGGGTCACACAGTGAAGTTCAGCTCTGGTTGTTACACTTCCAGGTGTAGTGAAATGAGGCAACCAGGTGCCACTAATTGCCAGGGAGTGAGCATGAGCTTGTGTTAAACCCACCTGTGCCTGATTAGGGCGGGCCTCAACTGCGCATGAGCAGGATTAGGGGGCAATAAAGGCAATTAGTGGCACCTGGTTGCCTCATTTCACTACATCCAGGAGCTAGGGGCAACTTGTGAATATAAGACATGTGCTGGCAGCTGAGGGTGATGTCCTTCTAGCCCAATATTCAACCTTGGATGGTGGCAAGAAGTAAGGCTGGTGAGAGCCTGATCACTTCCTAGAGCTCTTTCCCCTTGGTCTTCTCATCCTGACTGCTGTCCAGGGCTACTGGAGAGTATATCCCTACCCAGGCTTTTATTTCCCATTTATTGCTCCTGCATTTGTCTGATCCCATTTCGACCCTGCTGAGCCCCCTCACTGCCTGCTGTGGCAGCAGCATCTGATGCTGCTCACTTCCCACTCTGCAGAGGAGCATACACTTGTATTTGTTTGAAAGCAAACTCTCTGCAACTCTCCTGAGCACCCCAAGTCCCAGTACTGCAGAACCCTACAAATAAAGATGCACATTCACACCACCCAATAACTTCATGACTCTGTAAACCTTGACCACATCTGTTTTCAGCCTCCTCTTTTCTGTAGTGAACACTCAGGATTTATAGTTATTGCTCTGTTTCCTTGACCATTCCACTGATCCCTCTCTGCACCTTCTCTAACTCCCTAATATTTTTTCTTCTGGTGTAGAGGCACAAACTGCTCACTATGGGTATGCCTGGGGGTTTCATACAAGGTGATTCCCAACTTTGTTCTCCATAGCTTTCTTCATGATGCTTCTCATTGCATCCTCAGTTGCTTGTGCTGCTGCAACCAATGCAGTCGTTTGACTTCAGAAAATGGGTAATGATGATCCTGCCAAACGCCCTTTCTTAAATGTTTCAGCCAGTTTCAAGTTCACATCATGTAGGCATGGTGTAGGGTATTATTCCCAGTATGCATCACTTTACATTAAACATAAACACACATCTTCTACCCTTTCAGTATGGCATCTGCCAACCTGGTACCTTTCTTCTCCAGGTTATTCATAAAGATATTGAATAAATATGGCCCGAGTACCCAACCCTATAGGATACTATTGCGAATTCTCAAGGTCCCACGTGTTGCTTCTTACCCTTCAGTTAGATTTCAGCCCACAAAAGAGCATTCCTTACAGTTCTCTGGCAACTTAGTTCCTCAGTGCAGACCCATCATCAAGGCTTTGGCAAATGCAACTGTATAAACGTGTCCACACCCATATATCCATGTCAAATGACCAGCATGCCCCTTTATCCATCATCCTCACAGCCCTTCAGCAGGTGACTGGGGCAAAATCTCCCATTTTAGAAGACTTGCAGACTCTTTCTCAGAACTCTCACATTTCAATGAGTTCAACACCTTTCTTCTCCATTACAGACCCCCACACACAAGGTACAGAGGTGGAAAGCCATCTCAGCAGTGCTCCCAGCACTTAGACAACCAACTCGAGGCCCTCAATCTGCCCTCCCAAGCCCTTCTTGCAGCTGAGAGCTGCACTGGTGACACGCCAGTCCCCTGGCACTGTGCCTGATTGTAATGGTGGCTCTTGTGCCTTGGCTGGCAGTCTCACAGTTGAAATCCTTTGGGATAGTCACATGAATGCCATCTGATCCTGATTACTTATTGGCCTCTCACTTATCTGGTTGGCTTAATACTTCCTGTGCAAATCCCCCAAGGTGATCTGGCTTCTCTGACCTGTTTGCTGCATCAGGCATGAAATTACCCCAACACCTTTGGTAAGGAAAAGTGAATTCACTGAGTTTCTCTGCAATGGTCTTGTGGTCCCTAAGAGAGCTTTTCCCACCAGGTAGCCCTGTCAATTCCCAAGCAATCTTTCATCTTTCAGTGGGTTTACAAAACTCACTATCAGTTGGGGCATCCTTTACATTGTGCTTTTTTTCTTTTTTTAATGCTCTCAGTTTCCTCTCCATATTTGATCTGCCATAGTACCAACTGTCCTGTTCTTCTCATTTGGACAAGCCTTCTCCTTCCTAAATGGTGACCCATTCCCTGTAATAGTCCTGCTAACTCATCAAATGATAGACATAGGGATCAATATTTATTAAAATATCTATTTCTTTTGCAATATAGTATTCTAACACAGGTTTTGTTGAATTTTCTCTGTGTTTTCCTGAACAGTCCCCAAAACCATGTACACTTCATTCTGCTGGTACTGCTTCTCTGTCTCACATCACTGCCAAATCCAACTCAATTGTGCTTGTCAGTACAGGGTGCCCTCCACCAAAACCTGCTTGAAGTAGGACCTGTGCAGCACTGAAAAAGAAATCTCAATTTGTTTGGGGGAATAATTATTTCAGGCATCCTTATTTCTAGCATAATTTCTTCTTTCAGTGTTCTGCTGCAGCATCACATCTTTATAAAGGCACCCAGAAGCTCCTGCTGCTGCTATCTGCTTTCAGCTTCCTACTCACACTTAGCATTTTCTGATGACTATCTTCATCTTGATGAGGAGTTTGTTAATGCCTTCCTAGTACTATATTTTTATTATTAGAGTGTGGCATGCCTGCCTTTAAGGACTCTATAGTGCTTCTCTTTAGCCAGGATATTTTTACTCTGTTGCAAGGATATAGAATATAGATTCCTTCATGCATAGTGCCACTCCTCCACCTGGGCATCCTACACTTATCACTACCATAAAGCTGGTTGCATAAAGTGATTGGATTTGCCTTCCCTGGTTATTGCAGTTGAGCTTTATTTCCCTTCTGGCCTTCTCAGAGACAGACAGTGCCAGTTCACTGCCCTCTCAGGTCCCATCAGTCCAGCCCACTTGCTCTCCCATGCTCGTCATCTCCCCAGTTGCTTCTAATTAAATACTCCTCTGCAAACCTCTTGTTCTGGAGCTCCAGCAGCCTGGTTCCGCTCAGGGTAATGGTGCAGTCTCCCAGGTCTGTATCACATCACCCAAAAGATCCATCAGTTCCTTAAATACCTAAGTTTCTCTTCTCTACTGACTCATCTATGCACTGGAACACTGACCTGAGCTTCCCTCTTGCTTCATAGCTGAGTCCTGAATATCCCACCTTCATCCCTGGTGCCCACAACAATCACAGCCACCAACAGCCTCTCTTGTGCACCCCTGGGAGATCTGCACAGACATCCCATGAGATCTGCTCCCCAGGCAGATCTGAGCCACTCTTGCCTCCAGACAGCCATCCCTATCCCTCCCTGTCCCCAGCCCTTTGCCCTGCACACACATGCACAAAACCTGCCCTGGGCAGGCAGACATACATGTCTCACATTGGGCAGCCCCTACTCTGCTGCTAGACTGCTACCTGTATCCCAAGCTTAAAATCTTATCATTTTGGGGCACTTCTATTAATTTAATATCTCATGCAATTAAACAAACCTTCCCTTCCTTTTGCTCTATCAGTTCCCCCCCTGTCTGGCATACCCATCCATTTTTTAAGGATGTTAGATTCACCTTTGGCAAGGAATGTCTTTCTGTTCTGTCTTTACTGTAAACCATACCCAAGTGATACTAAGATAAGGCTTAGGGCAGACACCATGGTGGTTAACAACTCTCAGCCTCTTTCTCTTAGACATCCCATAATAGCTTGGAAGTTTTATTCAGATAATTTGGAGAGGAGTCTGAGTACTGGCTTTCTTGCCGGATACAAGGATACTGAGTTTTCTGTTACACATGTATATCAGTTTCCTAAACTAAGGCCTTTAGCTGGAAGGAGAAATGAGGAGCACAAAATAGCTTTAATGGCAGTCTTTAGCTAGATAGCCTTTATATGAAGAGGTCATGCAAAGTGGTTCAGCCTCTGTGCTTGTAGTGCTCTCCACAGGGTACAGGAACCCAAGGGCTTTTCATCAATTGAATTTTCATTGCCCTAAACCCATCCTTCAGTAGATGGCAAGAGGCCACAAGCTATCACTTGTAGTGCTCAGCAAGGCTTTGAATTTATCCATGCTTCAACTTCTTCATCCTCAGTTGACTCCTCTAATGCACAGGTTTCACAGACAACAGGAAAGCTTCAACAGATCCCTTTTCTGATATTTTCCTGAGTTTGGGGTTTCTAAATGCAGGGCTGCTTGGGCCATAGCAAAACAGAGCCAAAAGGGATCTTCCCTTTGCAGTACCTTGGGCTGCAATGTTTCCTTGCAAAATGGGATGCAATCAGGAGGAAAGTTGGTCCTTGGTCCCACATAGAAAACTTTTAAGTCAAACGGTCACTTTGTCCAGAAAGCAAAATCATTCAGAACTCCTCTAATTGCAAAAGAACTGTTCTTAGGAAGCATACCGTGTCTCTCCCCTCCATCAGGAAAGAGGGTCTCAAATGAGATTATTTCTTTTAGGACCAAGAGTTAACTGACCCTGGGGCTTTGCTGAGCCCCAGTATCCAGTGTGCCCACTTTAGCATTCCTAAGCTCAATAGGTATTATTTTTATTTTCTAGAGGAATAATTGCAGGCTCTGCAGGGAGACCTCAAACCACCAGGTTTCCATCTCATGACAGGGAGGATAAATCCTGCTTCATGGAGCCCAGCCCAGAGCCCAGGGACTGAGCTTCTCACGCCCCTCATCACAGTGGAGATGGATAGAAGGTGACTGCTTGGGAACATCTGGTATTAAGAACATAGCTCAGGCTTCCACACCATGTCTTGAGTTCACAAATTATCTCCCATTTACAGCACACTGGGAATGCTGCACTGGGTGACTGGGAGCTCAGGGCACCCAATCTAGGGCCCAATTTCCCCCCTAAGGAGACTCCACCTCTGTGAATCAATTAATTTCAGATTGTGAAGTTGGTGAGGTCCAGAATAAGAGATATGACATAGTCATGTACCATCATCCCCTTATCACTGGGCAAAATGAAAAGCTTCTTTTTCATGCATCTAGAAACTCCATGTAGTTCTTGGTTTTAGGTTAAATTTTTCCATGCTCGATCTCTAGAATGTGTTGGCAGATGCAGAGAGGAAATTGCTCCCACTGCTAAACAAGCAACAACTCTGAAAGCTTCATTTCAGAATACTACCAGCTGCAGGTCAACTGAGAGAAGAAATCAGGGGTTCAGCAAGGAAACAGACTCTAAAACGAAAAAAAATGTATGATTTATAGTGTTTTAGTGATGAGTCGTTTTGATTTGATTGAATTATAGCCTCATAGGAGGAAAAATGTCACTCTCTGTGAACACAGCCCATTTTTTCACAAGCCTTTTTCATTAGGGCTGCAAATGTGGGCTGCCCTGAAAGCTGCAGTGCATGTAGATGCCTGCCTAATGCACAGCAGTTGAGCATCAAAAACATTGAGAAAGTGGTAAATGAGGCAAAAACCCCACAAAAAGAGACATAAAAGCCATCAAAAACTTACAGAAAAGAAGAAATACAACGTTAGGAGAAGGGAGTTGAAAAAGGAATCATGCAGAACTAGTGAAGTATTTATGTGCTGAAGGTCAAAACATCCTTAATGTCCAAATGTATACATTTTGATTTATATCATTAGACCTCTGGTATTGCTCAGGAAAGTTCAGTGGCATGCTGCCAATAACTTAGCAGAAAAATATGACTGATTCCAGAAGGTAAATTCAGATCTTTTGTCTTGAAATCCTAATTTGAAATGCAGCATCACAAGTGCACAGTGATTTCTTCTCTGATCAGATTTTGGTGTTTCTGTGGCAGGTAACTGGGGGCTCAGAACCTCTCTGCTGCAAACTGGCTGACAGCAAGCTGGCTTGTTTTGGATGGAGAATACCAGAGAATTGCCATTAAAACATTCACATAGTACTCATCTTTAAAGGCAGCACTTTGACAGATTAGACAACAACCAGATGCTGTAATACAGAAACTGATTAGAGAAGGCCTTATGCCTTGGGATGTGTACTTACTGAGACATCACAAGTGATTACTCATTAATGAACCTTTGCTTTCCACTGCCTTCTGTATCTTGAAATTTCTGCCCTCAGTGAAACAGCCCTGAAGATCTGAACTCCCTGCCTGGCCTGTAGCCACACCACTTTTTTTTACTTCGGCAGGAGGATCATGAATATTTCCAACATGGCATTAAACAACAGCTTCACCAACCACTCCTTCAACTGTATGATTGACAGCTTCAAGCAAGTAATTTATCCCATCATGTATCTCTTCATCTTCTTCCAGGGTACTGTTGGAAATGGCCTCTCCATTTATGTTTTCTTCCAGCCTTCAAAGAGGAAGACCTCAGCAAACATTTACATGTAGAACTTGGCTGTTTCAGATCTCATGTTTGTAAGTACTTTGTCTTTTGGGGCCACATATTTACTGTTGGGATCAGATTGGATATTTGGTGATATCATCTGCAGGATTATGATTTACACTCTGTATATGAACATGTACTGAAGCATTTATTTCCTCAGTGTGCTCAGCATGGTTTGTTTCATAGCCATTGCCTACCCATTCAAACACTGGAAAATAACCATGAAGCGTGGCAGGATTTTGTGTGCTGCCATATGGATCTTGGTGCTGGCAGCCTCCAGCCCTCTGTTAAGCAAAGGAGTCACTGGGTACAGAAGCCAAGCCAAGTGCTTGGACCTCCACCCTTCCAGAAAATCCAAGCTCCTCATGATGAACAGCTTTATTCTTGTCATTGGTCTCATTCTGCCATTTTGCATACTTATAGTCTGTTACATTTTTGCAATCAAAGCACTGCTCAGGTCCATGACTCTGCAGCACAAGGAGGCAGCCTGTCACAAGAAGGCACTGCCAACAATCATCATCTCTCTCATCCTCTTCCTCATCTGTTTCCTGCCCTATCATGGACTCCAAACCACCCACCTGATGCATGGCAGCTGCAGCCAGGCCAACCTACCCTTGCACAAAGCACTGGTGGCTGCGTTCTGCCTTGCTGCCACCAACAGCTGCCTTGATCCTGTCTTCTACTACTTTACTGCTGAAATTTTCAACGCGAGCATCTGAAGGCTGTACCACAGGTAACTGATGCAGAGGTGCAAGGTGCTGCATGTACTGTCCCAGTGGGACATCTGTACTGGGTCTGTTTTGTTCAGTGGCAGAGACTGTGTGGTGCCAGACACAGCCAGAGAAAAAGTGTCTGGGAGACAGCTCATTGGGGATTACCAAAACTGAGGCAGGATGATCAGAGGTCAGGTGCCCACATGTGATCCCTGGTCCTCTTCTACATAACAGTGTAGATATAACTGTAGTGTTCACCCTCCCCAGGAGAAGTGATTGAAAGGGATTTTCCTCTGATGACACCAAGCTGTGTGGTATGGTTGACATGCTGGAGGGAAGGGGTGACATCCAGAGGGACTGTCACCAGCTTGAGAAGTGGGCCCATTTCATGAAGTTCAATAAGGCCAAGTGCAAGGTCACTTGGATCATATCAAGCACAGATACAGCCTGGGTGGAGAATGGATTAAGAACACCCTGAGGGAAAGGCCTTGGGGTGTTCGTTGAGGAAAAGCTCAACATGAGACAGCAATGTGCACTTGCAGCCCAGAAAGCCAACCATATGCAGGGCTGCATCAAAAGGAGTGTGGCCAGCAAGTCACAGGGGGTGATTCTACCCCTCTACTCTGCTCTTGTGAGACCCCACAAGCCACACTGTGTCCAGTCCTGCAGCCCCAACACAAGAAGGACACAGGCCTGTTGGAGTAAGTCCAGAAGAGAGTCATGAAGATGATGAGGGAGTTGAAGCATCTCTTGTATGAACACAGGGTGAGAGAGATGGGGTTGTTAAACCTGGAGAAGAGGAAGAGGAGAGGAGAGGAGAGGAGAGAGGAGAGGAGAGGAGAGAGGAGAGGAGAGGAGAGGAGAGGAGAGGAGAGGAGAGGAGAGGAGAGGAGAGGAGAGGAGAGGAGAGGAGAGGAGAGGAGAGGAGAGGAGAGGAGAGGAGAGGAGAGGAGAGGAGAAAGAAGAGAAAGATAAGATAAGATAAGATAAGATAAGATAAGATAGATAAGATGATGAGAAGAGAAGAGAAGAGAAGAGAAGAGAAGAGAAGAGAAGAGAAGAGAAGAGAAGAGAAGAGAAGAGAAGAGAAGAGAAGAGAAGAGAAGAGAAGACGAGACCTGAAAGGAGGTTGTAGCAAGGTCTCTTCTCCCAAGCAAGAAGTGAAAGGACAAGGGGAAACAGCCTCAAGTTGTGCTAGGGGAGGCTTAAGTTGGGTATTAGGGAAAATTTCTTTACTGAAAGAGTGGTTGAGCACTGGAAAAGCCTGCCCAGGGAAGCAGTGAAATCACCATCATGGTTTAGTGGTAGACTGGGCAACTTGCTGGGCTAACAGTTGGCCTTGATGTCCCTAAATGTCTTTTCCAACACCAACAAAAAAATCCTATGATTCTATGAACTGCAGGGATCCAGAGGGAAACTTTTAAAATTATTTTTTTCCAAACGGGTAGGTAGGGAGTGGTTTCCTTCATGCAGGTAAACCAGTCTTACAGTGAACTGCTGCCAAACACATCACTTCTCCCTCAAATCCTACCTGCTCCAAGGAGAAAACTGGTCTTTTTTTTTTTTTTTCCAGGGTATTAATTTCCAGTTGTTTTCAACTCCCTGACATCAAACACACACCAATGTGATGGGTAAGCACTAGTCCAGGAACACAAAGACAGGTGGCAGAAGAGGAGGAGGAGGAGGGTTATTTTAGAAAGCAATGGGGAGCTAAACCTATGTGTACTTTGGAAAATCTCACCAAATGTCTGCCTGCATTTCTAAGTCTCTGAATATTCTATTAAATAAGTTTCCTAAAAATCAGACTGCTTGCAGTTAAGTGAATATAGGGTCCGAACTCAGTTTGACCACATTTAAATTTTGGTTTTAGTTGCCTCATTTTATAATAAAAAGAAAATTGTTCATATTTTCCAGGAAAGCTGCCTGTCCCATATAAAAGCTAACAAAAATGCTGAAAGTCTTCTCTCTGTGTGAAAACCACCCAAAGGAAGGTTTATGTCAGTGAAGATGCTTTCTTAATGCTCTGAACTTTTCTGGAGGAAGCACTGTATAAACTGAACATTATTGCTGCTAAACAAAAATAACTACAGCTATTTTCAGCTCTGCTGGAAATATGCAGAAAACAAATAATTGCTGGTCAGGTGGAAAAGTACTCAGCAAGTCACTGGAAAAGTCACTTTTTTTTTGGCTGTGTAAGAGCTATGGTCAGTTGCAGAGTCAATCTATTTTGATCACTTTGTGTTGTCTTTGATATTAAGCACAGAGTTTAATCATGAGTCTTCCTGAAAGTTTATGCTCCAAATCCTTGTTCCAGTAATTCACTGGCATACCTGAGAGCTGACCTAATGATGCCATGTAAACTCCTACAGTGCTTAGCCCTTGCTATGAAAGGAAAATGGAATATTACAACTGATCTGCAAAGTGAGCGGGATTGAGATAATGGCCAGTGCAGAGAGGTAGTGGACAAATAATTGGAAAGAAGTGAGCAAACTCTTAGTCCATGGTTTTTCCCTACCAGGACTAGACCTGAACACGGACTTGTTCTTGGAGCTTGTGATGAGATGATGGACAGCTTAAATACTACAAGGGAATGGGAAATGTTAGCCACAATCTAATCTCACTGACCTGTTTTTGTCTGTATCCATCCAATACACTCTATTATTAGATAATTTTGTGTCTAGAGGATATATGTATCTCACAAGGTCACTTTTTTGGGGGTATTGACCATGCAACAGCTTTGTTAGCAATTGAATTAACTGTCAAATATGGTTTAATAAACTAGATTTACTAGTTGCTGAGATGTGGTTTTTATTGATTGGACAGCTAACAAGGAACCTTCTCAGAGTGCAGAGGGAGAAAGACCAAGAAACAGATATTGAGTTTCTCTAAGTGGGCTATCAATTCACAAGAGAGGAACATCTTTGGAGGTGTGAGAGCATCCTTCTGCCTCCTTGAATTCATCAGCAAAATAGTGGGGTATATTTGTCAAAATTTAGGGTGCGGATTAAGTTTTTAATATAGATATTGTAAAATTATTGTTTACTTGCAAAGGATTCAAGGCCATCCTTGTTAGGGATCCTCACCTATATATAGGGATCATCACTTGCATAATGTGCCACATGCCCATTTACTGACATTTCTCCATTTGGCATCCGTAGCAATCCATTTGGCATCTTTGCACTCAGGGCGATGAAGAGTAGTGTAGTTCAGCGTGGAAGTAACGTAGTAAAAAATGTAGTTAAAAAAATAAAAAAAGACACCATATTTTTTTCTGAAAATTAAAGCTCTTTACAGTTGAGTTACTAGAAATGTTTCTAGGTCCCTCAAGGGACAATGGACCTCTTCAAAAGTATTTTGATGTTTCCTCAGTTTTCCAGGAGAAAAAACCCCCTAACAATAGCTGTGTCTAGAAACAGCTTTTTTTGAGCTTGAAGGAGACATAAGAGCAGGAAAAAAAGTCTGTAAGTGCCATCCCTAAGTGGCAGCAAATGTTCTAGCTTCATGTGTATGTTTTTCGGTCATGCCTGGTATTTCTAGGCAAAGGTAATTTTACAGTCCAAAACTACACCAGAGACACAGAGAGTTTTTTTTAAATTTATCTCACTGCAGCCTGAACAACTTGACCCTCAGCACAAGGAAATCCGACTTTTCACATTTGCTATTTAGCTCTGGTTCAGGCCCTCATGTGGCTATTTTTGCCTGATGGTGTTGCAAATATAGGAGTGGTGTTGCAGCAGGCAGGGGAGCATGACATTTTTATTTTAATTCTCACTGACTGTGGTGAGAGACAAGGAGCAGGGATGGCAGTCATTTCTGCACTCTCTGGGCAGTTTGGGGAGCTGAGTATATCCTGATGCCCACTTTCCTTGTCCTCCTCTCCACCCAAACAGGTGCATGACATCTCTCTTACCTCTCTTACAGCCCAGTGCATGGGGAATCAGAGGGAAAATTTTAAGCTAAGCATGATACTGACTTTAAGGCAAACCCAGCCATGCATTTCATAGGGCACAAGGGTCACAGGGTGAAAAGAAGCTAACAGGCAGGAGAAAAATGCCAGAGATTTTCTCACAAAAGCAGCAAAATACAATAGACAAGCAATAGATAGTCATGACAACAGCTCCATTTTCAGAAATTTATCTAGTTTGAACTATTCTAACAGGAAGGAGCCTCAGAGGAGTATGCCCCAGTGGCTTGGACTGAGCCTGACAGCCAAGAATTCCAAGCCATGACAGCTTCATGTTTTATACTTAATACATTTCAAGATATTATTTTCTGACTTGTAATGGGCATTATCATCACCATCACATGGTGCTATAATATTCTTGCCTTTGGAGTGTTCAGAGTCCTGAATCCTAATTTCTCAGTACACATTTATAAATCTTGGATTTTATATCTGGCATTCATTAATTAAAGGTAGCAGCAGAAAGTCAAAATAACTTCACCATAATAAGTAACAGGGTTAAGAATTTTCAGTCATACTGCACTGAAAAAAATGTGTGCATGTATGTACATACGTATATATATATATACACAAACATATGCAGGCACATGCATGGTCAAATATTTATTTTAAATTGTTTGCATACATGATCAAAGATCCTAATTCATTAAGTCAATATCTACACATTTGGTAACTGGTGCTAAACTTCTCAAAACTAATGTCATGTAGAACCCTTGTGTAAGTGAATTTTAAAAAAGAACACACTCAGGACCAGACAACCATCCCTACTCCACCACCACATTGCTATGCAGAGCTGAAGTAAAAGAAGGTGAAACTTCAGACTCTTTGAGCTGTACCAAAGTTGATACCTCCTCTGGTGAAACCTGTTCCTCACTGGGGAACAATACAAAAACCTACCTCAAAACCTCTTGTTCTACATCTTGCTAATTTTTGCTTAACATCCTGATTACAAGATAATTTCTCCTTCCAGTTTCTTCACTTTGGCCTGAGGTAAGAGGCAAAACCTTTGACAAACTGACTGCTGCCTTTTTAAAGTTGACAAGCTGTCTATTTTTCACACACTTGAAAACCATGCGGAAAAGATTTTAAAAATCTCTACTGACAGCTGTGAAATTAGGAACAGATTTTTGGCCTGATGCTAGTATGGTAAAACAATGTCTTTTGCTCTCTGGTGTGCAGAACCAGTGGAATGCATAGATCCTTCTAAGGCGCCGTAGTATGTTAAAAAAAACAATATATCAAATCTGCTGTCAATCAGATTAAATGTGCTACAGGGGAGGTTCAGCAGAAAGCTGTCATAATGCCTTGTTTCCAAATGTGGGCATTGTCCCCTTCCAAAATGCAAACATCTGCAGTCAATGCATCCACTATCAGTGTGAGTAAACACGAGTGTAACATCATCAGGGCTGATTTTGAAAAATTCTGCCCAAGTTCCTTTGGAGAGTGCTGCAAACCTTCTGGGTTCCTGAGCACTTCCATTTACATGAGGAAAAGAAAGAGATGTAGCAAAAACTCAAATCCTTCAACAACACATTGAAGAAAGCAATGAGATCCTGTTTAAAATATTTAGGACTTTTAGCCTAAAACCACTCTCTCCCATCAAGAGCAATGTTCCCAATTACAACTAATTTATCATTGTAGAAGGCATCGGGAGAATTCCAATTTTTAAAGTAGAATGAAGCGATGAAAATGTAATACCCAAAAATAAAGATGAAATAAAATTATATTGAAGACTCATGAGAAATCGAAATTGATTTGAAGGCCAATATAATCTTCCTCCAGTAGAAGACAGTATTATATCTTCTTCCCATACACAAATATATAAGAAGCAATCAAATTTTATTGTTTCACAAAAGATGTGCCATAAGCAGAGGTGGGAACAGAACACAGTCAGATTGTTCTGCTGCTCTGGGGACTTTTGCTCATACACGGGGGATTGCCCAGCTGCCTCTAGCAAATGTGGAAAAATGTAAAATAAGATGCAAACTGCACTGGTGATATATTTTCCAAATCCAAGCAGGATATTTAGTTAAATGCCCACAGGCAAGCAACACAGAAAATGATGTTAATAATTATGTTAATTTATATAGGAGGAGACAGGTAAAAATAACTCCGAGTAGGGGGAGAAGAAGCAGATGAAGACTGTAACTTAGGAAGCTTAAATATATGTGTCCTGGTGTGGCCAGATAAATATCTTGACTGAGTCAGATAAAAACTAGATTATTTGGACCTCAATATTTCTGTACTATGCAGCGTTCTACAGGAAAATTGCATGGTAGTTGTGTGGGGACAAAGTCCAAAGTATGAATCAGGACTGTGTGGCCATCAGCAAGACACCACCTTGAAAAGCAGAGATTTCCATCTCATAAGTCACCCTGAGGTGGAAACATAAGAGTGCAAAGTGCAGAGAAGTATAGAGGCCACACAGTGAGGATGTGCATTTAAAGCATCACAAGTACTTTTGTCTACGGTGAGGCATGAAACTCCAGGGCAGGAGATTCACCTTGGATATCTTCATCTGGAGGCATGTGTCCCAAGCAGGAAGGCTGTGAAGAAAGCCCCAGTATATTTTATGAAAACACACCAGCAAATTAAACACAATGTCATTTCTTCCCATAAAACATAGGTCATAATAAAACAGAAATAAATTTCCCCAGATTTGAGATGTAAGCAAACAACTCAGTCCCCTGTTGCAAGAACTGCTTCAAATTGTCTCTCTCCCTCCAGCTTGGTTTTGCTCAGTCCTTGTGAAGGTCACCCTTCCTTCCTCCCACCCTCTGGCAGGTTTGCTGCCAACCAGTGGCTGCCTGCAGTGACACTGGTAGTGGCCAACCCCTCTGCAGTGGCCACTTGGCCAGCTCAGCCTCCCCGGGGCTATCGGCTGGTTCAGGTTTCCTGAACAAACCCCAGCTGCAAGGGACAGACCTGAGGTCAGCATTAGTGTCAGTCAAGATGTCCTGACCTGCTCTGGGAGTCATCCTGCAAGGCAGAGGCTCAGGAGTTATCTCTATTTCCAACACTTATGGTTCCTGGTGTTTTCCTAACAAGCTGAGCAGCAGAAAACCAGCGGCACGATCTCTGTTGGGATTCAGTCCGGAGAATTTCTTCCGGAAGCCCTGCAAGGCAACCTCTCTTTCTGCTGCTTCTGGTCAGGTCAGCCAGCAGGCAGACCTTAACTTGTGGTACCACAGAGCAGTGGGGATTGCAGATGAATGACTTTGGTGACACTTTCTTTGCAGAGACCTTGTCTAAACCAGCCCACGAAAGACAGAACAGCTCTTAGCTCTGACTGTGCCCTGCAAAGGACGTGGGATGATCAGATACCGGCTGTGGGATGCAGTGTCAGATGTCCCTGTTGGTTCCCAGAATAATCAGCAGAAGGAGATGGGCATTTCCCAGCGTTTGCTTGTTCCACCCTCATGCAGGGGATGTATGAGTTGCCCCTGTTGACTTTAATGACAGCTCAGAGTGATCAGCTCAGTCTTTTTTTTTTTTTTTTATCTTGTAGGTTGCTACACTTGAGCAAAACAAATGTCATCTAAAAATCTCTCAGTTCTCACTCACGAATACCCCAGGGACACAGCATTGGAAGAGATCTGGAAAATAGTGCTGCTCTGTTGCTAGCAACAACACCACCATATGCCCATGTACACAAATCGTTCAGAGGTACCTGAAAATCAGTTTGACTATTATAGAAAAGCATTTTTTACACTCCATTCCCAGGTGATGCTTTGATGGCAACAAACAATTCGCCAGTTTTCTGCAGTCATGGATGCTTTGTTCATGCATTCACACTCTCTTTTGCTCTGCATAGTTGTTTTTCTGAAGGTTATGTGCCAGATATATTTAATTTTTGACAGGTTAAACATGCCATTTACTGTTGGCACTGTGTCTACAGTCACTTGATCATCCTGGTCTCCTTCCTCCACACCCATCTGAAGATGAGTCCATCTTCCTGGACATGCATGTTCAGGACAGTACAAGCTGCTTCAGCTGAAGTGAAATAACCGTCAGCACTGGCACATTTTGGTGCCTTTCCTGGGATGAAGGATAAATTGCTGAACTGCTATCTCCAAACAACACTGGTTTTTTTCATTATTCCATGGTGCTCCTGGGGCTCATATTTGCCTCATGACCAGCTAGTATACTTCTATCCACCCCCAGTTTCATTTTTTTTCACCAGAGGAGGATCACGCATCTGCTCTTTGTTGTGAGTCTTTATGGCAATGCCAATGCTGCTGGATGAAAATGAGGCCAAGCAGCCTGCACCAGATCACACCCATGCTGCCATGTAGAAGAGAAGGAACCAGCTGAAGCCCTCCAAAATAGAGTTGGGAGTGAAACAACAGCCTTGCAGA
The DNA here is from genome assembly GCF_003957555.1 of Calypte anna. Classification (NCBI taxonomy): domain Eukaryota; kingdom Metazoa; phylum Chordata; class Aves; order Apodiformes; family Trochilidae; genus Calypte; species Calypte anna. Next base: position 170,231,557 of record NC_044244.1, read on the forward strand.
ATAGCAGATAGTCAGCTTCTGGGCTTGGCTTGACTGTCTTTTATCTAGCAATGTGCAGACACTCAAAGAGTTTGTGGTCTTATGTTTCACACTACTGAAATTGCTCCCGATTTCCACCATTTGACACCATCCAGGACGTTTAAAATTTTAAATTTTGCTTTAAATTCTCTATCGTGTGCTCACTTTTGGTGATAGGCTTGTCAATAACAAGGTAAAAAGGGGTGAGTTTTAGGTCTGATTCTGGCAGACTCACAGTACAAAGCTCCCTCCAGCTTCCAGATCAGTCCTGCAGCACTATTTGCTGTAGCCCTCCACTAGAAAAGGGTAAATGACTGATAGTTATTTATTGGCCTCATCTACCTACATCTCTTTTCCTTCTTCTTAGGTAGCAGTACCAGCCAAGAGCTGGTCAGTCTACTCCACAGACTGAGAGAGATAATGAAAGTTTTTTATTGCACATCAGAGCATGGGAACTTCATCACACCAACTTAAGGAGTCTGAAATGGGTTTAAGCAAGGATAGGTCTATAAAACAGTAGCCAGGGAGAAGCTTTCTGGGAATACCAGCATGATCAACATGATGGAGGGAGGACTTTCCCATTTGCTGTACCAACATAAGCACAAAAGAAACAATGTGAAGGGAGACAAGCAGAGGGGACATCTGAAGAAAAGAGAAAGAACATGCAAGGCAGGAAAAAGCAGTGGTGAGGAGAAAGGGAGCTGGGAAAGAAAACAAAACCATACATTTTTTTGAGCAATAACTTATCATAGGATGAACTGGCTTGTGACACCAGGCCTGAACCTTTCCCATGAGACAGTTACCTTTAGTTTTCTCACATTTCTGAGAAATGGATGCCAGAGCTTGAGCACCATGGTTTGTCCCAGGACAGGAAGGTAGAGGAATTGGTAAGGCAGACTCTGGCTAACATTATTATCTTGGTCAGTAAGATCTTAATACTGAAAGTTGTTCCCCTTTCTTAGGGCAATTTTTATGATTGTTTTTTGGTGTTAACTTCTGGCATCATTTAAACTTGTAGTTTCTCCATTCACAGAAAAGCTGATTTGGAGCACAGGCCCAAGGAAGGAAAAAGGTGAGCAAAGGGAAGGAAAGCATACACCCATGTGGAAGTGGGAACTAGAAAGAAAAAGGAGAACATATTTTTGCTCAGAAAATATGAGCAAAAGAAAAGGGGCAAAAGAGAGATGAAAAGGGAGATGGAAAGAAAATCTTACCGTTGAAGTCCAGGAAGGAAAGTCATTCAGTGGCAGAGAGGAAGAAGTGTGCTGCAGTTAGAGCAGCTGAGTGGGGAGCTGAGCAAATGTCAGTCTCAGTATGGCTACTACACAAACCCAATACACCTTAGCACTTACACTTACATGATAGGAAAGTATTATGTGTTAGGCAGAGAGGGCAATAAAACCTGAGACACTAGTCTAAAGGTTTTGCTCAAATATTAGTTCTTGGGAAGATGCTTCATTTAGACCTACGGGCTGTTCAGAATTTGATGAATCCGCATCCCTGAGCCTGGCTGAGTATTTTCCCAAGGCTGTTTGCTACATATGACACAATAAGACAAATGAGTAATATCTGGAAAGAAGGTTGAAAAGAATGTTAAGAAGCATCTCCTTTCACAGGTGGAGTTAGGTAGCTAGGAGTAGAGATTCCACCCTTGTGGCTGGGGATGGGACAAAAATTAACCTAACCTTCCTTGTTGGAGATACAAAGAGTCACCCAATTTGGGGGCAGGGATTCCCTGAGCCAAACTAATTCTGTTTTTCTCTTCCTTGAGCTGAAGGATTCCTTCAGGGAATGCAGGAATAAAGGAAAATAGGCTTTAAACTTTCCCACTGTGTCTGCTGTGGTAAACAGAAGAGTGTTGGGCACAGGCTGAGCACCAGGACGTAACCATTCCTACTGCCAGACTGCTGCTCCCCAGAAAATTTTGGCCCATGTCAACAATCTTGGATGCCTGAGAAGTGAAGGGAATTGCAGAGGCCAGGGGCCAGTTTGGACGCAGCCATGTGGACCTGGGGAAGAAAGAGCATTCAAGCAGCTGGACATGAGGCATGTTGCACCACTTGGTCTCAAAATGAAATAAGAGCCCTGGACTGTTCTCTTTACTGGTATAGATGTATAGCTGGTGACATCTGGGGAAGGTTTTGACTGAGGTCCTGATTACAATGGAGATGCCTAAAGTAAGGAGAGATGAAGCTGCCCTAGTGCACTGGCAGCCTACTTTGGGCTATCCCCATTGCTATTCTGCACCAAGCAAACTTTCTGCTATTTCTGTTGTGTGACCTTGACTCATTTAAACTTGTAGCATTTCAACTCATCCAATAAATAAAATACATCAAGTGCTGTGCAGCACAACTGCAATGTACAAACAGCAGCTGTAACAGGAATAGCCACACTCAAATCTGCATGGGCAGTGAGCAAACCTCAGTGTTCAGAGGATTTCAGCTGCAAGTATGGCCCTGAGAAGCTGAATAATTTTGCCTTTTCACACCAATGTATAAACTCAGTATAGCTTCTCAGAGGTCAATGACTGCTTCAGATTTCTACAAGTGGAACTGAATACAAAATGTGAGCAGCCTTGCAGAATTGTGAATAAAAATGAAGCAAATCCTGCTCTATCACTTAGACATTTAACTAGGCTTCATACTACTAACCACTGCATGCACTCTGGAGATTCTAAATATGATTTTTCAGTAAGGAAATGCAAGTTTTTAAAATGCAGCTATCACATAGCAGCTGACAGAGTGAGCTCATAGAAGTAAATCCCTAGGCACAGATTACATCACCAAGCTCTTTAAATGATAAACTTTCACCTTCCTGAACTGATACAAAAGAAATTTATCTTCTTGCTAAAAATATTGCACCTGCAAATTGTGTACACTCCAACTACACATTAGAATGCAGAAAGATCCCTCTGAAATTTGAGGACAAATATGGTGCTGTGCCAGCACTGATAGATTTAAAACTGTTGAAGTGATGCTCTTAAACAATTAAAAATATACGTCAGTCCTGTCAAGAGGTTCTGCCCTGCTCTTGCAGCTCCCACTATGTTAGAGCAATTCCATGATGCTGGGATGATGCTGATACACAGTGACATATGAGAGTGGAGGTCTGAGCTCTGTACATCTCAGTCACCAGCACTCCAGAGAAAGGACAAGAGGAGAGGTGGTGGCTGACAATCAGAGTTCTTGCACAGCACAAGGCTCGGAAACATCGGTGCACTCAGAAAGATAAAAATAATTGAAATTCACAGAAAGGAGTCAAAACTCATGGCACATTTCCAGAAGGTGGGTCTTTCAGGATGACTATCAAGGATGAGTATCACTGTCTCCTGGGACAGAACATCAGCATGTACTATCTTGGTTTTGTAAGCTGCTTCTTTCAGAAAATCCTTCCAGATAAGTTCCCAGTGAACTTATCTGTCTGGATGATTTCATGTCCTGTACTATCTGACAGGAACTCAAGCCAGGAATCCCCTGTAAAAATGGTCCTTCATAGAAGCTGGAAGGTGGGATATGATATTATCCAAGAAAAGCACTCAGAGCTAACCCTGGCAGTTTGATCTGTAACTCTCAGGTGCTATGGGGTTTGGACTCAAAATATCTGGGTGAGGGTGCTGTGGGGATCCTGAAGAGCCCAACAGGTTTCCCTTTTGGTTTTCTAAAAAGATAAACTCCCCAAAGGCTGTGGGACCAGAGACCTTGCTGTTGGACCAAGGAGCCTTCCCAGCAACCACAGGCTGAGAGATGTTGGATTTTTATGCCTGGGCTTCATTTCTGAGGAGCTCTGTCTCATTGTGTATGGATATAGCTCTGCCTTACATGGAAGTGGAGCAAAATCAGTCATTCAGCAGGGGTGGTCTGCTATTTACATGACGCTAAGGACCTCCTACTTATATGATAATCCATTAGCCTGACATGGCCTTCTTTTACTTCATATATATATATATATATATGTATATATATGAAGAAATTGATTTTCTGTTTCCAGCAGGATGAAGATGCAGAGTCCCCAAGACTTTGCCCACAAAAACTGCAGAGTCAAAAAGGGGAGTTTGACTGGTTGGAAATCCCCAGGAAGCTGGGATGTGTCCACAGGTGAGATCCTTCTGGGATCTGTTCATTGCTATCTCAGGGCTTCCAAAACAACTGCAGCAGAACTGAACTGAGCATGAGAGTCAGGCCCAAGGGAAAGGGGCTGCACAGGCAAGTGAGACCCAATTGCTAGGATCAAATCCATGGATTTACTGCCTGTGACCTTGCCTGCAGGAAAGTCAGGGCTAGCTGCCTTAGCCATTGCCAGGCTGAGCCAACGTGAAAGCTGCTGATGTGTTTCTGGAGAGACAAGACACATTTTTCAACTTATTAGCAATGGAATTTTAAATTGTCCAATAGCTGGGAAAGCACCCAGGTGAATAAAGAATTGTCACCTAAAATTAAATGAATGGGGAGGAGAAATGGGCTGTTAAAGTCACTTTCGGGGTCATTTTTTTCTGGTATTTTCATCCGTATGGAAAGAAACTCTGCAAGGAAAATATGCAGATTAAATGTATGAGACAATTAATTATTGGTTATCACAGACGAATCTCAATACCCACAGACTACAGCTCTGGAAGAGGGAGGTGCAAGAAGCACATGCTTGGAAATGTAGGTGAATGAATCACCCTGAGCTGCTCATAGGTCACTCCAGTTACCTGCTTGTAGTCAAAGGATCTTGAGGACACTTGTAAACATTCCCAGGCTGGAACTTCCTGTGGAAGAAAATTTAGTATTTGAACCTTCTAAGCAAATGATGGAGAAGGATGAAGGAAGTATCTGAGTACCTGCTGCAGCTGGTAGCTCCATCCCATGAACTTTCAGATCCACCCCAAGCAAAGGAGCCAGCAGATTTATCAATGGGACTCTCCCAGCAGTCTCCTTGGAAACAGTTTGACTATAGCCTCCAGCACTTCTGTTTCTTCCCAGTTTCAGCCCTGTAAGTCCTTCCTGTCCTGTGTTTTATTATCCTGGTTCATTATAAAACAAAGTTAAATGACCATATCACCAGCCTGTCATTTTCCTACACTAGCTTCTGAATGTGCAAGCCAGTTTGGACCATATTTGACAAAGAGGTGAGAAGATTTTAAGAAACATGTCTTTATATTGAAGCCATGGAGGTTTGTAATGGTGACAGGGAGTTGAGGGACATGCAGCTTCACTGCCTCACAGAACAAAAAACTACAGCAGATGCTGAATAATCACTTGTCCTGCCAACCAGACCATCAGCATGCTGGAATAGTAAGGGGCACAGAAGAGTGTGGGATTTTCGCACTGGGATCAGGAGCTGGGAACAGGAATCTGTGGGTGCATGGAAAAAAAAAAAAAAGAGATTCAGTGTTTTCTCCTGTAATAAAACATCTCGTTTTCCCATAGTACAAGGAAAAGTGATTTCTTGGTAAAGAACTAATGGATATCTCTTCATAGAGGTAGTGTGGTAAGGTCTCAAATCCTCCCCTTGCTCCCCACATGTACATAGTAATGCATACACATACACACACACAACAAATGTCTCATGAGTAACAGCTCAAAATGTTTTTTTTTTTTCTCATTTGTGGTATCTTGTTGGAGTCTGACATGCCAGCATATACCTCACTCTTTCAGCTCTGAAGGTTTCAGTTTACAGAGATCTGCCCACCTGTCAAGGACCAAAACTCAAGAATTCAAGAGAATAATATATGTGTGGTCAAAAAACCCAAGCAAACCAGGCATCAACAAAAATAAAAATAAAGGTGTCCAAATGAGTTTACCATTTTTTTTTGGCTACAGATACTTACACCCAGATAAGTTCTCCACCTATTATGAATACAGTACTTGTTAATTTACTTCATCCTTAACTTGAAAAAGTTGCTGTAAACTAAGCTCCAGATCATACTGGAGCTCCAGATCATACTACACCTGGCAGATGAAGTGACACTTGAGAAGCTGCTGATAATTTGTTTTTGTGGGGGGTCTGGGGATTGTGTCAGCAGCCTCTCTTGTTTCTGAGAGGGCCACCTCTTGTCTGTACCAGACAAGGTTTTAGCAAGAAACATACACCCTTGATTATATATTGGGCTTTTCTAGGTGCAGAGTGAACTCTAATGAATGTCCATACAGGAGTGCATGCTTGACAGTGAGTTCTGAGATCCTAAAGGGCATCCCAAACCACACCAAGCATGATGGATGCAGAAACTGCCCAGACAAAACTGACTCAGTGACACATCAGGCTCCTCTGTCTGTATTGACATGGAACTGGGTTTCAGTCATGCAAACATCCTTGTGGAGTAATTTGTGATGTCAGCCTGGTGTCATCCTACATGGTGTAGGATATCCTACCTGGCTTCCTGTAATTGTTGTGTTATATCTGTCATGGGACCACAGAGCATCTCGGATGGCACCATGTGACTCCTTCACATGTCTGGAAGTGATAGGATGGACACCTGGACAGAAACATCTAAGCTGGACCTGAATCCCAACCTAAATGTTTAAATCACAAAGAAATTCCCAGTTGGTGATTTGTACCTATGACATGTCAGTACAGATCTTCCTTGGGGAAGGGACAAGTGGCCACTGCCATCTGGCTGCCAGACACTTCTACACTGGTGACTCTCCACGGGGACAAGTGTCCATGGATCACTGGGCTGTGCTTGGTCAGTGCTGTGAACAGAACCTCGGGGAGGAGGCAGCTCTGGTCACAGTGCTCTGAGGTTTGCAAAGAAGCTGTGTGTGTATATATATATATACAGAGGAGCCCAAGTGCACAAGTCACACAATTTGTAACAGCAAAGAAGTGATGATGAGAAAGCCAGCTCAATGAAACGTATTCCACACAGCTTGGTTTAGGTTGCAGTGCTGAATTGCACTTTTAAAAACTGTATTTTGGTGGATTTTCATTGCATTTGTTTACTGTTACTTTTAGAAAATGTTCTTGAATGGTTTTTAATTGAGTTTGTTTCACATTAATTTTTAAGCAAATATCTCATGTTTGATTGAGTTGCCTTTATCTCATTGTGGATTTTTTCTCACTTTTGATTGAGCTGCCTTTAGCCCTTAGATATTTTTTCATGTTACATTTACATGTCTTGCATTTAACTGCCTTTGTGACCATGCCTTAGAATCCTTTAAAGGCAGAGTCAGCAAGAATGGGCCGAGGTATTTATGTATTATTATATATCTGCACTGTATAATATGTAAGTATGTACATATTAGTTTGTTTGTATTATATATTATTAGGAATTTAAAGAAGTGGGAGGATTAAAGAGAGCGTCTCTTCCATTGGGCAAGTAAAAAATAGCTAAAATATATAAAGATGGGGAGAAATATCCTATCCTGCCACTTGCGATTGAACCCTTGTTACCCACCAAGAGGTGAGAGGCTTACAGTGCCTGGATGGCCATTGCAGCTGGGATAAACAATTTAACAGTCTGCAGCTGGGTCTTGTTTTTCAAAGGCTGATCTGCTTGGGGAAAAAAAAATTAATAAAAATAAGGGCATATAGCCCAAGGAAGCAGAAATAAGCCACTGCCTTTTCTCACTGTACAGCACAAAGGATGTGGTTTTCCTTTTTCATGTGGGACTTGCCAGAGTTGTCTTCTCTGCCAATTCCCAGCTGGAGGATGCCAAGCAGCCTTGTGTGAGAGTGAAGGTGAAGGTCACGTAGAAATGTGGTTGGTGTAGGATGTATGCCCATGGTTGATGAGTAATTTTTCCCAACAGGTACCTTTATTATTTGCTGATTAAATAGGGAACTAACTCCTGCTGCACTTTGAGGTACAGTCTAACCAGCAAACCAGCTTTTTTTTTTTTTTTTTCTCCCACTCTGGCCCTTTCTTGTTGATATCCTCTTGTTTCTAAGACTTTCCCTTCACATTTAAGACACATCTTAGATGAAGACATTGCCAGATCATCTGAATGGCTAAAACAGGAAACGACACAGGGATTCTTCCCCTCCTTCTTTAATGGCTGTATTCCTCTCACCTCACACACCCCATATTCACAAATTTTTCCTCTCTCCTGATTTCTTCTCTCTCTCTTCTCTCCCCTTGCATACTCTCTAATGGCAAATGTACCTTCTCCCGGAGTTTCAAATACTGTTACTCTGGCCAAGCCTCAAACCCAACTCAACTTCTCTTTCTAAGTTTTTCATTTAATTCCCTTGACATTTGCTTTCTTCTCCTTATTTTTTCACTTAATTCCCTTAAGATTTGCTTTTGCTTGTCTATCTTCCATCCAAACACAAGTTCATTAAGACAGAACCAAGATCTTTTCCTTTTGGCCCTTTCTGCATCATCTGTTGTTGTGGACAACTCCATTTTCTCCTCTCTGTGATGTAATCTGGACTATTTTCTCTCCTTCAATCACACTAAATCTTGTCTCATTTTTTTTTTAAATATAATCAAGAACAATCTTTTCATTGCTATCTCAAGACTTAACAGCTGATTCATCTTCTGTCCTTCTGTCAATAAATTCCTGTAATAGATAGACAGCTGGAATGCTGCTAGAATATTTCAGTAAAGGAATAAATCCTGCTAGTCTATGTCTTTTGTTCAACCCAAATGATTTGTTGCTCCAGCATAAATTGATTTTGCTTCATGGACAAGGCAGACCTCAGATACAGTCTTGTTCTGGGTGCTGCTAATTTTACAGCCAGTACCACTTTCAGCCTGAGCTAATATTGAACAAAATTTCATACAGTACTTTCAATTTCTTGTTGCTGGGTCATCTGATCCATTTTCTGTTCTACAGTAACTATGTCATGACATTCCTTATATGTGAACAAATTAAATCAGTTTATAAGCTCTGACTCTTCCCTTCTAGATACTTCTTCCACTGGGCTGCTTCCAGCTTGTGTTTTTCTTTGAGCCACTGACAGGCTATGCCTCTGCTGGGTGGCATGAAGAGCCATTTCTTTACTTGCAAAATAATTCAGTGCTAGCCCTATGCAAATGGGAAAGATGCTGATTCCTCTGTGCTACTTCTTTACCTGAGCTCTTTGCACATATTTTGTGCATTGCCATTTTAAACCTTTAATTATCTGAAACTATATTGCTCGCTCTGAGTACATTTGCAATGTTCTAATTAGGATGTGCCAGTTATCACAAACACCTTTGCTTTTCAGTCACATCAGTTACAAGCAAGGTCTTTAGGACCCCATCCTTACAAACCCAACTATCTCTTGACCTTGTACATTTACATGTGTATGATGTTATATCCTATGGAAACTGGTAAGGATGTTTCTCTTCAGGAGGTCTAAGTCTTCCTTACTGCAAAAAAAGAATTCTTTTTGGAAGTACTGGGATGGATTTTACAGTTTTGCACAGCTTGGCTGCCTGGGATACTGCAAGGGCAGCAAGGATGGGAGGCACATAGGTGTGCCTATGTATTTATATATATAAACATACACATATATATATGTATATATATATACAGATACATACTCAAGTGTCTGCCCCTGCCAGAGGGATCTCCATCACATCTGAGCAGCACAGGGCCCATGACAGAAGCTGACCGTGTCTGATTCCTCCCAGCAGAGGTCAGTGGTATCTTAGCTGCCAAAATTGCTCCCTGCATACAATCCTTTGTGCACACAAAACACTGGGCAGGGAAAAGGTGTCCTGCAGAGAGGGGGCTCAGGCAAAAGCTTACACCCAGGGTTGGAAATTTCATATTAATTTCTCAGTTTAGGTCCATAAGCACTTTGCATATAGAATACTGCCTTGGCTTTATCCTGTGACATGTACTGGACTTTTTGTTTTAGTAAATACTACTTGTGGTCACAGCAGTCTCCCTTTCTTATAGCTTCTTTTTTTCCCCCTTTAAATCGTTTTTTAAATATCACTTTGGTTGTCGTGACCAATTTAACAGAAAGTTAAATATTCTCAGAATAGTTTTATTTGTTACTGAGAGTGCCCAATCTATTAAAAACCTGCTTCATTTCATCTTTTCCATTCTCTTTTTGTTTTCTTAAAATGAGAGCTATGTAAAATACACTGCCCCTTCCATTGTTTTTCCATATCTTTATGCCTCACCCCTCCTGCAAGACTCATGCTGCCAATCTAAAGTTTATCTCCGATGTAAGAGGCTACAGAACTTGTTTAATAAACTGCACTGCAGAAGATAATTGCATGTTGTATTTCTAGCATATTATTTCTTTTTTTCTGAAAGCTTTCAGCTCAGCCCAGCCACCAGCTCTTCGACAGAAACAAGGAGCAGGTGAATGGGAACAAACTTCTAACTAGAGTTGAGTTTGCCTCTGTTAATTTCTTTCAGATTTACCAACCTCCAGCCACTTGATATATGGCACTGACACTCTTGTTACTTGTACACAGTTACTCATCATTTAAACAGCAATAAAAGAGATGCAGAGAATTACATAGAGATTAATGATCCCCTAGAGGCCTGCTGACCTAAGGCCAAAGCCCAGTAACCTCAATTGATCATAAATTCCCAAACAACTGTTTTGGCCAGAGTTCATCAATGCTATTGGAGGCTGGAAGGCATGGAAGGGAATGCAAGTTTTCTCTCCACTGCTGGTGTGGGGAGAAATGTGATGTGCATAACCTGAACTGCTCTGGAAATACTTGGAACTGCCAGGGAATTGACCTTCCTTGTGTTAGCTCGCCATGTCCTATTTTTGTACTCTGAATACCTCAGCTCTCTTATTTAGAGAATAAGTTGCAGTTCTGGGTAAAATCATTATATCCAGGGTCTTTACCCTATCTTTCTAGTGGCAGCTTAAGGTACCTGTATTGAAATACCCTACAGTCATGATGTTAATGCTAAAGTGATTGAAGTCTAATCACATACAGGTTTTTCTCCTTTCTTTCTCATGTATATTTTGTGCCAGGTCTTCAATAGGTGAGCTGTCCCCCCTCAAATGAAAATACCCAAGATAGAGCAGCTCAGTGCAGGGACCAACCTTTGGGGACCAACAGAAGTGATGCTCACAGCTGTCACACAGCACCTGAAGGGGATGTCTAAATTAATGATGGCATCAGAGCCATGAGGGAATCTTCCTTATAATAGAGATGTCAATAACTCAGTGTCTTTGGTTTAGCAGGAGTAAACAGTGGAAGAGATCTTGGATCCCTGTTAGAATAAGGAAGCAGCAGAGCCTCAGGACTGCATGGTGGTATGGACTGTGCTGATTTGGGTAGGGACTGTGCCTGTCCAGTTAGGCCTAAAGAAGGTGGAAAATCCCTTCTACTGAGTCTTATATCTCCTAACACTTCTGTGTTTGGTCCATTTAAGACCCTTCCCAGGCTTCAGAGGAGTGGGTGAAGGAGTAAATTCCCACTAGCAAGCTCCTTCACTCATTTTTTATCACACCCTCTTTCCAGTCCTGCTGGACCCATGGAGAAGCAGAGTCCACCCAAAGGGAAAGATTTTCAGCATGGGGTGAAGGAGCTGGAGGGATTCTGGAAGAGCAGTGAGGTGGTTGGGCAAAGCCCATTGAGCCCACAAGAGAGCTAAGAGGTGAAAGCTTGGCAAAAGGTCAAGGTATGAAATAGCATTACTTTTTCATCACACTTTTGAGGGGCTAAGAAATGATGAAGCATGCTGGGAGGTGAATGCAAGCAAAGAAGGTGAATGATGATGCAAAAACTGAGCAATTTATAACATGTTTCTGGCACTGTTCCAGCATTCTTGGTTTAGCCCATGTTTTATCATAGAATTACAACAAGTCCAGAAAAGGGAATGTGGGTCAAGTGGAAAGAAAAAAACACAATATCTTGACAGTAAGATCTGGTGGCCTCTGGTGCCAAAACCACATGAAGGAGTAAATGTGCAGAGTCTTATTTAAATGTTTCTCCTCAGATATACTAATTTAGCAGACTCAGGCTTAATATTTTATCTCTTCTGCATCTATTTCTGAGTACTGAAGGATTATAAACAACTGCAGCTGGAAGATTTAACCAGATAACCCACCTGAGCATTACTACAGAGCCCTTTCCTCCAACGTTTGGTAGCTCCATGCTAATCCTAACGACACACATCCCCAGCAATTTTAAGTGATGTATCTTGTCATCAAGATACTCCTTTCTCTCACTTGGTCAACAGTTTCATCTTCTTCATTGTTACAAGTTTGGACCAGGATAAAAATTCAACAATTTTTTTAAAAAACAAATTTCATAAAAAATAGAAGACTGATGGACAGAGACATCTTTCTTCCAAACCTTGGTCTCTCCAGATGGTCCAACAGTGTACTTTGGGGAAGTTCAGCTGCTTTTGACTATAGCTACTGAGTTGATTACTTTATTATCCATGACTGAAACTTCATCTAGTTTTCTTATCTGCATGATTTCTGCTAGAAAGCAGAATTCTCTTCCTGTCATTTATTACACTTGCTTGAAAAACTACACCAGATGAAAGATGTCAGCAGAATTTCTCTCCAAGTTATCTTGTCTGACTGTTCTCTTCCCTTTCAGAAGGTAAATAGCAGCAGTAAACCAGAGGTTTATTTAAACAGCTCAGCCAACAACTAAGTATGTGTTTTCTTCATATGGTTTCCTATCATAAATACACTGGCAGTACAACAGGAATCAAAGAGAGATGGGCTGTCAAAAATAACCCCCAAAATAGGGCTCTGCATTACCAACAGTTTACTACAGTTGTAACTGCATCTGATTTTGGTTGTTTTTCTGCAAGTATTTTTATGGGGTTTTCTACTTGTGTGGATGGATGAGTCTTTGAATGGATGGGTAGGCAGATGTCTGCACAGGGAATTTTATTCAAGCAAATGGAGATTCAGCATGTGAGCAAGTATACTCATGCCAGAATTGCTTTCTCTTCTGTAATGGATAGAGACACAGAAACAAATATAGGCATGTGTACAATTATTGGCAGAAATGTGAGATAAAAATGAAGGGAGTATCTTTCACAGTGATAACATTTCTGCTTTGTCAGGAGAGAAAATAGACAGTGAAAAACTGCTACCAGCATACCAGAGAAATGTAATGCCCTTTGTTGTGTCTGTTAACAGAAACATTCTTAAATTCTTTGATTTTTCCTAGGCTTATTTTTCAGCCACCTGGAGCTGATGGGTAAACCCATGACTTGTCCTCCAGAGACTGGGGAGAGGGGAGACAGTGCCTGATAGGATCCTGTAGTGATCCTGATAGGAAGAGTTGTTGACCACACAGAACCAGCTGGCTCTAGACCTATGCCATGCTGCTCAGCTCCCTCAGTGCAGGACAGGCTCAGACGGGTCATTGCCATTGCAGCCAAGGATCCTGCCAGCAGCTCCCATTCAGTATTGGGATTCTGCCACCTGTGTGGCCTTGCTTTTATCTAATAGTGCAGCAACAAGTTCTTATGTGAACAGCCTGGGTGAACTAATGAACAGAGTTGTTTTCTTATAAGAAAATCATAGAGTAGCTTGAATGAAAAGAATGGATAACCCTTTCTATGGATGGGGTGTGTACACCCTGCTATGCTCTGACTGGAGGCCAGCTTGATGCTGCACAGCTTGGGGTTCCCAGCATCTTAAGGGATGTTAAATTATCTGTATTCTTTTCTCTTTCTTTATCCTATTGGGCCCAATAAATAGCATTTTAAGCGATACTTTGCACTGAATGCTTTTCTTTCTAGCAAACCAGCAAACATCCTGGACAGGTAAAAGGTAAAAGGGGTAGGGGATGGGGGCAACAGCCTTTGCTGCAGGGTAGTGTCCATGGGGAGTAGGAAAACAAGAACCTGGGTTGAGAATATTGCTTTCCTGGTGCTGGTCAGGTGCTGTTCCAGCAGCCATCCTCTCTTCACCATTCACTGACCACATTTGGGAACAAGAAATCCTCTAGCCTAAGCATGTGTAAAATGAATGTTGGCATTGCCCTCTGCTGATTAGTGCTGGCCCCATCAGGGGGTTCACCCCAATGGACACCCAGGGAGCCATAAAATACCCTTTGCTCCCATCTCCCTGCCTCAGTCTGCTGCAGACCTGGGCAGGTTAGCTGTGGGTGCCCACCACAGCAGCCCTGGGGAACCCTGGGGAAAACATCATCCTCTGCCTTTTTTGTATGTATTTATTTAACTTATGTCCCTGTTGTTTTTTTTTTTATTTATTAAAAATAACTTTTTTTTTTGTAATTTATTCATGATTCATATTTGCTTAGTCTGCCAGGGATGGCTCCTCAAAGAATAAAGCCAACTTCTCCCAGTGAGCACTTAATGCCCCATGTGGGATCTGGGCTGTGTTGATGAGTTTGGTCAGAGGTGTTGTTTCCATTCCCTGTTGTGATGAGCATGGTGCTACTCATCAGGAAAATGGCTTGAGGATGGATAGAGGGAGGGGAATGATGGTCCCACTAGGAGGAAACAGAACAGGAAGATCAGGGAGATTGAGAAAAATAATACTTAAGTGAATGGGCTTCAATTTAAACTGTTGTGTTCCCAGAGAGTGTTTTTGTGCAGAGATGAATCAGAAGCAGTGGAGAAATGGTCAGACTTTTTTTTTTCATATTATATAATAATTTGTTATATTTTGTTATATTTTATTACAGTACATTACATCTATGTACACTATTGATTCATATTTTATTAATAATATTTATAATTATTTAGTATATTATTTAAGTAGTTCATATTATTTTGTTATTATATTTATTTAATATTATTATTTTCTAATTTTTGATCATAACTTGGAGGAAATTTTCTGAGAACCCTGTTTTAGCTTTACCCAGCCAAGTCTGAGGCTGTTAATATGACCAGAGCTAATACCAGTGCATCCACTTCCACTCAGTCACTTGAAATGCTCTTATACACAGGACAGAAAGATCCTGCAGAAGAGAAGGCTCCAGAGAGACCTTATAGTGGCCTTCCAGTACATGAAGAGGCTGACAGGAAAGCAGGGGAGGAACTTTTTACAAGGACATGTTGAGGCAGGACAAGGGGTAACAGCTTCAAACTGAAAGAGGGTAGATAGAGGTTACACATTAGGAAGAAATTCTTTAGTGTAAGGGTGGTGAGAACCTGGCAGGGTTGTCCAGGGAAGTGGATTCCCCATCCCTGGCCGTGTTCAAGGCCAGGTTGGATGGGGCTTTGAGCAGCCTGGTCTGGTGGGAGGTGTCCCTACCCATGGCAGGGGGGGTTGGAACTGAATGATCTTTAAGGTCCCTTCCAACCCAAACCATTTTGTGATTCTGTGAATAGCTAAGGACTGAAAAGACATTCTGAGTGACACAAACAATGAAGGGGTACAAGCCTGTCATGTTCTGTCAGCTTCCACACACAACCTGAATAGGGTGACATGAGCAGACCACGAGTGACAAACAAAGCCAAAACCTGAGTGCACCAGACCAAATCCAAGATGTGAATGCTAGAGCAGCTGTGATGCTTTTAAAGCATGTTGTACCAGGCTGTGGAGTTCTGTGATGCTGCAAATCTGTCAAGTGCAGAAGATGGTCAGCAAATCAGGAAAATGGGGAAGAACAAAAGGGGACGTGCCCTCTGGTTGACATTCAAGGCTTTGCACCTGTGCAACCAGTCCTGGCTCACGGGGGACATCCCAGATGACTGGAAGTTGGCGAATGTCACGCCAATCCACAAAAAGGGCCGGAAGGAGGATCCAGGAAACTACAGGCCCGTCAGCCTGACCTCAGTGCCTGGCAGGGTTATGGAGCAGATCATCCTCAGTGCAATCACACAGCACCTGCAGGATGGGCAAGGGATCAGACCCAGCCAGCACGGGTTTAGGAAGGGCAGGTCCTGTCTGACCAACCTGATCTCCTTTTATGATCAGGTGACCCGTCTGGTGGATGAGGGGAAGGCGGTGGATGTGGTCTACCTGGATTTCAGCAAAGCCTTTGACACCGTCTCCCACAGCATCCTCCTGAAAAAGCTGTCAGCCCACAGCTTGGACAGGAGCACCCTGTGCTGGGTTAGGAACTGGCTGGAGGGCCGGGCCCAGAGAGTGGTGGTGAACGGGGCTGCATCCAGCTGGCGGCCGGTCACTAGTGGTGTCCCCCAGGGATCAGTATTGGGCCCAGTTCTGTTTAATATCTTTATTGACGACTTAGACGAAGGGATTGAGTCCATCATCAGCAAATTCGCAGATGACACCAAGCTGGGAGGAAGTGTGGACCAACTCGAAGGCAGGAGGGCTCTGCAGAGGGACCTGGACAGACTAGAGAGCTGGGCCGATTCCAACGGGATGAGGTTCAACATGGCCAAGTGCCGGGTCCTGCACTTTGGCCACAACAACCCCAAGCAGCGCTACAGGCTGGGGACAGAGTGGCTGAGAGCAGCCAGGCAGAAAGGGACCTGGGAGTCTGGATTGACAGGAAGCTGAACATGAGCCAGCAGTGAGCCCAGGTGGCCAAGAAGGCCAATGGCATCCTGGCCTGTATCAAAAACAGCATCACCAGCAGGTCCAGGGAGGTGATTCTGCCCCTGTACTCAGCACTGGTTAGGCCACACCTCGAGTACTGTGTCCAGTTCTGGGCCCCTCAGTTTAAGAAGGATGTAGAGGTCCTGGAACAGGTCCAAAGGAGGGCAACCAGGCTGGTGAAGGGACTCGAGCACAGGCCCTATGAGGAGAGGCTGAGAGAGCTGGGGCTGTTCAGCCTGAAGAAGAGGAGGCTCAGGGGAGACCTCATTGCTGTCTACAACTACCTGAAAGGAGGCTGTAGTGAGGTGGGAACTGGACTCTTTTCACAGACGACCTTCAACAAGACAAGAGGACACAGTCTTAAGTTGTGCCAGGGGAGGTTTAGGTTAGATATTAGAAAGAATTTCTTCACGGAGAGGGTGATTAGGCTATGGAATGGACTGCCCGGTGAGGTGGTAGATTCTCCGTCCCTGGAGACATTTGAAAAAAGACTGGATGTGGCACTCAGTGCCATGGTCTAGCAACTGCTCCAGTGGGTCAAGGGTTGGACTGGATGATCTCTGAGGTCCCTTCCAACCCGGCTAATTCTATGATTCTATGATTCTATAACCAGGCATCTTAGGGCAGTACTTCTCTGTACTTGCGTACTGAGAAAACATTCTTGGGATGCACTTTTTCTGGGGAATAAAGTTTTGCACCAGGATAGCTGCCTGCCTGCCCTCACATGCCTGTACTTCACCTGTATCTTAAGGGAGGAGATCCGCTGAGGCCAAGGTGATGCTAAAGTTCAGTATTCTTAACCTGTCAAGACTTTACCCTCAAACACAAGCAGAGGTCAGCAAGGAAGACTCTGGAAACTTAAAAAAGCAGCTACTAGTGCAACATCTGCCTGATCTCATGTTAAATCCATTTCTTCTGTCTGTCTTCTTGCAGGCTTTGAGCATAGTGGGTACTAGAGCAAGCCAAGAGGTGATAAATGCTCAACTTAATCTTTTTTGTCCAGCATCCCATGGAGCCCAGATAGGAGAGTGTTCAAGTTACAAGATCCTGTGCAAAACATGCTGAGACCAAGTTCCATGGTGCAATTATTGCTAACAACACAGTGGGCTTTAAAGGGGTTTTTGTTGGACTTTGGAGGAGATTTGCAAGCAACACAGTCCATGCTCTCCAGTCATGGTCAGGGCGTGATGCAAAGGTCTTTCCAGGTACCACACAGGACACCTTTGGTTTAAAAATCCAATAATAGCAAAAAATAAGTCTGGAACACAGTTTTCCATAAGCTGATCTTAAAATTGCCCCTAGAAGGTACTCTAGTTTGCTCAATGAGTTCTTGTATTTGCCTTACAAGCACAGATTTCTGATCTTCCAGGCTCATGTACTTCACCTTGCTAAAGGAAAAAGGTCTCAGTGTGGTTTGCCACACATCCACAACATGGAAAACTCATGGTGCAGAGGCCACACCTTCACCTTCTCAGTCTTTCATTAGCATGGAGACAAAATCCACACCAGTTTCTGCTGGGATAGTATAATTTACAGCCCTGGTCTGTAAATCCATTTTCTGGGGCTCTGCCATGTTGCCTTGCCTCAGCCTAAGTCTCAGGGAGCAGGCTGGCATTATTTGTTGTAATTTGTTGTAATTTCTTTTACCAACACTATAGAAACCAAAGAGGGAGATTCATAAAGCAAGCTGATGGCCAAAGGGCCATGGGTTGCAGGTATTTTTGTGCTGCATTACTTTGCTCTGTGATGGAACAAGAGAGGGGAGCAGGGATTCTGCTCCTGGGAGAGTAAGAAAGCAAGGGAATATTTTGAGTCCACATGATCCTTCCATACATCTCAGTGTTTTCAAACACAGGAAGACAATACGCAGCAATTTCCCTGCCAGGAAAAGGCTTCTTTTTAATTCTGTTTTAAAAGCTAGGGCTCAATGAGTGAGCATTTGATACATTCCAGTGAACTAAACCTGGTCCCTACCTCTGTCCCGTGACCTCTGCCACTGCTGCCATCCCAAGCAGACATCTCAGAAACTCTGGGACACTGAAAACAGGAGTGGGTGCCTGTGTTTAGTTCATGTGGGATAATCAGAATGTTCAGCTAAGAAGCATCGTGCACCCTCAGAAGCAGATCTGCCCTCCTAGCTCTTCACAAGGGCAGCAGGGGCTGTGCTGGGACACCAGGTACTCCACAGCAAAAACAACCTCTTTTTCCAACCCAGGGCAGCAAACGTGCTTCCAAAAGCAGGCTCATTTCATCTGCCTCCTTTGGGAAGCAAAATTCAATTTTGTTAGACCACTCTGAAGCCTGGAGCTAGCTCTGGAAGACAACCACAGATGTACCATGTGAAGGCACATGAGCTCACAGCAACCACCAGCTTTTGCGTTCCATCTGCTCTGATTAAGCATGCTTGTGACAAAGTGGATGTGCATTCTTCCAGCAAAAGTGAAAAAAAATATATAGTTTTTTGAAAGAAAACAAAAATAAAACAAAAATGACAAGGCAAGCCTGTTCGAGGACCGGGAGTTCAAAACCATGTCTTTTTGATGATGAAGACCATTTTCTTTGACTTCCCTCCCTTCTGGTACTGTCTATGCAAGGGGGAGATTATCTTGGGAATCAAAGATGCCCAGTTCATTTTCCATTGAACACAGAGGACGGTGCTATTTTAATCTTTCTGTCATGGTTTAACACTGTGCTGGCAATTAACCAAATGAGAGATGCTCTCTATCAATACCCATCCCCTCCCTGATAAAAAAGGAGAGAGAATAAGGAGACAGTCTTACAGGCTGGAAACTAAACTACACAACTTTACTGAAACAATAATGATAAAAAAGGAAAAAATATTAAATATGTACAAATATACAAAAAAATGATGCAACGTTCCTCCCCCCCTTTCCCTCGGTAATGCTCACTGGCAGCCCTGGGCAGCCCTGGGATTGTCTGGGCTGAACTCCTGGAATCAGCAGCAGTCAGGAACTGGAGGCAGGAACACACAGATTCAGGCTGGCATGGATCAGGACCACAGGCAGACAAATGGACGGAATCCACTCAGGATGCTGAAGCAAACAGGGACAGGCAAAGGTGAAAGGACTTGGGCCCCGTGGTCCCTCAAATTTATTCCGAGTATGATGTGTATGGAATGGAATACTCATTTTGGTCAATTTTGGTCACTTTTCTTGTCCCCTCCTCCCCAAACAAGGGTTGCAGGTGTGACCCCTTTACTCCCTTTCTCTTTCCAGTGCGTAAGATGTTCCTCAGAACCAAGCAGTGGCCTTGGTTCTGCTGACCATTCTCTTGCCACAGCTATAAACATCGAGTGTTATCAGTTCTAGAACCAGACACTGACTCAAAAGCTTGCTGTTAATTTCAGCAAGTACAGCTACTTATGAAAGACTTAGCTGAAAGCAAAATTAGAATACAGAGATTTGCTCAATCCTGGCCCAAACCAGGATGCTTTCAAAACATGTATTGTGAGGGAAAGGCAAGTGGATCTTGTTTGCCACCTTGGCTGTTCCAACAGATCCCCCCTAAAGAGCACAGAGACCTTCCTAATCTCTGGCTGATGGCACCCATATCATAACTCACCCTATTGGCACCCGGGCTATAATGTAGCCAGCATTTTAAGGAGGGTGCCAGAAGAGGCTATGAAATGGGTGGTCAACCATCCCCAAAGCTGTTGTTTGCTGCTAATACCAGTACCAGCAAAAGCTCAGTCTTGAGGGTGTATGAGGAGAAGCAGTGCCATATAAGGTGAGCTTTGTGTATTTTAGGTGGGATGCTGGATGGCTATGCTATATTAGATATCAGCTTAAAAATGAGCATGATCTATCATTTCTAAATCAGGCCTCCTCTGGGAGCACTGCTCACCATCTGCAATATATGGGCCCTGGTGCAGCACAGAGGTTTTCACAAGTTCCTTTCTGACCCAGAGGCTTCACAAATTAATACCATCAGGCTTCATGATGAGATCCTTCCTCTCCTTCTGTCTCCACCTCACCAATCCATCCAGTGGTTATCGAAAGTTACCTGGAAGTTACCAGTCAAGGTTTCTGCAGCAGAGGAACTGCTCTCATGGATTTCCTTCGAGGTTGCCAACAGCCTCTTGTTATGAATGTCAAATCCCTGCATTTCCTACAATAAGAGCTCACACAGCCTCCACATGGGCTATTTGTTATTCCACTGCTTTTTACATCCTTTCCTCCTGCCCTTTTGAACGGAGTAACAAACCCTCAGACACCAGTACCTGAGGGAAAATTCAGTGGATCAGCTTGTATGCAAATTCCGCTTCTTCGTAATTCAAACTGTGTTGATTAGGTACAGTAAATAAGTATTGATTCTGACTAGATGGTTTATGTAACTAAGCAGCACAGCAGGAATGAAGCATTACAACTATTACAGCTGCATGTGCAAATTACAGAGCTCTCATTTATCGGAATATTTGCAATGAACCACTCCTGCTGTGCTGATTAGTTAAATAAGCCATCAAATGGGGGAACATAACCATGTGCCCTAACACCACGCACAGTCTGGAATTAGGGACTGGACTGGAACGTTTGTGATTCATTCTGGCCCAGTCATGCTCTAACCAACCCAAGGCAAAGAGCGATTTTTCTTGTCCCAAACAAATAACATGATATTTGCTCTCCCCAAATATTTGAGGGCAGAGTTAGCCTGTGGTGACTTGGCTAGGGCTTTGGAGTGTTTATGAGCATGAACTGAGCAGAATATTATCAGACAACAGGCAGGAAAGATTTGGTGAACAAAAACCACATCTAAATTCCAGGCAGAGCTGGCCATGACCCTCATATCCACCAGGTCTGAGTACCATTTTCAGAGACTTGGCAAAGCAGTTCCCATCTGTCAGATGTGGCTGGTCCCCTCGCCCAGCTGGTCCCCCAGGGGGCAATTGTATTAGCAGCCCCACAGAGATTTTTGTGTAGGGTTTGCCTTCAGCATTTTTGTTAGTTTTAGTTGTGAGACCCATGTGGCATGTTGGGGAAAAAAAAAAAAAAAAAAAAAAAAAGGCAGCAATGCAGCTTGCATGCAGGGGTAAGAAAATCTGTGATTGTTCCTACTTTTATGGTCTTAGATGGTAAGTGGATGCAATAGGGTTCCTTTGGCCTCCAGATGGGAAAGTCTTTTGCCTACAAGAAGCTGCATGAGGGGTAGGTGTGCTCTCTTACCACCCCACCTTTGAGCTCTTTCCAACGCAACCACTTTCTCCTCCATCCAGAGGCCATAAGTCCTACCATGATGGACTTTGGTCTGGCCCTGTGAGGCTGTCCTCATTTTCTTACCTTGTGGGCTGTCCCCTCTTGAACCTGTCCTCTGCCTCTCCCAAAACCTCCAAATAAGAAACTGTGGAGAAGAGATACAGGGAACTGTAGTGCTCTGAGTGGTTGGGTGCTGCTGGGCTGAGGACTGTGGGTTACATGAAGGACCAGGAAGAGATGTGAGTTGTTGTGTTTGGGAAAGCTGATGCAAAGAGCAAAAAAGAGACCTCACAGGCTGTGCAGCAGTCCTAAGGTCTGCACTGGTCCTGCTACAGGCTCAGCACTGTAGTAAAGTACTTCAGCAAAGCTGAGTAACTTATTCCTTCACCTGGATAGATGTGCTTCTTTCAGACAACTAACTGCATAGCCCACAATGTTAAGCTTGGCAGCACCCAAGGTGCATCTTGTCTTGGTGTTACAGGGCTGGGGGGCAACACCCACAAAACCCCAAGAGCCAAACCACCAATAACAGGCTGGATTTGGGTTTGCAAAATCTGCCCAGATCTTTGGCTTAGGTCTTGCAGAGATGTGATGCAAGCTGAATATCAACTAGAGCTGAGTTATATAATGTTTTACAGTGACTGGTAAGATTGATGACCTGGAAAATAGGATTTGGCACCGCTGCCAGCAATTGATGAGTGAGCTGCTGCCATGTGCAGGTAACAAGGGGTCTCTCGGCCAGGCTGTGGCTACCTCAGGCCCTGGCTTGGGTTTGCTCCTTTCCTACACTGATGTATCTTTTGCCTTCAGAGTGACCTCCTGTTCACACCAAGATGTTTTCCCACTTTCCGTAAATCCTGTTTGATATTTCTCAGTGGTCTGGAGAAGGGGATGGAATGCACCTACACCACCTTTGCAGATGGCAAGGAACTTGGTACGAGGATGCACTTTGGAGGTCCTGCCCAGACTGAGCTCTTCCCTGTCTATGTCAGTCAGCAATACTGCACTTGCTGCACAGAAAGAGTCCATATTTTGCAAGGCAAATCAGTCCTGTCTTAATTGGAGTTCTAGATGACCAGGGGAAAAGTGAAGCATTAATTCAGAGATCCTCTGAGAATTCTTGAGTATGACTCCCAGTCCAGGTTTGTTCCCAAAACAAATCAGCTGGGGTTTGACCATGGATCTTGTATCTTAGAACTGAAAGGAGATGTTAACTCTTTGTTTACACTGCTACAAGTAGGAACAGGATCACTGGCTTGTTATCCAGTCTGTGTGGGCTACATCTGGACCAGATGACCTCCAGAGGTCCCTTTCAACCTCAACCATTCTGTGATTCCACAGCTATATTTATTTTGCACCTTCTCACAGAAAGCTTTCATGATATTGTATGGTACTCTGTTACAAAAGCCCAGTGCAAATAATAATTCCTGGATTAAAACCCAGAAGAAATTATAGAGAAGAAATTATAGAGAAGACAGAGGTGGGCAAGAGGGTTTGTAAAGAGCTTAGAGCTGGCAGATATTTCAATGAATTTCTGTTACTCACCCCCAGTTCAGATCTGACACCTGCATCATATAAAAATGCACATCAAAATTCCTGAAACTGTACAGTTTTGCAGTGTCCTTCAGAGTGATCTTCAACATGGCTCCATCTGCATAAGGCAGTTGTTACAGGAGCATGAAAAGTTAGAAGGAGGCAGACCATCATAATTAACCCCTGATTCTTGATGTGAATAAATAAATATTACAGTAAATATAAAGAGTGAATTCTATCTAATAGCATTCTCCAATTACTTTTGGAATAATAAAAGCATATTACTATCAGGAAAATAAGTATGTAAAGGCAGAAAACCTAATTGAACCATATGGGGAGCTCCATCTCCTTGAGATGCTCTGTTGAGGCACTGCAGAGCCCTTCTGAGCTGAACTGACATCAGCAGTTCCCAGAAAGCATACAAAGTCCTATCATGTTTGCCTCCAGGAAGAAAAAAGTGGCTTCAGGAGTGAACTCTTCACTGCAGCTAAAGCAGAAGGGAACAACTTGCTCAAGAGAGTTATGTGGGGGCAGAAGTTTCAAGAAGGACAGAGAAAAGAAGATGAAGTTCCGGACACCATTCATCATTTTGGTGAGAGTTGAATTAGACTGGTTTTGTATTTTTATTTTTGTATTTTCCCATGGTCTATAGGGTGCAGATGGTCCTCTAAGCTGTTCAGGGAGTCTGCAGTTTGTGAGGATGGGGTGATCCCCTTCCTTGGCAATATGTGGTACCTGCAGCACAGCTGGGCACTAAGGGGTCTCTGTGGCCAGCCCATCTGCCCCTAAGGCCAGTAGCAGATGTGGACAGCAATCCTGTGCATCTGGAGCCCTTCAGTGGTCCCCTGTCCTCACTGCTTCTCAGCTGAATGTGGGTGGGAAACACCATGGTAAAGTCATGGCCTTGCACCCTCTTTGCTTTGGCATAATGCAGCATAAAGAGCATAGTAAAACACCACAGACGATACATGAAGTCAACAGGTTTATTTCAGATAGGTAAAAGCAACCCTTACTTTTTCCTCTAGTTATGAGCTACTTCCAGTTTTGGAGAGTGCAGAGGAAAGACTTAAATCAGCCTCTCTCAGCTCACGTGTTGCACAGTCCATACAATTCAGTGTCACCAAAGGAAAGCCATTTCAGAAACAGTCCAAGTAAACCATGAGTAGGGGGTTAGAAGTGTGGGGGGCTTTGAGCAATGAAGCTCTTCAGGGGCTGAATGGCTCCTACACGAGCCCAGAGGGCTGCCTGAACAGAAAGAAACATGAAGGATGTTGCCCACACAGGACTGCTTACCCCAGCTATCCTCAGCCCTTCCCCAGACACTTTTTCACTGCCTTTTCACTGCCTTTTTCACTTGTGCATTTTACCACAGGACCTTCCAGTGGCACTGCCCACTGTATTTGATTTCAGCATCTAGGTACTGACCCACTGTGGTCAAGCTGCCATCTCTTGTAAAACTGTGGTTCCTAAGCCCTGTTGTAAAAGAGCATTACAAGATACAGTATTCAGTTGTAAAAATTCATAAATGTATGAATTCTCCAAGAGGAAGGTGATGATCCTTTTAGTTTTACTAGTGTTGCATACACTTGATGGCTCTATTTAGCAAGTGGTAGGGGGTTGCCTTGTCTCAGTTGCTATTCATATTACCTGAGCATTTCCCACAGAGCAGATGTGGTTTTGCAAACTCATTTTACTTTTCATTTTTCCTTCTTGACCCGCTGGGAAATCACTGCAGAAAGCACACAGCCATGCACTCCTCTGCCTAAGCACTGCACAGGGCAGGCTGGCCCAGCCCCAGGGATGGAGAGAGGGGGCATCCCTGAGCCAGGCGCCTGCTGCATCCCTCAAGCAGTCTGTGTGAAGGGGGATTCACACCATGGGCATAACCATCCCTGACAGAGGGAGGTTCAGTGGCAAATTAAATTCTGGAGGTGGTGGGTTTAACCAAATACAAGCCCCATTTCAACCGACTGCACAAAGATCATGCAGTAATTTTCCTCTGCTGATATAAGCCATGGCATGAGGGCAACCAGGCTGGTGAAGGGACTCGAGCACAGACCCTATGAGGAGAGGCTGAGGGAGCTGGGGGTGTTCAGCCTGGAGAAGAGGAGGCTCAGGGGAGACCTCATCACTCTCTACAACTCCCTGAAAGGAGGGGGTAGCCAAGAGGGGGGTTGGTCTCTTTTCCCAGATGACTTTCAACAAGACAAGAGGGCATGGTCTTAAGTTGTGCCAGGGGAGGTTTAGGTTGGATATTAGAAAGAATTTCTTTACGGAGAGAGTGATCAGACATTGGAATGGGCTGCCCAGGGAAGTAGTGGATTGTCTGTCCCTGGAGATATTTAAAAAGAGACTGGATGTGGCACTCAGTGCCATAGTCTAGCAACCGCAACAGTGGTTCAAGGGTTGGACTTGATGATCTCTGAGGTCCCTTCTATGATTCTATGATTCTATGTCGCCTCAGGCTGCATCCAGCCCTCTTGACCTTTCCCTGTGCTTTTGGGGGAGTTTTGTGGAGCATCTTCCCAAAAGGGAAGGAGGGACAGTGTCAGCTGCCATCCCCAGGAAGAGAAACTCACCCTAGACCATGGTACCACTTGCAAGATCAGCCATCCTGCAGAAGCAGTGTGCCAGCTTTGCCTGATCGATGCACAGCGGGAGCTGTGGTTTCCTCTCAGCAGCACACCTAGAAGAAAAGAAGTGACCAGGGCTATGTGGGTGAGAATCAGGAAGACAGAGAGGTCTCCAGGATGGTAAAGCTGACATTTTTGAAGATCAGTGGTGCAGTCACTGCTGTGGTATCATCTGCAGACTGGGCTGGCTCTGGAAAGGCACCGGGCAGCGAGGCAGGGCAGGCATCATTAGCAGGTCTTCTGCTAGCCTAGTCCCTCAGAAACTATTTCTCCACAGTGGTTTTGGACACTACCACAATTTCTGGCAGGGCAGATAGTGCCTGTGTTTCTTTGCCTAACCACTGATGCCATGCACACAGCTCAGTACATCTGTGGCATCGTGCAAAACCAGACTCACTGCTCGATACATGACTCAGCTGGGGTTTGCTTTTGAAGCTATTCAGGACTATCACACCAAATATCCCTTGTGAAGATGCAGAAGGTAGGTAACATGGGGTTTAAAGAGGCAATGTGAAGTTCAGGACAACAGGTTGGCATCCCCTGCTCTTTCACAAGGCTGCTGGTATGTTGGACCAAAACAGAAGTCTATTGTTTTCTGCATTACTCTGTCCCCCACCTTTTTTTTTTTTTCCTATAACATGAACTCTCTCTGCCTCTGGATACCCCAGGAGCACTCAGAAAACCCCAACAGCTACAGCTGGCTTCTCCTGACAACACCTAACACTCCAGATCCAGATCTGATGACTTTTACAGAGTTTTCTAGCATTGTTCCTGGGACACTGGAAATAATAATTGTCTTGACTTGTCTGTGAGCAACGGAGCTGTGTGAAAACTTATTAAGAAATATACAGACAAAAAAACCCAACCAACCAACCAAACACCAGAATGTGTCCCCTAGCACGTAGGAAGGAGCCAGATCTGTGTGAAGACACATGGGAAGTCAATGGCAGCCCAATTGCAAGAGTCATTGGGTTGAGCAAGGTCCCAGAGCCACCAGCAGACCTGAGGTAACTCCTTTAGTGAATGAAGTCTGTGTGAAGCATGGGCAGCAGGCACCTGGACTGAAAATCCTGGGGCTGTGAAGAGACTGATTGTGATGAGGATGGGCATGAAGAAAGAGGTAGGAGGTACCACCTTTGGTGGAGACCTGATCAGGCCCCCCATGATTTGTGCTGGCTCCTGTCCCTTCCTTCCCCAGCTTGGTGGGTGATGAGTTCAAAAACAATGTTCTGATGCAGCAATCTAGTCTTGAGGAACCATCCAAATGAAGGAAATTCTGCATGGGTGCAGGTTTGTGTATATGGGTGGATGGCAATGTGTGTGAAGACTGGAAATAATGAGACACCATGAAGAGGGAAGGAAAGAGAAGGAAAAAAGCCTGTAGTTGAGCTGTGAGAGGCTAAACTGGGGAAAATCAGTGTCTACAACAATAGAACTGGCCCGGGTTCATTTGCAGGGAAATTATCTCCTGAAAACAAAGTTAGCTGCTATGGGGAACCATAGTCCTCAGTCCAACATCATCTTTATCATTGTGTTTAGGTACAAATAGGTCCAAGGATCTACGTCTTTGCTGCTCTGATTTATCTTTGTTATAATTGAATGTAATTATAGGTGGATGTCTGGTTAATTACTTGTGTCATGTGAGTGCTTTTTTCTCATAGATTGTGTGACATCTACTGCTGATAGTAGTATCTCCAGTCTTGTCAGCATGGAGATTTTGCCTCTCTTCATGTTACAGCTAAGGCAGCTAGAGTAATTTTTAGGGCTACCTACCTTTGAGTGGGTAAGTATTATGAAAACTTTAATTCTTCCCTTTGGTAGGAGCTTATTACAATGCAGGGTACCCAGACTTTCAAATAATAAGGTAACTTGCATCATCACCTAATCAGTTGCCTTAGTAACAGATTTCCTAAATTTCCCTGTTGCATCTGCATGTTCATAACTATGAAAATCAGACGTGGGAGAAGAAAAGAAAACAAAAGAAAATCCAGGGCTTTGTAGAATGCACTTCGTGATGGTAAGGCCCCAATAAGGCTGTTTGCTAATTGACTTGTGCTTTGTTTACTCACCTTTGTCATGTCTGTGGCCCCCTCAGTGACGCAGCAGCAGCTGGTACCAGCTGAACAAGGTGGGGAACAAGCCTGGAAAATTACTGGCATCCTCTCTGCAAGGTTTAGTGGCACAGAAAGGACTAGGTTATGGACACATCTTTGTACTGGTAACTGTGTGGAGGCATTGGGGGAAATTCAGAACAGATTGGATGGGGCTTTGAGCAACGTGGCCTAGTAGAAAGTGTCCCTGTCCATGCAGAGGGGATGGAACAAGATTATGTCATCCAACCCAAACCATCCTGTGATTCTATCATTCCATGAAATGGGTTTCTTAGTGCCCTCCTTTCCATAATTTTTGACCTAATTTGCCTTTGATGTGAGAGCTAAGGGCACCAGTGAAGGTGCTGGACTGTCAGCCAGACTCCCACATGCTGCCAGCACTTAGCTTTGATACCTCCCCCATCAAAAGCAGGCAGCTCACCACTACCACAGAGTTATTTCTCATTGTGCAAGCAAGCCCACGTTGATGAAACTGGGAATGAATTCTAGTTACACATTATAAAATCCACATTGTGCCCATCCTGTAGCCACCCAGTGCTGCTCCTCACGTGTGGGATGGGAGCAAAGGCTACAGTGGGAGGTTGGCAAACACAGCAGATACATGGCTAGGACCATGTGTCTGTTATACTAGGAGTCTTGTTTTTGATCCCTATGTTTAGTCTCAGACTTAGTAATGTGCATGTGGAAATTAAAGCATGCCTTGCTAAAAGGTGAATGTTGAACACAATTAATTAAGAAAGCACAGTATAGAGAGAGCGCTGTAATTATGTCATCAGGGAATATCATGTACACTGTGATTCACGATGTTACAAGTAAATAATAGAAGATTTAAATGTTCTCAGGTTCTCATCTGTAGTGTAGCCCAGTTTAAGATTATACTTATCAAAATTATCAGTGGAAAAACACTGTGTTTCAGAGCTTCAGTGGAAAAACACTGCATTTCCGAGCTGAGTCACAGACGGTCACACCAAGTCAGAGATGAAGGTCTTGCTGGGTGTTGAGATATGCTGAGAGGTATCTTCAGGGGCTTACAGAGGTTGAAAACATTGGGGAAAACTTAACTGGCTTTTTTTGCCACAGCTGTGGGATGTGGGATTATCCCCGCATTACAGATCAGTTACTTGAAAAGCATTTCCCCAAAGGCAAATGGCAGAATATCCTCTGATCCAGGAGAGAAGCAGGACATGTCCCTGCCCCTGCTCAGACTGGCAGAGCTGCCTTTGGTGGGTATCAGTACCTCCTGCTTGAATGTGCAGCTCTTTCTCTCCCATCACTGCTTCTCTTTTCAGACCATGCCAGAGAGGAGTAAGATTTCTTTATGCGTTGTTAAGAAAAGCTTCAATAAATACTCAGTGTTAAGTGGCAAGAATTGTCATCCCCAGGAGTTGCTTTGGTAACTCGGGCATGTGTGCAGGGAAGTTGCCTTCCTCAAGGCTAGGAGGTGGGAAGCAGAGGCCTGAACCTCCTCACCTATTTTGTCTCCCAGCATTGGAAATGCTAAGAAATTATTTCAGTGATTTAGGCACAGACTTGCCATATAAAAAAGACAAAGTGCAAACTCAGGAAACCTTGACCGTACGGATAGGATTTCCTTGCATATTAAGCTGATGGAGAAGGATGCTGCATATGCAATGATAAAATTCTGAAATAAGGTCAGAAATGTATCTGAGTGCAAACAGAGGGAATATTGGTACCTGATGTTTAAAGAACTTAATGTCTGTATGAATTTTCACAGCTCATTTGAGAAATAAACCCCCCAGCTCTCTGCTTTCATCCATGACAGCATCGATATTGAGAAGGGAATGCAGGGAGCAGGCATGCAGGTGGACTCCTGACCTATGTAACACCTGTACAAAGCCTTGGGAGTAGCAGCATTGGCAGTGAGATGAGTTCCAATGCTGCTCTTTGCAGCAATACCTATAGGAGAGCCAGAGAACCCTTCCCACTCTGCAGCACCATCCCTGTGGTCACTGCATGGTGCCAGTGAGCCCTGCTGGTGCTCTCTACCTTCCCACATGGTAGGGAAGGCATGGTGAAAGAGGACCTGTCTCCACAGTTGCCAACATTTAGATTTAGCTGTCTGATTAAGAGTTTTCTTACTGCCCGAGATGATTGCTATTCACTACTCCCTGTTGGGCCTCTCATCACAAAAGCACCTTTAAGGAATCCAACCTTTAAGTGCAGATTTGGGGTGCTTAATCACACCATTGGGCCAATGAAATGATGTCCTCTAGTGGCAAAGCTGGTTGTGGAGCACTGGGTCCCTGCCCTAGTAACCCCTCTGGTTTACCAGAGCTGACTGAGAAATTCAATTGGACTTTGACCAGGTCTCATCATTGTGATTGCCAACACGAGTGATGGATATTAAACCACTGAGGTGACACTTCTAGCCTGCTTACAGTCAAGGGTGATGTGTTCATCAAAAGAGGCCATAGGATTTGTGGATGTGATAAATCAATGAGGAAATATGCCAGCATAACTGGGCTTTTTTGAAGCAATAGCTGAGCTGTGTCCTTCCAGCCAGCAGCTGGGTATGAAATCTGGGACCAGACAAGTAAAGAGGGAGCAAGAATTTTTTGGTTCCTCCTGTAGCATGAACTAATGGAGTCTGGGGAGCTTGCTCCAGACAGTACAGTGTCAGACAGTACAGTGTGCTGCTGAAGGTACACAGCTGGGAGTGCATAGTGAGCTGTGGTGTGCTCCAATTAAAGCATTGCAGACTTCCCTATTGCTCCCAAACTGTGGAATCATTTAGGTGTCAGAAACTGGAGCTCAGCAAAAATCCCGAGATTGTCCAAGAGAAAAACTGAGCTGTCTTCCCATGGGCATCACCAGGATCAGATAGGCAAGGCAAGGGTGTCCCCAGTACAAAAGTCCTTACAAGCTTTCAGCTCCATGCAAAAGCTGTATTTGTCTAGTCTTGATCTGAAGACAGCAAAGATTAAAAAAGCACAACAGATTTCCCAGGGCTTGGGTGAAAGCTGTAGCAGAGCTTTAATGACGGAAACCGGGCAAGTTAGTGGTGTTGCACAGAAGCCAGTAATGCTGGCCTTTATTTGACCTCCAAGTTTTGATTTCAGACACTTCTCAAAGTGTTGCTGCAGATCTCTCTGTAGATATGAAAGGACTCAGGGCCAGCCAGTGGTGCTGACTGAACACTGAAGGACATAGCTATTTGTTTGCCACTGACCCAAGGTTCTGCTTCAGCTTGCACTTATCTCACCACAACACAGTGGTGACTCTGAGGAAAATCCTGCTCACCAGAAACCTACCAAATAATGCACTGTAAATGTAAATGTGTTAGTCTGTCATTCTATTAAACAATTAGGGGAAAATCTCTTTCTGTGCTCAAAGTAATTAACCGTTGCTATGTTAAAACTTAAAACAAGAGCTTGATTACTAAAATAATTTACCAAAGCCCATTATTGCTTCATATACCACAAAGGAGATTACCCTAAAACAAATGCCAGTTTGGAAATAAAAACAGAAAGGGATGAGTCCCTCTTGGTCATCCTTTGAGGACTTGTGAGTGTAATTTGGCTGGATGGCAGTGCCCCAGACCTGCACCATCACCCAGGTGCTGTTGCTTTGGAGAAGAGATACCCCAGACAACACAGCTTTAGGGCAGAGCACAAATGCTGCTTAGTGCTGGGACAGTGCTCAAAGTAAGTCACAGAGGATTGTGTGCATTGGAGACAGCTGTGTCATATCTTAAATTCCTTTCCCAGCAAAATAAAAATGACCCTTGGAAAGGGGAGACAGGGTTCAGTATCCCCTATGTCCTCCATAATGTCCACAACTGTTTTTGTTAACCCAAAGATCTCATATTGGAAAAAAAAATCGTGTCCAATGTCACTGCACCTGGACACAAGCTCCTTGCAGGGTGCCAGTAATTTGAAGTGACTTCTGGCAAGTCACCCCCTTTCCTCTCCTCCCAAGCTGCCCATTGGAGCCCTCAGCCCATCCAAGGACCATCTCTGCACACACAGGAAACCTGGAGGCACTGTGGCAGCTGGGGGACCCCAGGAACAAGAAGGAGCCAAACATGGGAGAGGGAAGGTTCAAGGTAACTTGTGGAGGATAAGGCACTGATTAATGCAGTCTCAGTATTAGGCAGACAGGCAGAATTTCCACTTCTGGATTTTGCTGCACACAGTTCATTAGTCAGTTTTTATCGAAATCAAACGTGGATAGGTTTCACAGGGATACATATGAAAGGATAAGTTAGTGCACAAGTTTGAATAGTAGTCAAAATGTCTTTGCTTTGCTTTCACTGCGTTGTCTGCTAAAAACCAATGGGTCTAGAACATACCAGGCCTGCTCTCATTGTATTTCATAGGTTACAGCTGTAAAATTTTTAGTGTTCAGCTCTTGTCATTTACAAGTAATTTTCAAAGGCAGGAAATGACCTATTCAGGTAGGTTTAGGTAGCAGGTGACTGTCTTTACTAAACCTTGTAGTTTCTACAGAGAAGAGACTATTTGTAATTGGTTGCAGAGCTATGGATTCTCTACTGATGGCATGGACTTTGGTGTTTTCTAGGTATACTTTTGTCTTCATGCTTCTATTCTGAAACTTGTGGGGAAACCAGACTCTGGAGTAGATGTAGAGATACTTGTTAGCTTCATGAAATGAGCTTCTGAAGGACCATTTGACAGGGATGAGGAGCAGAACACCCCAAAAACTGCAGAAAAGTGAGTGCTAATTTCCAGTATCCTATGGAAGCATACTTGAAAATTACTGCATTATAATCTATTAAAATTAAGCTGAATGAATTATAAAACAAACAATGTGGTTAGAATGAATTCTAATATTTGTGGTGTTCAGGTATCATATGCTTCTCTGAGATCTTCTTAATAACTGGCACAGTGCAGATGGGAAGGGAACAAGACAGAAAAAATTGATCTTTTGATCCACTTTGAAGATATTGTTTTTATTTGTTAATAATTTTCTTTTTTTCCTGGCCATGCCCTGCCCTGCCTTTTCTGTCCTGTCTCCTCATTAATATTACATTTCTAACTTCTTCTGGATGAGGGATCCCATTCAGTGTCCACGGGTGTGTGGGGGTCAGAGTACAGAAGACAGAGTGGGAGCAGGACCAGAGGGACAGATGCCTGGAGTGCCACCAAGGGAGAGACTGGGCCTGCACCCTTAGGAACTCACATGCCCAGCTGCTGGCCACTGGGCAGGCTGGGGTTCAATCTTGCTGCGTGTTTCACTTCCACTGGTGGGGCCTCAATCCACTTCAGCCAGAAAGGGGAACAGGATGAAGGATGAGGAATAAATATCAGCACTGGCTGCATCTGTCTGTACACATGGGAACATCTGGCTGTGTGCTTGTGTGTGTGGGACATGTGTGCACCTGTAGGGAATGTGTAGGGAATGCTCAACCTTGTTATCAGCTGGACCGGGGGGCTTGGAGCTGTGGCACCCTCACCCCTATCAGGCTCCTCCCTAATAGCTTACACATCCCGCTGCATCCACCCCTTCCATGAAGAGGGTGAGACTTTGATGTCTCCTGGTAGCTATACATTCTCTAGCCGTGCCAGGATGAAAACTGCTGCAGACTTCCTCAGCAGTGGGGAATCCAGCAGTGTGGCAGGTGGGTGCCTTCTGCTGGCTCCCCCACTTCACACAGCAAACAACCGGGGGGGAGGCACCCACAGTGTCCCAGAAACCCCCCAGCTGCCCTTGCCTAAGCTCAGAAGGCTCTCTGGGCCCCTCCAAGCTGCTAACTTCTGACAGCAAGTGAAGCCCATGTTTGAGGATGGAAGCAAAGCTTTAGCAAGGTCAGGCAGCAACAAAACTGTTTTCAAACTGTTTTTTAACACCTCACAAACTCAAACTGACATTTGGGCTGCAAAGGCTCTGCCCCCTTCTTCTTGGCTTTCCAGTGATCTCTCCTTGTTTTTATCACTTGAAATAAAACTCATGGCCAGGACGGGAATTATCAGTCCTTGTAAACCAGGCCTCCAATGTTGCTTGGAGCCAACCTGTTCCACGATTAAAGCTGAGCTGGATATTTTATTCATAACAAGAATGTTAGGCTTTTTCTGTGCTGTTTGTGTTTCTCCCTCCCCTTTTCAGGGCATTGACGTGGGTAACAATTTCCTCTCTGCAGGAGCAGAGTTCATAGCTTCAGATGAGGAATAAACATGCAATTTAGCCAAGGGTGAATTCATGACTATAATTCATACTCTGAAACAGGGCAAGTCTTTTCCTTGTAGAAAAGCACATCATGACATTGCAACTGAAATTAAGGCATCCAAACACTAAGTGTGACATTTGCAGAGCAGGATCCCAATAGAAGTGGGAAAACAGGAGCAGGGCACAAGCTCTCCCCCTCTAGCAGTTCCTTGCCCTGGCCCTGCCTTTGCCATTAGTGTCCTTGCCAGGATGTAAACCTTCACTGCTTTCCTTGTTAAACACATGAACTTTATTTTGCTAAGTTTAAAAAAGGCATGGAAATGAGGTGTACTCCAACTGGGAGGGAAGCTGAGGAACTGCAGAAGTTGTTGAGTCACTTTGAAGACAGGAAGTGTGAAAATGAAAAGAGAGAATCTTTCATTGTCTGCCAGTCACAAGGGGGATCCTGGGAGCACCTGAGCGGGATTATGTCCTTTGTACCTATAAAAAGATGAGGCGTGATGCACAATGAAAAGACCTGAGAAAGAAGGAAATGCCCATAAGCAAAGGTAATGCTGCTTCGTCCTGAATATTCAGCTTATAAAAAACTAAGAGTAATAG
Organism: Calypte anna; assembly: GCF_003957555.1. Lineage (NCBI taxonomy): Eukaryota > Metazoa > Chordata > Aves > Apodiformes > Trochilidae > Calypte > Calypte anna. Next base: position 170,266,150 of record NC_044244.1, read on the forward strand.
AGTCTGCTAGAGGGAGGACACACAGACAGTCTTGAAAGCTCTCAGGGCCGTGAGAATGTTGCACAGAGTGGTTTCATTCCTGCAAAGACAGGCTGAGCAGCCCCAGCAGACAAACTTCAGCACACAGTTCTATTCCCTGCCAGACCACAGCGTCTGATTGTGTGTTTAAACACTGCCTCAGCAGTGTGATCCATGGACAATGGATCAAGTCAGTACCTCTGGAAAACTGGGGTAGGGACTGATCCCTCTGTGCTCCTGAACAGACAGCAAAGCTCTCCGAAGAGGCATTGCTCACCTTTCACACTTGGGTAAGTGCAAACACCCTGCACAGCTTCAGGAGTCAAATCAAATCCATGTCTGAAGTGCTTCACACCAGGAGGTAGTTAACACATAAAATCAGCCACATACCAAGAACTGAATCCTTTACTCAGAGTTACCAAGGATTACAGATGCGGGAACTATTCAGTGAGCTGCAGACATGGGGAAGGCTGGTTTATCTGGAGGATAAGGCTGGTTTATCACCCCCTTGCCTTTGCACAGCAATATCCCACTTACTCCATCTCCTTCAGGACATCCTCCTCTGGGCAAAAGACAGAACACGGTGTTTCAGGTTTCAAGTGTCCTGATTGCCTGATGAGTACCTGAATGCCCACCACCTGTCCAGCTGCTGCCACAGACAGGGTACCAACAGCTGGATTTGCCCTGCCCTTCCCTCCACCTGCTTTAGGTCCTTCCTTTAGGAAATGCCAGTTTTCGTGGCACATGTAGGATAATTCACCCTGAGACCTCCATCCTGCCATCAGACTGGCCTGCAGCAGGCCATCAGGTTCACAGGGTTTGGGGAGAAGGGACAGATGGGCCCAACAGGCAGCCGGGCAGATGGGCAGCCTTATCACATCAGTCTTGTTTCTTTAGAAAACCAGGCTAAAAATATTAAAAGTAGGAGACACATGTTTGAGAAGCTGAGAATAAGGCACAAATGTCATATGAATCATAGGGCCTAAAAGGATGCCTGGGCTATCTCAGGCAGTTGTATTGGGTTATTCCTTTTGTGCACCATCCTCAAGGATGGTTTGCTCTTTTACTCCACCTACCCAATGGAAAGCTTGAGTTACCCTTTATTTGTCTGGTCACTGAACATATTCTCCTAACTTCCAGCCTGAATTTGTGTTACTTTCCTGGTCAACTTCATTGAAACAACAGAAACTTAGAGTGCATCCAGTGAAATTTAAGTTGAAAGTATGAAGTCAGGAAAAATAATGCCAGATACAGAAGAGCTGAGACTGATGTTTGGGAAACACAGACTGCAACAGACCTGTTGATCTAAACGTGTGCAAGAGATGCTTCCTTCTGCTTGTGAGACACCTCTTGGACACTGTGCTCAGGAAGCCAAGGCTGAACTACCACCCATGTTTCTGAAGCCCAGTCTCATGGACATTGGGTCAGGGGCTTGAAACTTTTCATTATTCCTGGCACTGATGTTGTGTCCACTATAACAGCTGAGAAGATGTGTGGTCTGAAGTGTGGTCTTGTTCTGCATGGTGCTGGGGTTAGAAAATGGGAAAGACCACTGGTCAAAAATCCTTGGTTGCTGCAAGATGGCTTAAGTGAAAAGTGAGCCTGAGGGTAGAATAGCAGCAAGCTGAGAACCAGAAAACTAGGAAGCACTAGCTTGTGCAATGGCTTTTCTCATCAGCCTTTGCTTGGCTCATTAAGAGGTGGTTTTCATGCAGCTGTCACCACCTCACCTGAAACCCACAGCAACAACAGGGCTGATGTGTTAATGGTGAGTAACAGTGCTGACATTGGAGGAGACAGCCTCAAGATCAGAGTGCAGGCTGCCAGAAAACAGCTATTACTGTGTGTCAGATGCATATTGTGTAGAGAATGCACAAGCTGCACCACCCTGTACTTTGGTGTGGATAAAGTAATGCACCTTTGGGTGCAGCAGCTGGACCTTGATTTCCTTTTCCCAGCAGGAGAAGGAGAAGGATTGCTCCACAGCAATCGGTTCTGTGGCAGCCTCTGGAGGCAATGGCCAGCTTGAAGGAGCTTCTCTAGCTGGTGCTGGAAAAAACCAAACATCTGCCTTTACATCTGAAGGCACAGCTTGCACCCTAAGGTACAGCATACAACATGGAACGCTCTCTAGACCAGCTCCAAAAGGTACCCAGGTTACCAGACATCACCCTGAATCAAGTGTTAGAAATAACACCTGAGAAGTCAATTGTATTAGCTGAGGGCATAGTGTGGTTGTTTCAGCCTTGTGGAACTTGGGGTGGATTATGTAAATAAAAAAAATAAAATAAAATTAAAAAAAAAAAACAAACAAAAAACAAAGTATTTAATGGTCACATGACAAATACTAGGTCCAGTGTTCAAGTATGACAAGTAGGTGCTGTGTTAGTCAAGGACTTTCCCAGGGTGGAGCAGAGCCACCTGAGGAGGCAGAAGAGGATGTGCCATGAAGGTGTACATAGTGGGGGAAGCCCTGAAGGGGTCTCTGGAACCCATGTCCACATCAGAAACACCACTCTGCCAAAGTTATATCTGGCAGAGGATGCAAACCCACATTTGTCCAGAGTTTGAGGTTTTCACACAAATTCACTTCTTGTTAATAAAGTGCCCTGAACAGAAGCAGAAGTCCTCCCTCCAAATCATCATGACTGTGATCAGGAAGAGCATTGCATAGAATTCCTGGAAATTTATGTTGGTTTATTATCTCCTAGGACTGAAGGGCCCTCAGAAAGGCCAACAAGATGCTCTGCCAATGGGAGAATGTCTGGGTTCACCCACATTTTGTAGGCCATTGACCCCATTGTCCCTCCCAACCTATAAAAGACAATCTGCCCAGGCAATATCCAGGAAAAAGGTTGTTTCCCTCCAAATATGTTGCATCTTCTCCCAGCACACAACCTGCTGAGCAGGATAGGGACTATCTCCCTGGACTCCCTGCTTGTTGTCACCTCCATCTCTTTTAGGAGTCAGGCAGTGATTTTAAGGTGGAACAGGTCCAAATGCCTTTAGGAGGTTAGCTTAGGAGGACAGAACCTGCCTCCTATGACTGAATTTATGCCAAATGTGAAGGGAGCTGATGGACCAGTCCTGCTCAGGGCAGGTGCAAGGAGAGAGGTGGCTCCATCTGCATCTGCCACTGTCCCCCACCACCATCCACCTCTGCAGCACCATCCCTACTGATGGGATGGGAATGTGACTGACCTCTGCTGTACAGTTTAGTAAGGGAAGAGGAAGAAATGGTCTCCATATTAGTGAGATTCTGTTCTTCTGTGAATAGAAAAATGGAAACAACCATTGAAGGCCTTTGCTGAATCACATGGTTGTAAAGTGGATTTACAGCAGTGCAAGGGTAAGTTTTTTCTTAATGTTTCCTTCATATTTTTTGCGTCTCATTGGGAAGATGTCTCCTACTTCAGAAGTAGCTATCAAAGCATATAAAGCCAGAGATACAGCACCATGTCAGTTCTGTAACTCTAGTTAACCTCAGATGAGAAGGACACTATTGCTGAAATATAAAAACAAACTACTGGGTAACATGATCTCCTGTTTCTCAGGCGACCAGACAAATTATTCATTTTTCCAGGCTGAACCTAAATGGGCAGCAACCTTTTCATTTAAAACAAATTAAGGATCTCAGACTATCTAACATGAATGATGATTTTTTTTTCTGTTGTTTTTTCCTCCCTTAATTAAATGAAAGAGGGGTTTTATAATTTAAACATTCCCACGCATTGCTGAATGAATGCAAATTTTCCCCCCTGATTATTCATGCAGCAGAGCAGCAGGCTGAAACCAGCAGTGTTGATTCCCCAGTGATTCCTCCTGAACCTATACGGTGCATACAGAGAGTTACAGTAGCTCCTGGAGACCTGCCACGGGGGGCCTTACTGTGCCAAGTCGTGCACAGAGTAATAGGAAATGGCAGTGTGTGCTCCAGAGTTTCCACTCGAAAGCAGAGGTTTAATGTGATGGAGAGGCTGGGAGCAACAAGGGGGGTGCATTCCTTCCCCCCTCACACAACCCTGCACAGTCTGCATCTGGTGATATTTGACAAAGCCAAGCCTGGCCCCTCACACAGCTCCTGGTTTCCTGGTCCACACACTCTGTGTCCATTCCTGCTTAGCAGCAGGATGAGGCAGAGCAGAAGACAAGGGGCACAAAGAGGGGAGAAGTGCCACTGTGAAGGCAACAAGCTCTGCCCAGCTCAGCTGTAGGAACCCAAGGAGCATCCCATCACTGGGGAAGCTGGGGCACAAGGGCTGGTCACACTGTACAGCTGTCCCAAGGTCTGTTGAGAAGAGTATGCACCTTGTGTCACTGCCATCATCATCAGAAATGGGTTGTGCAGAAGAGGTGGGGCTGGGAGGATGGATAGTGTGGGTTCTGGAACTACTGATCTTTGTTAGAGAGCTGCCCAGTGGGACACCAGTGACTGCACCAAGGCTGGGAGCTTGAGAGGAATGGGTTGTCAGATGTTCTCAGAAGATAACTTGATTTTCCCTAGTGCCATGCAAAATGTATCAGCTGCCTTTATGGGCAGTGGGAGAGAAGGGCTGGTACGAGTGGGTGGCTGGGGTGTCCACCCCTGTCTGCAAGGCTGACTTTTTCCAGAATGACCTAAGAAGCCTTGGTTCCCTGTTGTGCTTCCTGTAGCACATGTCACCATGATCAGGGCTCCTCACAATGCCACATCTGCCCAGGATCCAGCTGCAGCTGTAGCAGGCAAGGACCTCCCAGGTGGCCCTGTGGTGCCACACAGCCAGCAGCAGGCTCTGCTCTGCTCTGCTCTGCTCTGCTCTAGCACTCCCACCACACTGTCCTGGATATTCATATCCCAGCACTCCCAGTTCTACCCCCAGAAATGACACCCAGCTTTACCTTACCTTGAAGAGATGGAATATCTATCCAAGGCAGAAGAGCACACACACACACACACACACACACACAGAGGTCATAATATTGTGGGTGAAAGTAGTCCATCACTGTGAGCAGGAAGGAACCCAACCATGGTTCTACTTCCTTTTCTGAAGAGAAGGATGTCAGTCACTAAGAAAATTATACTGGTCAAAATGCCCAGACACCATTTCCCCTTTCACTAACCAAAATGTATGTTTCTTGCGACTATCTGCTTCAGGGTACCCAAAGGACATTGTTCCTGTCATTGCTTTCATTTCTCTTCCCTCTCCCATGCACAAAGGAAGATGCATGCAGGTGGGAGAAGCAGCTCTCTATAGCTGTCCTGTGAGCACAGAAATCCTTAATAAAGGGATCAGGATGAGGAGAAACAAAGGACTGTCCAGAAAAAGAAACCCTAATTTTCTTCCTCAAAGACAGTTCCCCCATGAATGATATTGGGAAGTTGGGAAAACACGTGAAGAGCAGTAGAAATGAGGACATGCACAAGTGACCTGTCTTGTTGGTGACTTCTGCCAAAGAAGAGGTTGAGGAACTTTCTCAGCAGGAGGATGTATCTGCAATACCATGCTTAATAATCACAGCTGGAGCAAATTTGTTCAGTTTGGTTTGATTCTCTGTATGGTTTCCACCTTCACAATTACCACACCAATCTGTTCCATCATTTTAAAGGTACTGTAAAAAAGTGCTTTCTTTTCTTTGAGCCAAACCTGCTGATGGCTGGAGTCCCTCTGGTTCTGGTGCTGCAAGAAACAGTGAAGAACATTTACTTCTTTCACATTCTCTATGGCATCCCAAATTCAATGGACCCCAGTGGCATCTATAGACCCTCAGCTACCTGTATCCAAAGGTGAAGATTCTTAGTCCACTTTGCTTCTTTTATTGAGGAAATCATTTTATGGTCCTGATTGTCCTTCTCTGAATGTTTTCTAGCTCTGAGATGGCAGGATCAGAGCAGCATCCTACATTCACAGTTATGCTACTCATTACATAGTGATATAATGTAATAGTGATATAATGGCATTTTCTGACCTATTCTTGATTCATTTCTTAACAATTACCTTACAAAATCTTCAAGCCCTTTTGTAATAGTACTGACTTACCTCTTGGCTGACAGTTTCAAACCACATTTCCTAGTACTAAATATCTCAGTCCACACAAAACTCTGACCTGGCTTTCCAGTGCTTCCCATAATTTCCACTGAAGTTATTTCACCCAAATTTCCCTTCAAGTACAATCAGATAAAGATACATACATTCCTCTAGGGAATTAACCTACATATTTCTTGTGAGCAAACAGCCATCTGTCTCTATCTGAGATATGCAGACTCCAGAATATGCCTGAGTAAGTCCTGGGGTTGCCCACATCTCCCCTGGGACAATCCTGAACACTGTATATTGCTACACTGAGGATGAAGCCCTATTTTAGCCCACAGACACCTTCTCATCTATTCAATAGATGCTAACCAGACTTTAAAAGGAGTGTATTCCATTAGAAATTATTAATGAAATTAAAGTTATTTATTAAAAATGGAATGGCATCTAAGCTAATGCATTATGAGTTGGGATCAGGACATCTGACTTATCCTAGTACATTGCAGAGCCAAAATTATCTTGCTGTGGCCACATCCATGTCTTTATTTCCTTGTGTGCTCTACTAGACCATCAGAAGAAATAAATCCATGTTTTTCTAGGCCTCAGCACCTGAACATCACACACTCTTCCCCATCCAACTACAGGAAAATGTTTTTGCTTTCTTGGGTAGAAGACAGGATCAAGGGGAGGAACTGGAGACTCTGGGTGAAATATTTTAGTCCCTCAGCACTGGAAGTCTTGGACCTTCCCAGTCTGAGGTCAATGCCCTATCTTTGAGAAGGGTTGTCAGGGATTTCAGAGGAAGAAGCACAAAATTGCACCAAACCACGTGGAAATACTCAAACAGAAATGGCTCCTTTGCTCCTATTTATTTGGAGCACAAACATGCCTTGTACTTAAGATACTCAGCCTTTCCAGGACTCACAGTGGTTTTACTTATTTTGTGATCCTTGATAATAAACCTGTGTGTCCCCATTATACAGAAGAATACTCAGTTTTCTTTTGATTTATACTAAACTCTTGGCCACAGTGATATATTAAAATTCCTAGTCTAATGCAGCACAAACATTTAAGTTCACTTTGGGGTAGAATTTTGTAGCAGGAACACAAACATTCACAAAAAAAACCTGTGCAACATGATGTCCAGCTCCTACACAACACTCATCCATAGATACTGAAAGTACTTGCAAAATGGTTCTACAAAATTCCTTTTTTCTTTAAAACTGAAATGACTCATTTTTGTCTAATAAATCAGGATTTTAATGTCAGATTTCTGGTCTTACTCCAGGGATCTAACAAATAGTCTACACAACCCTCCACAAAGTGGATAAAGCTATAGACAGTGTGAACATGTTTTTAATCATAGAATCATAGAATTGGCTGGGTTGGAAGGGACCTCAGAGATCATCAAGTCCAACCCTTGATCCACTACTGCTGCAGTTACCAGACCATGGCACTGAGTGCCACATCCAGTCTCTTTTTAAATATCTCCAGGGATGGAGAATCCACTGCTTCCCTGGGCAGCCCATTCCAATGCTTGATCACCCTCTTGGTAAAGAAATTCTTTCTAATGTCCAACCTAAACTTCCCCTGGCACAACTTAAGACCATGCCCTCTTGTCTTGTTGAAAGTCGTTTGGGAAAAGAGACCAACCCCCACCCAGATACAACCTCCTTTCAGGGAGCTGTAGAGAGTGAAATGTGTAGTTCTCTTGGCCATCTTCCTACTTTTCAGATGGACAAACTCAGGTCATGTCCCTACTGAGTACTTTTAAGCACCATGGGCCCATGTACAAAGACCAAGAGAATTCTGGGCTGTGTTAGCAAGAGTGGAGCCCATAGGTGAAGTGGAGTAGTCAGTAGTGTTTATTCAACACTTGTGGCACCACAGGCTGTGCCTGATTCTGGGCTCCTCCATACTGAAAGGCATTGGCACAGTGGAACAGTCCCAATGGAGGGCCCCCAAGAAGCCCAGGCAGCTGGGCTGCATGTTATATGAGGGGAGGCTGAGGGAACTGGGCTTGTTAAGTCTGGACAAGACTAATTTTTTCCCCATGGTTCCCTAATTTTGAATACTGAAGACACCAGTTCATCCGTGAGTAATAAATGCCTGGATAGGCTCTGTTTACCAGTTGGTCAAACATTTGAGAAGCCTTAGGGATGAAACTCACAATATAGATGTTAAGATAGTTATAAAGAGCTTTTGAAGACAGCTGTAATATGAGTTTTGCAAATTTCCCAGCTCCTCCCTGTTAAAGACAATAACTTCCACAATGAACTGAGGGGCACTCCAAATACTTCATAATCTAAGCAAGGTGCCTGATGCCAGATTGAGCACATCAGTTTAAAGGGACCTTGAGCCCAATCTGTCTTTTATGTAACCCATTGTACTAAAGCCCCAAAGGTGGAATAAGGCTACTAGAATCAGCTGATACTAAGTGAAAATGTGAGTAATGCTTCAATGTATCAGAAAATATATTTTTTCTCCATAGTTAGCAGTGTATGAGTCACTCAGGCTCCCTAGCTACTGTGCTGCATGAATGACTCAAAACTCCACCGAGAACAGAGGCACAAGCAGTTCTCTCTTTGTGCCAGATTTTCTCCTTTTAAATCACCCTTGCTTGTATCTCACCCACTTCAAAAAAGGGAGAATCTCTTTCTCTATTACTTCCTTCCTCTGTCCCCACGCAAGCCCAGATAAAACACTGTGCACAAGGATGGTCAGTGCTCATTGTGACTGAAAAAAACACAGGATATGATGCACGAAAACGAATCCAGATAACCATTTTGAAGAAGAAAAAATATACATAAACTAGTTGCTTTGCTAATCTCCTCTGCAATTCTTGGAAGAGCAAGGACACAGCACTTCTAAACATGTCGGACCTGAATGTCCTCTATGGAATATTCCCATGCAGCAAAGCTCAGAGTCTGGTGTCTTGGAAATTTTATTCAATCATCTGTTGGGGAGCAAACTTTGAATTCAGCTCACTGTGGACCTTGAAACACCTCAGTCCTGGAGACCTGTATGGTTTTATAGTCTAATAATCCCTACTTAGTTTAAATGTGATAAATCGCTGCCGAGAGTGTGCACTTTAGTTTGCACCAGGTATTGCTATGAGAATGACACAGACAAAACCCCATCTTTAGTGATGGTTGTCCACAAGCCTGAACCCAAATTGCCTCTGCAGAGCTCTGAGCAACTCTTCAGAGTCACAGGCAAATCTGCCTTTGGTGACACGTTCCCACTGTCTTGTCACTTGATGTGTCACATGAATCATTTTCCAGGTACTGAAAGCTGGAAAGGGAGAAGTCATTCTGGTCTGGATATTAGTTGTCACTTGAAAAAAATATGCTGCATAATGTGGCTGTTGCCTAACCCCATTACCTCATCCCCTAGCAGATCACCAGCCTCTTGTTCTCTGGATCCCAGCTCTGCTCCAATGACCATGGGGTATTTTGGGCAGTGATCACTTCCTCTGCCATAAGATCAGCCTAATCCTCTGGGCACATAATGGAAAGGAATGTACATGGGGCAGGTATTGGAGAAGTCATGGAATCTTCATTGGTGGAAATGCTCAAAACTCAACCAGACAATGCCCTGAGCAACATACTATAACTGGGTGTGGGGAACTGAGTGGGGAATTGGACAAAAGGACCTCCAGGGGCCTTCTCAGCACAGATTTTCCTATGGCTCAATAGTTCTGTGGGTTTGCAGGACATCTCAGATATTGTTCAGTAGTCAAAGCCACTTTGTTATGTTGCCCTTCACTACACAGTTTAAGAAACTTTACACTGGTAATTTCCACACCATTAATAATAAGTTCTTCTCTCTTCTGACTAGCTGATTGATGTTTAATTTTTTTCAGGTGGACACCTATGTATTACATAATACAAGTACTTTAGCCACAATGCTACCTGAAATCTTCTGGACCTCACCTAAAAATGTTCATTTCTTTCTTCCCTTTTAGCTCCACTTAGTGAGTCTCATTTTCCCTTGCTCATCATTATACCAGCTGAATTATTTCTGTATATATATAATCTCTTCCATTCATTAACTTCTTATTGCCTATTGGCAGCAAAGATTTTTGGCATTGAAAATTGACAGAATATCAGTATATGTGGCCTCTCAAAGTGATTAACTAGTGTTTGGAAAGAACTTTGTAATCAGTCAAGGAAAAACTGCAAGGTTGTGAGGGTTTACAGAGAGGTCTTTTCCCTTTTTGCTTGATTTGCTTTACAAACAGTGACGCAAGCAAATACATCAGGACACAAATTGAAAAGCTACCTCTTAATATGTTGGATCTACTAAGAATAAGTAGATCAGTGGAAGGATTTTGCTAGTTTTTTTATAGATATGATAACTCTGCCTTGGTGTATACATTTGCAGGCAGCTTAGCTCTCCATCAGCCTGTATTTTGTCAGTTAAATGCTTATTTGAAAACCTTGCCCAGCAATCTTACCAAATGGTGGCTTTCTCACTACTGTTGCTTTCAAGGCAAAAACTCACACAATCTTGTTTGGCATGCTATCTTCTATCAGCTCTTACTTAGTTGTGAAAAATGGCTTGAAAAACAATGGGAAACCCAAGAAAATGTGATAACAAACAGCAGTGTGTCAGGGTTTAGGAAAGTGTGATTACAAGCACCATGGAGACCATTGTCAGGTCAGATCTGTCTTTTTTAATTAACTGAAATACAGGGAAAATAGTATGTTTGCAGGATTAACAAATGAAATTACCAAATTGCAGGTGTTAATACCCTTAAGTACCATTCCCTGTATTATCTCAGAAGGTATCAGCCTAGGTAATAATTTTCTTTTCATTTTTAAATATCTATGTTTCTCACTTTTTTTCTTTCTTTTTCTTTCCTCATTTCATCTCACAGAGGTTTGAAAATGTTCTGTGAGAGCCTCCTGAGAACTGGTCTGCAATTGGCCTTCTTGTACATCAGCTCAGAGATCAAACTCTCTCACAGGGAAGAAAAACGGTGCTTTTGGCTTTTCCCTTAAAGATGTCCATACTGATTTTCCTAGGTCCCTCCAGCAAAATTCCAGCCTGTGACATGAGTCTTCTCTATTTCCTTTCATGTTTTCAGAATCAGATCTCGAAAAATTAATTTAGGGCCAGGATTTTTATCCTGGGTTTTTATCCCATTTAAAGTTTCTTAGGCTCTTGCCCCCTGAAAGATGGAAAAGAAAGTCTTAGACAACAGATACACATTTCAGTGAAAGGGAGTGAGATTTTTCTGCAGAATCTTAATCTTCATCAGTGATTTGTAGGTATCTAAAATCACTGTTGGCAAAAATCATGCACTGACTAAAAGGTAAGCACTGAAGAAAGCAAATCCTGCCACAGAGACTAATCTGGACTGATCAGCACATCAGTACCATTTAAACATAGTTTGGATTACACTACAGTAAAATTAAAAGCTAAGTGTGCATCATTCAGTAAGAAGACAGATAAACCTCTTTCTGTATTGAGTTCTCCAATCACTATACATTTATTGGTAATGTTTATCCTTGTAATGAAAATATAAAAGATACTGCTTGTGGCACTGTCAAAGACTGCAGTCCTGCCAGCATTTGTATGAGCCAGTGTGGGAACATCGAACACCACAGAGAAGGAAAGGCTCCTGCTCCTTTGATGTCCCTTCAGCCTTGGCCACTTTCCTAAGCACGTGTTTTTGTAGGACTCGTAGTCAGGAGAAGCACTTCTATTTCAGTCTCACCCACCCTTCCTATTCCTTTGTCCCAGATGGAAATGTCTGACAGTTCCTAAAATCCTAGAAAATGTTGGCAATGTCCATACAGATATCAGATAACCCAGCAGATACCCATATAGATAACTATTCCTTCCACACATGGAGTCCTGTTCCAAACAATCTCCAGTAAAAATTGACTTTCCTTGTGTTTTTTAGAGTGCACCTCACAAGGATTTATCCAAAGAAAATCAAAAAATCTGTGACTATAAATTATACAATTCCCCTGAACCAGAACTCTTTTCTTCTAACTGGTTTCCTAGGACAAAGGTATGTAGCAGGCTGTTCTCAGTACCAGGGAGCTAAATGCCTTCCCCCATTGTGCCACACTCCCAGTTCTAACTACAAGGGAGACATGTGACAAATACAAATACAGCATGTAGAACATCTCATTGAAGTCACTATGAATATAGAGAGGCCGTGTGCCCTGTCAGTGATTCAATATTATTCAGAGTGCTTGCAAATACTACAGCAACAGCAGTGCCGACTCAATGCCAAAAGCTTACAGAAGTGTTCCCATTGCTGGAAGATTAATAAAGGCTGCCTCCTTCAAAGAGATTCAGTGGCTGGCAAGTGCAATACCAAGGCTTTTCCAAGTGCTAAACCTAGGTATAAACAATGAAAAATACATTTTCACACTGCTACTACACCAGAGGGTTGGAAGTAGGCATCCCATCCCAGTGAAAAGATGTAGACATATACATCTGCTGTCTTCCAGGAGCCCTGGCTAAGGATATCACAAGAAAGCTTCCCATCCTAGTGTGGTCCTCAAAAGATTACCCATTACTGCTTCTCCATGGGGGTGGCAATGAAGCTGCAACACCTTGTTGCATGATCAAAAGAGACTGCAGGGAAAGTTGGTGAGGGAAGCTGGGGCACAGGTTATTTTTTTCTCTCTCCTTCCAGTTGTGGGCACAAATACTGGAAGAAACAGATGCACCTAGTCTATTAATTCATGGCTCTGGGCTAGTGTCACCACCACAGTTTGATTATGTGATGGCCTACCTGGCACCAAGCCTGCTGGCACTAGATGGGCTTCACCTTTCTTAAAGAGGGAGGAGACTCTGCTCACAATGTGCCAAGGCTCACTGACAGAGCTTAAAAGTAAACTTGAAGAGGAAGGGGGTTAATATCAGGTTTGCCTGTGACAAGATGACACACCAAGCTTAGAGGGACAGGGGTCTCAACCTGTTGCTGAGTGATGTGCTGACTACACTGGAACACACCTGAAGTCTTATGGAGATGGGTCAGAGGCTCCTTAAGTAATAGCAGCCAAGAGGGAGCCACCAGTGAAATATCTCAAAGGAATTAAGGGGTCACCTCTAAGAAGGTGACAGGGTGACAGCCCAGTTGAAGTGCCTCTACAACAATGCATGAAACATGGGCAACAAGCTAAGGAGCTGGAAGCCACTACTGCTAGAAAACTGTGACCTAGTTACCATTTCTGAAACTTGGTGGGATGAATCTCCACAGGATTGGAGTGTGGCTATTCTGAAGGGACACATGAGGAAGGAGGGGTTGCCATCTACATCAGAAATGAATAGTGTGAAGAGCTGTCTCTGAAGTATAGCCATGAGCAGGCTGAAAGCTTATGGGTAAATATTAAAGACTTGTGGCAACAAAGTGAGCCTTTGGTTGGTGTCTACTACAGGCTGCCCAATGAAGGGAAGCCTATTGATGAAGCCTGTATCAAGGATAGGTTACTCCAGCCACAGGAGGTATAACTCTCACAGGCTCTCATCCTGCTGGGGAACTTCAACAACCCCAACATTTGCTGGAAAATTATCACGGCAAGCTGTAGGTAATCCAGGAGACTCCTGGAGTGCACTGAGGATAACTTCTTAAGCCAGGAAATAGACAGCCCCACCAGAGGAGATGCATTACTGTATGTGATGGTCCCCAATTCAAGTGACCTAAGTGGTGACATCAATATTGAAGGCAGCCTGGGCTGCAGTGATCATGCTCTGGTAGAGTTGATAGTCCTGAGAAATATGGGTCAGGCAAAGAGTAAAGACAGGACTGAATTTTATGAAAGCAAGCTTCCAGCTGTTCAAAGAGTTATAGATAGGACTCCCTGGGAAACTGCCCTCAGATCTTTAAGGATATCTTCCATAGAGGCACAGGTCTCTCATCACAGATGAGGAACTGTTAAAAATTATCTCTCCTCCATCCTCTCTACTGATGATCTTTTTCTTCTGTGACTACATGATGCTTAACCTGGGATTCACAATGAAGCCAGAAAGGCAAGGTGATCAGTTTCACTCTGTAAACCATCAGCTTGGTGCACAAGGACTTGTGTAAGGGTACATATAAGGCATTTGAATGACTCAAGAAGACACTCCCACCAAAATTTCCAAGCCAAAGCTCATGGTATCCTAGAGAATGACACAGGAGAAGAATTTCTCCCAGAGCTCCATCTACCCAAACAACAAGTAGCTTTTCATGGGTGGATGACTTTAAGACAACAAATGAAGTCTAATATTCTATTTTTTTCTAGGTAAGTATTGATAATTAATATGTCTCCTCACAGACTCACAAAGCCTCTATGCTTTAACATGGTTCACTCTGAGTTTGTCAAAAGCAACCTTGCCTTGAACCCATCATCTTAATTTTCTTGCTTATTGTTGCCCTGGGACTCTGTCACTGGCTTAGCTCTCATCTAGTGCTACAGAGGCACCAACTCAAGTCATGGCTCTGTGGAAAGGAAAATGGCCAATAGCTGCTTCCTTGGAGGCATCTTTGGTTTATGTAGGCTGGGAAAAAATTTTGAGACAAGCACTCATTCCTTCAGTGATAAAGTCAGCCAGTAAGTTAAGTGTTTCTGTCAGTAGCTATCTCCTTATTTCAGAAAAGTAGGCTTTTAACTCTGAGAATGAAATTTCACAAACAAAGCTCTTTTTTGGAAGTGTCACCTAGACACAGTTTTCTCATAGTAAAGCTTAATTTTTTAATTTTTTTTTTTTTAACAAATAGGACAATATTGTCAGTTCAACAACTGCCATTGAAATAAATGGAAATTATGGACATACGCCTGAGGAAAAAGGTCACTGGTAGTTCTAAGAAATGAGAGAGGAATGGATCAGAAATGGATTTGGATATAAAAATATCAGGGAAATGAGCTGACTATATGCTATAGAAATGAAAAGAGCTGATTTCGAAAACCTTAAGAATCCGGGTTATCACAGGAATTCTGCCAAGGCATTTATCTATAGTAATAGATACTGCTATTTTGACTAGCAAACAGTTAGAGAAATATAAACTGCTTCATTCCCTTGTCCCAATTAGATTAGTCAAGTACTTAAGCACTTTATCTTTTAATTAATTGTATCAGCTAAGTGTGTATTTAAAAACCGAATTTCTGCGCAGAAATCCCCAACATATTCATCACTTCTTGTACACCCCTCTTCTCCACACTCTGCCAAGCACTGAGTCATAGCTCCATTTTATTCTATTCTTTCCATTGCTGCACAGCAATTACACAGTCTATGAGAAAATTATATTTGTTGTTTAATCATCAGGGGGACCAGCCATTCATAAGTGAAGGAGACAGCAGTCGCTGCAGAAAGAGGATGATTTAAGGGAGGGTTGCAGAACGTGATCCAGTTAAAGTCAACTAAACTTAGTAAATGGAAGCTCTGGAAGCTGTGGTGGAAGGTCATTTCTTCTGGCAGTGTGTTTTAAAAGAAAAATTGTAAATGAAAAATACAGCTGCAGGTTTCGTGCTCGTTGTGCAAACCTGCAAACTTTTTATTTTCAGAAACTTTGCTAATCTAGGAGAAACAGAAACTGCATGTGACCCTTGCTGTGGGTTTGGATTGTAAAACAAAATTCAAAGTGAGGCTTTCCTAACCACATATTGTTTTATTTGCCCATTGTGGATGGAGCAATACCAGTGGCTAAACACAGGGATGATTCCAGTCGAATGACTTCTCAACCTTAACCATGCTTGTGTGGGTTTGTAGCAGCTATGCTTTCTCCAGAAATGTAACTCTGAATTTATCCCTAATTAGCACTGTAAGGCAATCTCCCCCTCACTAGTCAAAGAGAGACAGAAAGGGACATTGTAAAGTTTGACCTCACAATATTCATTTTAACAAATGTTAAATACATTAAATCTGTTTTCAGGAGCTCCAAGTTTCAATCACAATGTTCTTCTACTTCAGAAGTGCAGACTGCTCTGATAAAAACATGGAGTTCCAGGTTGTATTTCACAGATATCAATGTTGATTCATCATGAAACTATTCCTGACTGGAGAAGTCAAATGCTTTCAGATAATGTCCCAAGTCATTCTGCTCAAGTCATTCTGCAGGGCTGTACAAGCAAACACCCTATCTGAAGGGTTGTGCTCAGGGTGTACTCGGTACATTGCAAAGCACAGCACAAGGACTGTAAATGACAGACAAATAAACCCTTTATCTGTATTTTTCAGTGGAGTCACATCAGGGATGTGACTGTTCTCTTCAAGCCAGGGCTTGCAGTTGGGACTGAGCTTTCCAGACCTGCCTGGTCCTACTCCCAGCTGGTGCAGCCATCATCTCTGCAGAAAGGGGCACTGGCTCACCCATGATCCCTGGAGCTAGACACCTAGCTGAAGGGGTGATGGAGAACAGGCTTTTAGTGCATGCTGGATGGACACCCTGCCTGGGTGAAACACGTGCCTTAAAACTTGGCTGCAAATAAGTAGTTTCTCCATCCGCTGGGATGGTGCAAGTTTAAGGTCACACTGCTACAGCTGGTTTCAGAAATCACTGAGGTAGGATTGGGGTCAAACCAAACCAAAAAGGAGGCAGCTGGTGACAGACTAAACTCTGGCAGCCAGGGGCCTGCAGTTACAACTTTAAGCCAAGCTACTGACTCACACTGGACGTGTGAACATGAGCAATGCAGTTGGCTTCTTGCTACCAAACCAAATCAGCTAAGCTGGAAGATTGAGTCATGGCTGGACCTCCCAGAATCCAGATACAATGTCTGAAGTGACCTTTCTAGAATAAATAAGTACAAGTTCACTCATTGTCTTTAAACTCAGCATGTTAAGTGTTAGGCTGTGTTAGAGATCTACAGTGAAAAGGATGGGGGAGAGGGTGCCATAAGCTGCTCCTTCCTCAGCACACTGGGGAGCTTCTTGTAGAAATGAATGGAGCCTTTTCTCTCCTACACTGTGGGAATGCTGCTTCCCAAAGTTTGCTCTCAGCGTGCCTAAATATACACTCGTCCATAAGACAGAGCACATGAATGTGTCCAGAGCATTGGAAATGATGAAAAAAAAAAAACAACCCACAGAATCATGCAAGAAGTGACCTCTGAGAGTCAGTCAGGCTGATCTCTTCTCTCCTCAACCCCCAGGGCTATCTTCAAAGTTAGATCAGCTGGCTCAGGGCCTTGTCTAGTCAAGTTTTAATATATCAAAAGGCAAAGATTTTGTGGACTTTTTGAGCAACCTGCTTTAGTGTTTGACCACCCTCACTGAAAAGTTTTTCCTTATGTCTAATTGTGATTTCTTTTTCTGCAATTCACTTTTCTCTGTTACCCAGCAAACTGTTTGGCTCCATCTCCTGTGTAATCCCCTGTTAGGTTAAAAAAACTTTCCTTCCTTTTCTCCAGCCCAGACCCAGCCTCCTGGTTATTTTAAGGAGCCCTCAGCTATATTTTCTCCAGGTTTTCACTGTCTTCCTTCCACTGAGGTCCCTAAACTGGACACAGCCATTGATATATAATTTCATCAGTGGCAAGGAGAGAGCACTGGCCTTTTCCCTTCATCTGCTGGCTATATTCTTCTTGTGATACACAGTTCAGTAGCATTCACCCCTGCAAGGGCACACTGTTGACAGGTTCAACTTGGGGTCCCCTAGGACTCCATGTCCCCTTCTGCAGATCTGCTAGGGACAGTGAGCTCTCAGCTTTAACAGTCACGTGGATTTTTCTGCCTCAGGTGTAAAATCATCAGGAGCAAACCCATGCTAATCAATAAAACTATGGCATTGGTCAGAGGTGACCCACAGCCAGAGCAGAGTCAAGACAAGCAGAGTTGTCCAGGACAGTAGACTGTAGAAAGTAGCAAAGGATCATGATGATATTGCCCATTTTGCTTTTGCTGAAAAAGCTTTGGAAGCCCAGGCTTGCTGCTGCTGAATTTTGAAACATAGATGCATGTGTGGATGCATGGCTACTGCTAGGCAAGATGGGACTTACATAAAGCTGTCACTGCTATGATCCATATGCCTAGTGGCACTAGGAAAAGCAATTCTCCAGGGCTCTGCTGCTGGGACTCCATCCTAGCTTGGTTCTTCCCCCTAGTAGGGGGTCTTGTTCTCCCCTGGGCTTACACAAAGCTGGGGAAGTTCTATCCACATTTTTTCAGTTAGAATACTGAGTTTCTTCCTGTGGGAAAAAGTATTCAGCAAACTATAGTGAATTAAATTGTTACCCTCAAACAGTACAATAAAAATACACTTATTCAACAGTAAAACATATTCCAGACTTAAAGTTAGTTCTTCTAAATCTGCATTAAATAACCATCTCAGCAGTGGTGAACACTGTGAGCCTACTAACCATGAAAAGTACTGCATCCACTCAGTTCTCTTGATAAGCTGCAATATTCACTGAGTTGTACACAAAGCAAGGCATGTCATGATGAGTTGCACCTGGGGTAAGGTGGCTCAAAGATGCTTCAGTAATGTCAAAGACACATTACTAGGCAGGGCACAGGGACACAGGAATACCAAGGTTCTCTCTGGTGAATGGAGGCATATTTGACCCATGACCCCAGCAAGGGGGACAACAGGTCAGTTGCAGCAAAGATTTCCTGTTTGGAAATCTGGCTCCTCTCTGTAGGTAGCCCTGGGGCTACCTGTGTCTGAAGAAGCTCCTGGAAAACAGGACAAAAAGTCTGGGTATCACTGTATATTTTGTCCCCTGGAAGCTGAAATCCCTGTCTCATCAATCCTAAAATGAAACAGCAAGTGTGTTAAAAATGGAAGAAATCCCTGATTACTGCTGTGACCTATTACAAACTTCTGTCTACGTGCCCTGTAATGATTCAACTGCAGAGGTGGCAAAGAGGCAGGTAGAGGTTTGACACCTAACCTGTGGGCGTTCTAAGTGGATACAGATCTCAGGATACAGCCTCTGCAGGGGGATATGCAGGAAACAAGTGGGCATTCAAAGATGAGAGGCTTCTCTGAGAATTATAGCCAGCTTTCAGCATCCTGATGACCTTTAAGACAGAGAGGGGAGTTGCAGTTACCTTATTTGAAGCAACATGGGAAATAATTTCTGCTGCAAAAGCTGGTGAGCACATCCTGACAGCACCCAGACAGAGATGACTTGAGGAGAAGACTCTGTGCTGCCCACGGAGCATAAGATAATGTGAAGATGCTGCCTTTTCCCATCAGGCACTGTGAAGGTGTCCTTTCATCTCCTCCAATTCTTTCCCCTGAAGCAGCTCCTGTAAATCAATGTTATACTTCTGCCACATCCCTTAAGTGTCAGGATAGTGATGCCACCCAAGTTAGATTATGAGTGCCTGGGGCAAGTTCACATGAGCCCTGCTCCTAATGTGAAGTAAATTAAAATCAAGTAACACAAGGAACACCTCTACTCCTAGATGTTCATTACAATAAAGAAACCCTGTTATGGTACTCATGCCATATAATTATTAAATAGAGATTCTTAAGCTCACCATGTCAGAAAGTAGCCTGAATCACAAAATTGATACATTTGTTTGAGGTGGATTTCAAGACTTTAGGGTATGTAGATAAATAGACACCATTTTCTGAACAGCTTATTAAAAAGCAGTATCTTAAACACTACATTGAGTCTTACAGTCAGTTCTGCATTTTGAACACCTCAGCAACTCCACCAGGAACCATTGCAAAGAAGGCACCTGTGGTTCTGGTTAGGAAAAACAACATCAGGAGTGTGTGTCTCAAGTTGGGATCCATCAGTTCAGTAACACAGAGCAACATTTTAGTGATCTGAAGCAGACAGCTCATCCTGATCCTCGTGAATTTAACTTAGTTTGCTTAATTTGAGCTTTTTTTCTGTTTTGTAACATCTATGAATCATTGCACCGTCCAGAATAAATACCGACTGAACGCTTCCCTGGCTCAGAGATAACAGAGACCCTTGCTAAGTCAGGAAAATTATTTAAGAAAATCAATGGCTTTGCTTTGGTTACAAAATAAATTTTAAAAATAACAGGGTGAGAGCTACACAGCTGGAAAGCCAGCAGAGGGATGTTTCAGTCCACTGCCTTTTCATAACAAGAGCTCTCCTGACAGCAGTTACTGCTCAGAAATGTTTCTGTGTTCTGGGTTGATGTGGTGCTGGTTTTGGTAGCAGGGAAGGGGTCCCCTCCTCCAAGAATGTCTCATGTAAGGAGCTGGAGTAACTCTCCCTTCTCCAAGATACCTGTCCCTGCATTTGACCATGAGTGAACAAAAAGATTTTCTCCTCTGCGATTAAAATATTCAAGAAAAAGAGATAAACGGGAGTTAAGAGCAGGGCAGAGGAGAAGGGGAGGTGAGAGTAAGCAACAGGTAGAGAGAGATGACACCAGAGAGCAATGCTGGAGCAGAGAGACCAAAGCCAGTGAAGAAGGAGAGGGAGAAGGTGCCTGAAGAGATTCTTCTCTATATCCCATGGTGAGATGGCAGCCTGTCCCCTGCACTCATGGGGAAGCCTGGTGGAGCAGTCCCTGAAGGACCATGGTGGTGCAGGTGCTGTAGACCTGCTGCCCATGTGAAATCCTGGCAAAGCAGCTGTGGACCTGCAGCCTGGGGAGGATCGTGGAGCAGATGTTGTGGACCTGCAGCCATGGAGGGGACTGTTCCTGTAGTATTCAGTGGCTCCATGGGCTGCCTGCGCTGGAGCAGTTTGCTCCCATGGGAGGGACCCCATGTAGAAAAGTCTTTGTACTCTGGTTTGTTTTCTCTTTGCCTTTTTTTATTTAATTAATGATAAATCAAGCTGATTTTTCCCCAGGCTGAGTCTGTTTTGTCTGTGAGTGTTACTGGTGAGTGAAAACCTCATAATCCTTGTCTTGACCCACTGTGTTGTGGGTGGATTTCCTCATCACCATACTGTAATGGGGGAGGGGGAGTGAGTGGCTCTCTGTCATTGAGCAGGCTCAAACCACAACACTCAGCAACATCAAATCTTGGGTAAAGTCCTAAAGTCATTACAGTGGGGTCACAGCCTTAGTGGACAAAGGCAGAGCAACAGACGTAATCTATCTGGACCTGTGCAAAGCATTCAACACTGTCCTGCACAACATTCTGATCTCTAAAGTGGAAAGATATGGGTTCTGTGGATGGACCACTCATTGGATAAGAAACTGGCTGAATGGTTGCACCCAAAGAGTTGTGATCAGTGGCTCAGTGTTCAAATGGAGATGTGTGATGAGTGGTGTTCCCCAAGGGTCAGTACTCACACCAGTGCTGTTTAACACCTTTGTCAGCAACAAAGTGGACAGTGGAACTGAATGCACCCTCAGCAAGTTTGCTGACAACACCAGACTGTGTGAAGTCAACACGTTGGAGGGAAGGGATGCCATCCAGAGGGACCTTGACAGGCTTGAGAAGTAGAGCTGTGCAAACTGCATGAAGTTCTGTAAGGCTACGTGAAAGGTTCTGCACCTGGGTTGAGGCAATCCCATGCATTAATACAGGTTGGGAGGAAAAAGGACTGTGGGCAGCTCTGAGGAGAAGGACTTGGAGGTGCTGGTGAACCAGAAGCTCAACGTGAGCTCTCAATGTACACTTGCAGCCCAGAAAGCCAACTGAGTCCTGGGCTGCATCAAAAGCAGCACAGACAGACAGTCCAGGGAGGTGATTCTCCCCCCTCCAGCCCAAGCTATTCTATGATTACTTTATGATTAAAATATTATGATCGAACACATTATGGACTTGCCTTGAGTCAAGAGAGCCCCATGCACCTTTGCCATAAACACCCTGGTACTGGGCCATAGCTAGGACTGGCCTGGATCTGAAGGTGGGATGATCTTGACAGAAAGATTTCATTAGCTTCCAAAATGTTTACAGTCATCTACAGAGTTGAATATGTGTGTTGATGATTTTTTAGGCTCAGATACATTTCAGTCCTGCCAGTAGACATTCACCTTGAGCAACATATGAAGCTGTTTTGGGCTTCCCAGTGAGGGTACTCCCATGGTTTTGGGGGTATCTTGGTGTGGTGGTGGCAGTTCTTCCTATCCTCTTCCTCACTTCATTTGATTTCAGCTACTGATAAACTGCAAGAACATATCTGTGACACCCCTTCCTTTCTCTCCTCTGTAGCAGGGCCCTGCTAGCATTTATTTTTGCCTCCACTGATAGCAACATTGAAGCCTGGTGAGTTGTCTCTGGTGTCCTCCCTCTCTTTGGGATTAAATGCTGCTGGGAAGTTGTTCTGCTTCCTCAGTATGTATTCATTACACTGACTATATTGGTTATGACAGGTTTTCTCCTTTCTCTAGATTTTTAAAACTGTGAGTTAAAATTACCCCATGCTGTATGAAACCTGAAGGAAAATACTTGGCATAGAGAGAGGAAGTGACAGAGCTTAGAGCAGGAGCCCCTGTCTCCTTTGACTCTTCCTGGGACAGGTCTGCACAAGTGCATGTGTGAGTACCAAAGTACTTAAACCAGCAGAAAACTGGTGCAACAGAGTCCATGTGTAATCCCAGCAACTCCAGACACTCCTGATGCATGGAATTGCCTTTTCTTGAGGTGCAGAAAACCCAGGAAACCCTAATTCTCCTTACTCACACACAGTGTCACATGCGCTCAGCTGCATGATCACACCTTTGCTAGGCACACAGAATTAAAGGAGATAAATGGCCCAGGATAATCTACCCTAGGGCAGAAATACTTTTAATAAAGGGGTTTAGGAGAACTACTGAGTAACACCTCTCAGCATCAAAGCATTGTGAGAGTTAAGGTGATGAGTTAAGCCTAAATGAATCTCTGGAAACTACTTGCTGTGGACAGAGCCTCTGTGAAGCAACCAAAGAAGCATCCATGACATAGTGGAGCAAATCACAGAGCATTCAGTAGAGATGTCAGCTGTTCCATAAAGCAAAATCTATGATTTTTAAGTTGATTATTTTTCTAAGAAAAGAGAAACCCCAAACTTACACAGCAAAACATTTTTTCTGTGTTATAGGTTATACAACATGTTGGTGCAGAAGCTGAAACAGATCTGAGCTTTCCACAAACCCACACCTCTGATGGAAGAGTGCAAATAACCTTCAGGAACAATCCCTGTGAGCTTGAATGGGGCTGAAGAAGGCACAGAATAATTGCTGTGCTATCGCCAGCCTTCTGATGCCCAACATTAGCCCTTCTGAAGCGGCTCTTTTTTCTCATCATTTTGCCTGAACCTGATGCAATCAGAAAGGTCTGGCTTACCACCAGCTCCTGGATTATGCAGGTGATTTGGTGTTAATACCAACACCAGTTCCCCCATCTTGCACTAGTGGGCTACCTGCAGGTAGCCCACTTGCTTGAAGGACTTGCTCCAGAAGACAGATACACCCCTGCTGTAATTCACTTAATTAAGGTCAAGCATGGCATTACCTTTCACCATGAGGTCTCAAGCCTTTCAATTGCATCACCTATGCTCTTTAAACATAAAGTGATTGTGCAGTCCTGGCTTGTTAAATTGTTCAGCCACAAAAGATGCGGGCAGAGGTTGGATTAGTCATGTAGGGTGAAAAGACTTCATCAGCCACTCACTCTTAGAAATGACATTTCCATACAAAATAAACACAATTTTAAAATAATTAATTTTTTACATATGAGTAAAAGCCTCTTTCTAACAGCTTTTGTTCACTGTGTCACTGAAGCCTTCAGTGAAAAGCAACTTGCTTCATGGCCAGGGCAGAACGCACCTCTGAGAACTCAACCAACATCTTGTGATCATCTTCTGCTTCTAGTGGGTCTGCATGGGGAAAGCCAAAGGGAAGGAATTCTCAGCTCTCTGACACAAACCCAGAAACAGCTGCCACCTGAGGGAAGTGACAGCTGAGCTGGTAGAGTTAGTTCAAGGTCCCAGAGTTGTCAGTCCTAAAGAGTGCTGATATCTCCACAACTCTATGTACACGTTCTGTCTGGAGGAAGCTGTTGGGGTTCCCAAGGACATCAGGCTTTTTGAATGAATGATAGGACTGAAGGGAAACAGAAATGAGCCTGAACATGAAGACAAATACCTTTAAATACCTTTAGGAAGGATATCAAGGTCTTGGACTGGGTCCAAAAGAGGGCAACCAGGCTAGTGAAGGGACTCGAGCACAGATCCTATGAGGAGAGGCTGAGGGAGCTGGGGCTGTTCAGCCTGAAGAAGAGGCGGCGCAGGGGAGACCTCATCACTCTCTACAACTCCCTGAAAGGAGGGGGTAGCCAGGGGGGGGTTGGTCTCTTCTCCCAGGCAACTCTCAGCAAGACAAGAGGGCATGGTCTCAAGTTGTGCCAGGGGAAGTTTAGGTTGGATATTAGAAAGAATTTCTTTCTGGAGAGGGCGATCAAACACTGGAATGGGCTGCCCAGGGAAGTAGTGGATTCTCCGTCCCTGGAGATATTTAAAAAGAGACTGGATGTGGCACTCAGTGCCATAGTCTAGCAACTGCAATGGTGGTTCAAGGGTTGGACTTGATGATTTCTGAGGTCCCTTCCAACCCAGCCAATTCTATGATTCTATGATTCTATGATTCTATGATTCTATGAAACCTTGATTCCCATGCTGATGCATGACTGAAAAGGGACATTTGCACTCCCGTGCTCAAAACCAGAGGAAATTGTTAGAAAAAACAATAAAGAAATTTCAGATGAAACCTTGACTGAAGTATTTGCCATCTGTCCACTCAACACTAGAATAATTGCTCCTTGCATGCCTGGGGCACAAAACACACCTCAGAGGGGCTGCCCAGCCTCACAATGTGAGGAGGCACTGACATTCAGCATGTGTGTCCACCTGGCCACAGTTCCTCTGCCATTCACCACCGCTGTTCCTCCTTGCCTAACACAGACATCATGGCATGGGGACTGTGATCTCTGTCTCCAGACACTTCTAAATTACAGCAGCTCCCACAGGCCTGTGATGCCAACACAGGCCTCAGGGGGAAGGAAATTGATGGTTTCCACACACTCGGTGATTGTAGCTCACACTGACAATCATGGTGTGTAACATGGAGGAATTTCATCTAATGGGCAGCTTTTGTTCCTGAGGTGTCTCAGGCTCAGCTTTAAATGGAATTTAACTGTGCTTCCTGACATTAAAGCAAAACAAAACTCACAAAATAAAACTAACCGCCCCCCAAAAATAAAAAAATAAAAAATAAAAAAATAATAAAAAAAGAAAAAGCTAGCTCTTGAGAAGAATTCACTGTAGGTAGACATCTACAAAGCAAAGTCATGGCTGGGATCTCACTGTGATGCAAAGAGTCAGCAAAAATATTTTTAATTTAAAAAGTTAGTTGGCTTGCAATCATCAGTTCACTGTGGTTTCTTCAGTGAGTAGAAAATCTTCAGTGAGAAGAAGAAGTTTATTAAGAGATGCTAGAGACTACAGCAATTTGGGGGAAAAGGAAAATGATAATGTGAAATTATTTCTGTCGCAGATATCCCATACAGGTTTTATTAAGGTCAACAGGAATTGCACACACTGCTCCAGGAGCAGGCACAGCCCATCAACAGAGAGTTAAAGCACAAGTTTTGGAGTAAATGGAAAGGTTTGAACTCTGTGATGGCTAAATAATCACAGCCCTCACTGCTTTTTACAAACAGTAAACTTGGACTTGCAAATCTTATGTGTGCAAAACCCTGGTCTGAAAAAGAGGAATTTTGCACCATTTCATAATCAGAGAGGCACAGCAGACACCCCACAGGCAGTCTAAAGCTGAGGAAACATTTGGCCTTCTTCCTTAATGGAGAAGCAAAAAAAGTTATGAAGATGCAAGCAAGCAATAAAGCTTGCTGAGACCTTTGTACCTCAAACAGGGAATATTCATGTTTTGTGTTGTGATATTAAATTGCTTTACACACTTCCTTTCCCTTACACGCTCTTTGCTTTTTCCCCTGGACAAGGTAAAGTATAAACAGAACTTTTAATTTAAACAGCCATGGACTATGGTGAGTGACTTGGCTGCATTAGGTAGCAACCATGCATGGTGACAAACTCCCCAGTGATCTGCAAGATTATCTGCTCAAAGAGATGCTACCACCTACCCCTAAAACCCATCCCTCTTGCATTCCAGTTGCTTATGAATACAAGCAACATTTCATCATGATGTTGGACAAGGAATAAAATGCACAGCTGTAAATCTACCAGGTGAGCTACCAGCATCTCCCTGCACCACTGGGCAGCTGTGAGATTGCAGCATGTTCCTATTCCACCCCTGTGGCAAGTAATGCCACCCAGTATTAGCTACAATTAGGTCACATCACCTCACAGCTGAAGGTGACAAGATCATGCATATAGATGATGTCAGCTCAGCTGACATGTGGTAACTAATGAAGCCATCAAGGGAACTTATATTCAGGATCCTGTGTGAAGAAACACCCTTCTGCTCTGTAGAGAAACAGTGGCCCAGTGAAAGAGCTACTGTGAAAGAGTTAGATGCCCCTCTCTCCCCCTTAACAGAATCTGGAACAGCTCTAAGCTTTCCAAGCTGTGCAAAGTGCCTTCGTGAGTCATTCAGTGCTCCTTTTCAAGGACTCCCACCTATTTATGCAATGAAAAGCAAATAGAAGTTCTTGCTATGGTTTAATGATGCCACTGCATAGCTGATTTGTTTGCTACAAATCCTTGCAGTATTCAGTTTGCCCTCTAAGTTTATGCCACTTTTGTAATTGAGGCTGTTGAAAGGCAACACTACATCATACATCAAGTGAGTGTGCCCCAAGTGGAGGACTACAGACATGTGACCAAAAAAATCCCATTAACACAGGAAACTTCTGTTTCTATGGGTTTTCTTCCCTCTGGCACAAACAGCTTCTTCCTTGGGAGGGTAGTGCAGCACTGAAACAAGGACCCAGAGACATGGAGGCATCTCCAGCCTCGAATGTCTTCAATACTTGGATTTACAAAGCTACGTCTGATGTGACCCAGTGTTGATAATGTTCCTGCTTCGAGTGGGAGGTCAGAAAAGAGCATTTTTATGATCTGTCAGCTCTTTCTGCAGCCTCGGTATATTTTGGATGCAAAGAATTTTCCACAACAAAAATGAGAGGGCATGCAGATTTCCATGGGTTGGCAGTATACTTGATCTTTACATGATCTTTAAATGAAAACGATGGGCATTTAAGAGGGTTGTATTAATGGACTTGTGCAGCTGTGCACAATACTGAGAGCTATTTAGGGGCAGACCCCGAGAAGACCCTGACTGCTCCCACATGCAGTGATGCCAGCTCTCTTACTAAAGAAGGGAATGTCAGAGAAGCACAGCTGACCTTTAAGACGCCAGCACAGTTGTGTTAAATTTCCCCTCACAGTGAGAAGCCAGTCAAATGTCACCATTCATTGTAAAACTGGCCAAAGCACAGGGCAAAGCTGCTGCATTTTTCACACTAGAGCTTTGAACAAGCCATTTTAAACTTTTATCTCTTGTTCAGGCCAGCGGTTTCAGAATGAAGTTGTCCTCTGCAAAGCAAAGCAAGCTATAGAGCCTTTTATTCATCTTTCCCAACTTCATGTTCTTTAAGGTTTCTGTAAAGCATAAAACATCGGCATGAAGGCTATGTTAGTGATGGAGAAGACTGCTAACACTGAGTCACATGTTATTTCACATGATGATGGGCACTGTCATCTTAATTCAGCTTCATATACCACAAATTGATTTCTTTGTGGGAGAGGAACAGTTACTAAGTGTTGAGTACCCTTTTGTGTTTGAGTTGCCCCTTTCACCTTCTCATTGAAAAGTATCCTCTGTTAACCCAGGTTATGAATCAAGCCTCATATTAGTCTCAACACACTGCTCTGCACCACTGTGACTAATGCTTGCCCTTTAAACATCCTGTGACACTTCTTACCAAGTTGTCTGGCACTGAGGAAATTCAGTTTGGGAAAGGCATAGACCTCACATCATAAAGCTCTTGAGTACTTGTTCTGCTTCCTTCTCACCTAATTCTAAGGCTGTTTAGGTCTGGCAGTTCCCACAGCCTGATGGAGAGGGGACTCCTGCTGTCCTATCAGTGGGATCAGAAGCAGCTTGCCCTGGGCTCCTAGAAGCCCAAGCAGAGGGAGCAGAGGTGCTGTAGCTGTGAATCTGTCTGCACAGACAGACATAGGCAGCACCTACCAGGCTGTAATATTATTTCACTCCATGTGAATCAGAGCATGTCCCTAGGGGAATACAACAGGACCTTTATCTCTCCAGGGAAAAGGAACAGGACCTGGATGCAGATAAATCCTATAGACATTCTTCAGCCTGTGAATTTTATAAACAAATAAACCTTATATTTTTTTTCCAAAAAATCTTGTGTTAGTTTATTTTCTAAAAAGCGAAGTCTCTTTTTGCAGTGGCTTTGGGATGACCTCAAAATATGAAATGTGGATACCTGATGCAAAGTTAGTTGGAGTTTGCAAAACACTTGGAACTGCTGTTTTTGAATTTCAGTTTCAGGGAGTTCCCAGGCAGTTGCTTGGTTTAATAGTCAGCATTGTTAACAATTTCACAGCTCAGAGAAGAGAAAAACACTAAAACACTGATTCACTCTGTTGGTCCTCGAACTGTGTATATGTCTACATGCAAATGTGTGTGTAAGGGGAGAAAAAAAAAGGAAAGGAAAATTAAATAAAACATATAGGCCACTGCCATATGTATAGTGAGTTCTGAGGGTGGTTGGTTTACTTTTCTGTAAGGAATTTTCTATAAGGAAGGGGCCCAGCATTTAAGAAACTGTCTTCTAGGCAGCTTTACCATTCACAAAATCTGGTGTGAAGAGCCTCAGCAAAGGCTATGAACCAACAACTTCAGAGTGGGTGGTAAAATTAGACAAAATCAATCTTTCCATCCCTCCAAGCAGACACAGCAGCAGGTGTGGGTGGAGACTGAAGGTGCACCACAAGGGAACACAAACAGCCTAAAAAAAAAAACTTCCAAGGAATAATGATATCATATCTAGTTGCCAACACTTACATAATGCTCATGCTGTCTGAAAAATTGTTATGTTCCAAGCAACCCCTGCTGAAGTACCTAAAGAATAGACACTGAGAAAAGAGCCAAACTTTTCTTTTCGTTTTCCTGTGTGGATTGGCTTGGTTCTAAACTAAGCACTATGGAAATAGCCAGGCCCTACTGAAAATATCTTAAAAGGAAAAACGTCACCTCCAATTATTTTACCCTGTACTGAAAATACCTTTATCTTAAAATACCTTTATCTTAAAATATCATGAGAAAGACCCTGAGACTGAAAAAGTAATGCTTTTTCTCTCTCCATGTCTTGGTGGTGCTTCTTATCCCTCACTTTGTGAACTCCAAATTCAAAGAAAAATCTGTAAGAAAAGAAAAATTATGACAAAGACCTCAATACCCTGAGATTCATTGCTCTGCTTCTCAAAGAACATTGCTGTGAAAATGGCCACATGGATGGCAGCTCAGAAGAGGAAGGTTGCAATTGTGTCCTGTGTTTTGGTGCTATCAGATATCACAGTGAGGAAATGTATGCTCATTGATTTTTGCTACAGTGATGGTATGAGATACCATCTTATCTTTTACATGCCTTAGTGAATGTGGTTAAAAAACACTGTATCATCACAGCATCCTTTCTGTAAGATGTGTTATTATTCAGTTCTTACAAGGCTAAGAGGAAATTGTAGTAACATGACCAGGTTACAAAGTCTTAAATCTTTCCTTTGAAACAGTGGCTCATCCTTAGGTGTATGTGTCAGAAGCACATCTACTGTTCTGTCAGCAGTAACTCTGATCTTTTTCTTTGATTAACAAAAATCTTTTAGGTACACTGGACTATGCAAAACATTGCATGAAATCTTGTATCTACCATTCTCTGTATCTTCCCTGCCATATCTGTATCATAACCATTTTATAGTGTTCAGAAATTTATTAATTGGATCTCAGGAGACATACAAAGTGGCCACTTCTATAACTTTTTAAGAAAGCCTGATAAATTCCTGTAACTACTTTTGTAGGGAGAAACTGAAGATCCCTTTTCTTACTGCTTGGTGGATATGTATGTGCCTAGTGAAAAGGACATCCCCTGTCAGAGGGGGCTGTGTCTGGCCTTACACAATTTATCAGCTTTTGGATCTAGAAATCAACCAAATCCTCTGGATACAGCCTTGTCTTCTGCATGTGCAAGACCCTCATAAGGGATAATGGCTTTTTTTTTTGGCCAGCAAGAGCCCTGGCTCCTGTTCTGTGAGTTGTTAGCTGAACTACAGAGAAAGTTCAGGAGTGGTCAGAAGTCACGGGAGAAATCATAGGGAAGTAGAATCAAACATGACTAAATGAACCCAGTGTCTGGATCATGAGGCACAGCCCTAAAGAGCTTACACAGCTCATAACAAAACAAGCAAAGATGACAAATATTTATGTAATGGGTATTTGGAATGCAAATGGTATGCATTGGGTAATGCAGTGCAAAAGTTCCCTGGGTTTGCTTAAGGTTAGAAGGATACTTGTTCATAAGGTAGCAGCTGCAACAATTTTATTTCACATCCGTTCCCCCACCCCCAGGCACATCTGACTCTCACTTCAGAGCTAGTAGGTAAAAGGAAAGCTGCCACTCCATTCAAGGGAACTGTTTGGATTTGGTCCTTGGGTTTGCTTGTTTTCAAACTGATGATGTGACTGTTATCGGAAAGATGAGTCAGTGAAATGAATTTTGTCATTCTGGAGGCGAGGATTATTGGCTGCTTTTATAAAAAACGTAGCCCCAAGGGGCCTCAGGGCAGCCTCTGATCCAAGTTTTGGCTCCACGTTCTAACATTATCCTAGAAAAAGACAAATATCCTGAGCCATCTGGTGTCTATGTCTGTGTTTACTGGACCTTTCTCTTGCCTCAAGTAAGAGGGCTTTGTTTGATCAAAAGTGGATATACCATAGACACATGCCACTAAACTGTATTATTTTATACTAAAATAGTAGCTAAGCAGCAGCATATTTAAGCACAAAGCAATGCTAAATTTGGCCGGTGCACTTTGTTTGTTGAAGATCTATGATATCATCCATGTGATATGGCAAAACTTTCTTTCCCCCTGCACAGCCCTTGGAAATCTGAGAAAAATTAAGCAGTTAAATATCAAACAAGAGAATTACTTCTTAAGTGGGCATCATTCTTATACTGCATGATTTTAGACCATTAGAAGAGTGGTTTTCTTGTATCAGTGTTACAACACTGAATGCAGTTATCTTAACATGGAAATTCCCAGATTTTGAAAGTTTAATAGCAGAGTAGAAATAGAGATTTTTTAATTTTTTCACTATCTTCGTAACCTTCAGGAGTGTTTTTTTCTCTCACACAGCCCCAAAGCCATACAAAACCTTATGTGGAATACTTCATGTGATTTCAGACTCCCCAGTACTGATACACTGGAGCAAGGCTTGCAAAGCACCACCAAGGTACCTGGGGTTGGAGCAGGTGAGCAGAGGCCCCTTTCCATTTAAACTGTTTTATTGGTCTTTCATTTTCCCTTTCTGTTTCTTTCTCTATGGCCAGTCCATACCATCTTTGCAGAGGGACCTGGACAGACTGGAGAGTTGGGCTGATTCCAACGGGATGAGGTTTAACACGGCCAAGTGCCGGGTCCTGCACTTTGGCCACAACAACCCCATGCAGCGCTACAGGCTGGGGACAGAGTGGCTGGAGAGCAGCCAGGAAGAAAAGGACCTGGGAGTCTGGATCGACAAGAAGCTGAACATGAGCCAGCAGTGTGCCCAGGTGGCCAAGAAAGCCAATGGCATCCTGGCCTGTATCCGGAACAGCATTGCCAGCAGGTCCAAGGAAGTGATT
The DNA here is from genome assembly GCF_003957555.1 of Calypte anna. Taxonomy (NCBI): domain Eukaryota; kingdom Metazoa; phylum Chordata; class Aves; order Apodiformes; family Trochilidae; genus Calypte; species Calypte anna. The sequence continues at coordinate 170,297,899 of NC_044244.1, forward strand.
CTGCCCCTGTACTCAGCCCTCGTGAGGCCACACCTTGAGTACTGTGTCCAGTTCTGGGCCCCCCAGTTCAGGAAGGATATCGAGGTCCTGGAGCAGGTCCAAAGGAGGGCAACCAGGCTGGTGAAGGGACTCGAGCATAGACCCTATGAGGAGAGGCTGAGAGAACTGGGGTTGTTCAGCCTAAAGAAGAGGAGGCTCAGGGGAGACCTCATCACTCTCTACAACTCCCTGAAAGGAGGGGGTAGCCAGGTGGGGGTTGGGCTCTTTTACCAAACGACTTTCAACAAGACAAGAGGGCATGGACTTAAGTTGTGCCAGGGGAAGTTTAGGTTAGATATTAGAAAGAATTTCTTTACGGAAAGAGTGATCCGTCATTGGAATGGGCTGCCCACTGAAGTGGTGGATTCTCCGTCCCTGGAGATATTTAAAAAAAGACTGGATGTGGCACTCAGTGCCATGGTCTAGCAACCGCAACGGTGGTTCAAGGGTTGGACTCGATGATCTCTGAGGTCCCTTCCAACCCAGCCAATTCTATGATTTTATGATTCTATCTTGGTAAGCCTATTTACTTCATCCCTCTTGTGCAAATAAGGAGGATTAGCCTAGGAAGTGATTTGACTTCTCCAGTTTTCAAGGTGTGGCTTGAGACAATGTTTTAGTACCTTAAAAACAGAAACCCAGCCTCACTGTTGGCAGAAAGAGCCTCGTAAAAGGTCCTACAGCTGTCTGGGACTGCCAATTCAGAGCAACCATAACCCCTTCCTGTAGCAGGAGGAGCCTTTCTTGCTCCTGAGGCTCGGTGAGCTGCTGACCTCTCCATTGCCTCGCACAAGAGTGAGCTTCTTTCTGTGGGTGTGTGTCCCACTTTATTGGCCCCCTGGTAATAGGGGGCCTGCCCTAACCAGGCACAGGTGGACTCACACCCACTCTTTGGTAACTCGAGGCACCTGGTTTATCTTCTTTCTCTACACCTTTCTATTGCAGAGCTTCAGCCAGCAACAGTTTTCCAGGGTCAGGAAGATTAGTTTCCCTAATCCCCCCACACTTCCCTTGATGCTGTCTTTCTAACACATATTAAAGATAGTTTATATCAAAATAAGTCAGAACCAAGCTTTCTAGAGAATATTCTCTCCCTTGACTTTGTTCTCCTTTACTTGCTTGCTCTCCTTTACTTATTAATTCTTCCTTCTGCAGCTTTTTTTTTCACACTCCAATTTTTCTTTACTAAATCTTTACTAAATTGACTTACTGTTTGATCTCCAAGAACATTCCTCTAACTCTGCTTTTCTGACAATATCACTTTTCTTCTAACTCTGCTTCTGATTTTAGCCTCTTTCTTCACTGCTATCATTTCTGCTCTTATTCTTTCTTCTCTTCTTTCTCTTTGAGAAGAAATAACCATCTCTGAAGCCCCTTTGCCCTCCTTCCCCATCCTCTCATTTATTTCTCATGTGTCTTTTGTTTCCTTTTGTGCTCTAACCCCTTTTTTTTTTTTTTCTATCACATTGCTTCCCTGCCGATCTGCACTCCAGGCTGTTTCTCCACTGTCACTTCCCAGTTAATTTTCCCTACCATTCACTGTGTTGCTAAATAACAGGAGTCTGAGGCTTTTTCCTGTTTCCTCCTCTGGGGAAAAGAGTGAAGAGAAAAACCTGTCCCTTGTCCCACCTGTTGGTATTGGCCATGTCACATTATTCTTTTGCCTTGAAAATACTTCCAAATTGTGAGTGAAGTTGCTAAAACATCCCAGAGTTCCCTCCCCTTCAGGGAACTCTGCTGTGTCTCAACTTCAGTTTTATTTTTCTCCTTTTACCTACACTGGTCTTGCCAGATAACCTAGTAGGATGGTATCTCTATCTCCTTTTAGAAGCTGCTGCTCACCATGTTCCCAGTGGCCACCTTTAAATAATAGTTAATATTATTCAAAGCCTTCCTGCAGACTCCTGAGTGAATCACACAGTTTTCCCTCCCTAAAATACAGTTACAACATCCTGAGGTGGGTTCTCCCCAGACAGAAAATGAGAACACCCATCTCTCTGTTTCCCTGCAGAAGAAGCCAAACACAACCCTCTTCTACACATGGTGCTCCGAGGGAACAGCTCAAACCATCCTCTCTGTATAAATCACATCTCAAATGTTTTTTGTAGCCTGTCACTTAAGTATATTGCCAGAAAAGCACCTCAGAAGATGAAAAGAAAGACACAAACACAGAAAAAAAAAGCATTTAAGAGCTGCGCTTTGCTCCCTGTCCAAGGTTAATTTTTGGATTCTTTGAAACTACAGGCAGATGACAAGAAATACAGAATATTGAGAGAGTGTAATAATCTTGTGCAAACCTCTCACACCCACTCACTCTCCCTTTTCTGGGTCTGGCTGACTCACACGAGTCAACTTCAGGGAAAAAAATAACTTTTAAAAAGTACAGCCCCCCCAGCAACTAATCCTCTGTGGATATAGGGAAGGTGTTTCTTTGATCTCACCTTGCTAGGACAGCCAAAACATCAGGGGCAGATACAAATGCAGAATTAGGGAAAGAAAGCCTCTCTCAGTTGCTTATCCCTCTGCCTGGTGTGTATTTGTTCTAACACAGCATTCAGAGTTCAGAGGCTAAAGTAGGATTAGAGGGTGACTCAGGAGGAAAGATGCAGAGGAGTTTGTAGACAATCTGCTGTGTACCTTTTCATGCCATCTGTCTTATTCTTTCTTTACCCACTCTGTGAGCAAGTTCCTTTATGCCAGGTGCAAATATTTAAGTTGCTGGATTACTCCATTAAATTTTTTTCCAGCTCTTATGGAACAAGGCATCATTTTGAACCTGATGCACCACTTGCTGATGGCTCCTACTCAATGGTTTTACATTAAAAACCCAGGGATAATATTTCTGCACAGTGGGGGTAACATGCACAGGGGATTCTGGTGCTGGTAATACCAAACCAACTCTGCAAGCACTAGATTTGATGCCAGGAACAGGGAAGCTGCACCCCCCAAAGTTGCTTCCAAAAGATGGACAAGATTTCTTGGAGGTAGCACTGCAGGATCTCTGCTTCTGTGACTCAAGCTAGAGTTCCCCCTTGGAATCCCACTGATCACAGATCCCTGTGCATGTATCCACCCAGACAGACCTAACACAGGGGTTTTAAGACCATGAAGACTCTAGACATGCTCTCGAATGTGTCCCAAATCCTTGGCAAGCTCCCTTCCTCAGAGTTGAAAATTCTGGCAAATCCATGTATGCAATCTCTACTCTTAAGGAAAATATCAGGATGCATCCAGTAATAACTAATATTAATCAATTACACAGACAACCATTTAATTATCTTGTGAGTTACTCAGGGGAAAGTCTCAGTAAAAGCAGACTTTAATATTCATTGTCTTCTAAGACTGTTTTCTCTAGCAAGCACAATGAACTTTGTAGGATAGAAGAGACAAACTTTCTTTTTGTTTTGCTGGAAAAAACAACTTTCAATTAAGCCAGTATCACCGTCATACAGATTTGGACATGAAAACGACAAATTGCTTTCCATGTTCATTTCTTAGTAACATTTTCCACCCACCTCTGTGTTTGCCTGCAATAATGGAGATAATCTAATTCCTTCTGTGGGAGTTGGGTAAACTGAAATTGTGGATCAGAGAATCCTTTCTCTACACAGCCCAAAATGCTGGCAGAAAGCACCCAGTCAAGAAGGCTAGGATGGAATGGGTATATATCTTGCTGCGTTTCATCCATGGGGGTGAAATACCAATTCCAGTGAATTCAGTGTCTGAGAGTTCAGTGGCATCAAGGTGTCAGCTCCAATTTCCTGCTAGAAGCCTGATGATTCCTCATCAACACTACTGCCATTAAGTCTTTACTGGACAGAACATCTCCCAGGCAAATTCACAAGAACAAAACCATTACTGTGTCACCATTCTTGTTTTACCAATCTTTGGGACCTGGCTTATGTTCCTAAATTAGAAAACCAGCCTTCCTAGCTCGCTTGCCAGTCAGTGGAAAAGGGAATCTCACTTCCAAGGAAACCTCAGAGTAAGGAACTAGTACTTAGGTGTGTTCTGCTCCATTAAACTATATAAGAAGATGAAGATCTTGTTCAGACATCCACACCTAGGTTCTGTAGGTGTGGACCTCTAGGTTCACACCTTCCCAAAGTTCACCTCTCTTCCCTTCACTTCTAATTTCTTATCTCAAGAAGAAGCCTCTGCAACACCAATAGACCGAAAACCTGACCAGGAATGAAAAATAACTTTAAAGGGACAAGACTATTTACAGCTAAAGCAAAAACTGTTGTCAATATTCTCCTGAAGACCAGCCAAGCATGAGGTCTGAAAAATCCCCAAACCTTTCTCTTTGTGGTAAGATAGGTGAATCACCAGAGGGCCTTGGCCATGCTCCATGCAACCAACATGGTGCAGCTGAGCTGAGCTTGGACTTGTGAGCTCCTCATAATTTGTCTGTATCTCCCATTAATACCCAAACCAAATTGCTTTAATTAAATATTCAGATAGAATAAAGAGGTGACAAATTAGATAAATCAGAGATTGTGGTAAAATCATGTACGACACAGCTAGCGGGCACTCCTATTTTATTAACCAGCTGCTAATTCTTAAAAGTACTATCTTGCAAATTAGTTGCTATATTTTAGCTAAATAACTTTATTAAGTTTAGTTATCATTGAGAAAGTCTGGACTGTAATGGGAGACAATGAGTAGGAGCATTGTCTGAAAAAGTATAGAAGGGGCATCAAAGTTCTAATTATTTTTTTCCTTCTAGAAGAAATTTTACTCCATAAAAGCTATGAAGGAGAAAGAAAAATATCACTGTCCAATTTTATAAATTCCTGGGGATCAAACCAACTATTTTACCTATGATTCTGTCAGAGAAAATCAATAGGAAGACTGTGTAACTACATTTGCTCTAAAGCAAGTGGAAAGTAGCTATTTTGTTTGCAAGATAGAAAATTGTTCTCTGTTTAGAAGACTGTTTTCTATGGACGTTATGCATAATTTTCCTGATACTTTACTAAAATGATACTGGGAAAAAAAACGATGATTTACATACAAAGTCAGATGAATAAAATGTTGTGGATTTAATTCAGGTTGGGACAACATCAGAGATTCAAAGCAACTAAAAAAAAACCTAAGCAGATTGATTTTACAAACCACAAGTAATAGAAATCAAAGGAACTTAGTTAAAGTTAAAATGAGGAAACATTTAAAATGCTCTGTGCTGGTCTCCCAGCAAACATGATGAAAGAAACAAAATTTCAGGTGCAATTTAATTTTCCTCAGCTAACCATAGCAACACATCTGTGACCACAAAAAAGAAGAGAAGATTTTCCTCTTAGTTATATAGTCATCACTGTTTTGGTCTTCATTAGACATCTAGAAGAAAATACTCTTGGCAAGTTTGCAAAAAGCACTCTGCAGATGTGTATTCTTATTCTTCATTACTTCTTATTCTTCATACACTGCAACTTCTCACAGTTTCATAAGAATGACTGAACCCACAGTAAGAGGTTTTAGATATTCAAATCTCCAGAATCCAGAAGATCCCATAATGACACGGACAGGAAAAAGCAGAGGCAGGTAGGATGACAAACTCTGTATTCCCAACCAGTCTCGTGTGTAAACATTTACAAATAAGCTAAGTGCAACATTGCCTCATTTGAGCACACCTGTGGTGCAAAGCTTGGGGTTAAGGAGGAAGCCACGAAGCCAGTGAATGCAGCTCTGTAATGACTCCTTGCAAAGGAGCAATTTCTGTTCCCATCGAGCAGGATGTCTGAACATTGCCTCCCAGTCACTTCTGGATGCTGAACCAAAGCTGTGGGAAGGTATCACAGCTCTGAGAAGTTTTGAGCTATCCCAGGAACCAGGCAGGGACTGACTTCAGGCAGAGAAGGATATTGAGGTGCTGGAGCAGGTTCAAAGGAGGGCAACTAGGCTGGTGAAGGGACTCGAGCACAGATCCTATGAAGAGAGGCTGAGGGAGCTGGGGCTGTTCAGCCTGGAGAAGAGGCTCAGAGGAGACCTCATCACTCTCTACAACTCCCTGAAAGGAGGGTGTAGCCAGGGGGGGTTGGTCTCTTTTCCCAGGCAACTCTCAGCAAGACAAGAGGGCACGGTCTCAAGTTGTGCCGGGGGAGGTTTAGGTTGGATATTAGAATGAGTTTCTTTACCGAGAGGGTGATCAGACATTGGCATGGGCTGCCCAGGGAAGTAGTGGATTCTCCATCCCTGGAGATATTTCAAAAGAGACTGGATGTGGCACTCAGTGCCATGGTCTGGTAACTGCAGCGGTAGTGGATCAAGGGTTGGACTCGATGATCTCTGAGGTCCCTTCCAACCCAGCCAATTCTATGATTCTATGATTCTATGACTCTTGACTTTCCTTTTATAGTGAGAGTGCAACCCATTCACCCCTTTTACACTTGTGTCTTCAATGCAGATGAAATATACCCCAAATATGCCCATTCAGCTTGGAGAAGAGAAGGCTCCTGGTACACCTTCTAGCAGCCTTCCAGTACCTGTTTGGGGTCTACAGGAAAGCCAGGAAGGGACTTTTTTACGAGAGCGTGGAGTAACAGGAGGAGGAGTAATGGCTTTAAACTGAAAGATGGTAGATTTTGATCAGATATTAGGGTTAAATTCTTTAGTGTGAGAGTGGTAAGACATTGGAACAGGTTGCCCAGGGAGGAAGTGGATGCCTTCTCTCTGGAAGTGTTCCAGGCCAGGTTGGATGGGGCTTTGAGAGACCTGATCTCTGTGTTCCTGCCCATAGCAGAGGGGTTGGAACTGGATGATCTTCATACAATCAGGTCCCTTTCAACCAAAACCATTCCATGATTCTATGATTCCTCACCACTGACTATAAGGAAACCTAGGATGGTTGGTACAGAGAATATGCACAGCGTTGCCAAAGGGACCCCTATCAAAATGTCCATGGAGAAACCACCTTCATAAGCACCAATCATCCTTGTTCCTTATTCAAAGGGACTGCCCACTGTCTGGAGGTTTATGTGACACATTAGGTTTTTTCTGGGTGGAGACTCTACAAGAAACAGAACTCTTTCAGGAATAGTGGGAGGATAAGTATATGTTTAAAATAGTAATGAAACAAGGAAATGAGTCTCAAATGTCATGCTAACTGTGAACTCATTTATTGAAGGAGTCTAAAAAAATGTCACTTCCTAAGAATGAAAATAGTCTCAAAAGCACTTTGAAATCCCAAATCCAGATATAATGAAGACAAAGAATTATGAAGTTTGCTTATATATATTCAACTGAATTGATCAGAGCCTATTTAGCCCTTTGGCACCTTAGGATTTAAGATAAAAAACTTCAAAAATTAAATAGAGAAGATAATTTCTATTATATTTTACTTGTTTTCTTACATATTTCTAGCATAACATAAAAATAAATATTTCATTTTATGTTTTTTTAAAAGACAAAATACAGAAAAACCTAACAAAACAGAAAATATAGAAATGCTATGTACAGCTGTATTGCATCATCTCAGAATATTGTCTGAGGGTGACAGACTGGAGCCATAAATAATATAATTCAGGACCTTCTGTGGCAAATGGCTTCAATAAGTTGGCTGCAAAGCGAAGAAAATATTATAGCTGAAAGGCAGTATAGTGGAGATGGAAATTGTCACTGTATAAACAGATAGTAAGATGAAAGCTAGATTAAACAATTTATCCTATGTTTTGTTTTTTTTTTATGACTAGGAATACCCAGTACATGAAACCAAAATTTTTCTTTTGGTCTCCAGCAATATACATGCATGGTTACATCCTCCAAAAAAGAAGGCCACCAAGTGCAAGGAAATCTTGAGGTCTCTGTCTGGTCTCTTCACACAGTCCTGTTATGTAGCTATTGCCATCTGACTGCTGTGCTACAGATCAGCCAGAGTCTGAAGCCTCCTTTAAAGTCCATGAGAAAGCAGGAATTTTTTCAGTGTATCTTAATAAACCAAAAGTCAGGTGGTGAATGCTGGGATACAGGCAGGCACCCCAAACAAAGGCTGGGATACAGGCAGCACTCCATGACAACTGTCATGTTAACATGTGGGAAAATGACCTAAAAATGTTTAGTAATTATATTTAAGCTCTTCTCAGAACTGACTGAGTAGGGATGAGAGGTAAAGGATGAGAACTCCTCCTTCAACAGCGTGGCCAGCAGGTACAAGGAAGTGATTCTGCCCCTGTACTCAGCACTGGTTACGCCACAGCTTGAGTCCTGTGTCCAGTTCTGGGCCCCTCAGTTCAGGAAGGAGATTGAGGTGCTGGAGCAGGTCCAGAGAAGAGCAAGGAGGCTGTGAAGGGATCCAGTACGAGTCCTGTGAAGAAGGGCTGAGGGAGCTGGGGATGTTCAGCCTGGAGAAGAGGAGGCTCAGGGGAGACCTCATCACTCTCTACAACTCCCTGAAAGGAGGTTGGAGCCGGGGGGGGTTGGTCTCTTTTCCCAGGCAACTCTCAGCAAGACAAGAGGACACGGTCTTAAGTTGTGCCGGGGGGGAGGTTTAGGTTGGATATTAGAAAGAATTTCTTTACAGAGAGGGTGATCAGGCATTGGAATGGGCTGCCCAGGGAAGTAGTGGATTCTCTGTCCCTAGAGATATTTAAAAAGAGACTGGATGTGGCACTCAGTGCCATGGTCTAGCAACTGCAAAGGTGGTTCAAGGGTTGGACTCGATGATCTCTGAGGTCCCTTCCAACCCAGCCAATTCTATGATTCTATGATTCTATGACTCAGGGGGCTGCAGATTAGAGGCATCTTTACTGATAGGTTACGGCTGTGGAGCAGTGAACACCCCCATGGAGAAATGAAAATTGTTGTTAGAGTTGATGACCTGGCTCAACATTTTTTGGAGAAGTGCTACTCCACACTGAAGAGATACTGCTAGAAAATGAGTGGGAACCCAGCGCTTATATTTATGTAAGCAAATTATATGGCTTTGAAAAAAATGTAACTTTGTTCAGCATTTTAAGCAATGAAGTAATACAAATGGACATACACAGGTGAAACCATGACATTACCAGACACAGAAAAGAAGAGCCAGTCAGATAGCAACAAGGAGGTGAGACCATTTTAAAATGTAAAGAAATTCCAATGGTACTACCAGGAGAAACTAGCTGAAATATTTATTTCAAAAAAGGGCCCATAGATCATGGACAAGCTCCACCCAATAGCCAGGGGAATGGACCACAGGGCTCTGCTGTGCCCGGGCAAGAAGGGTCACACACTGTGGGAAGTCTGAGTAGGGCAATGCTGTGAAAGTTTCATGGCTCAGCCCTTGAGACCAGGAGGTCTGTGCAATGTGATCTGCAACCACTCTAAGGCCTCTTGGCACAGTCGTGTAAATAAGAACCAGATCCTTTGATTTCAAAATAAGGGTTTTTCAAATGTAACAAAGTCCCTCGCTGGGAATGACTAAGTCCATGATAGCTGTGCTGTGGTAAACACAAGCTTTGATGAGTTACTGTCTCCATAAACCCATAGGAATATTTCTATATTTTTAAATAGATGCTACTTCTCTGGGTACTGTAATAGTTTAGGAAAGTTAATTTTAATGTTTCACGTGGAAATGAAATTCACTCTGAGAGGGAGATTTAAGTATGGAGGGGACTGAGGAAAGGGAGTGAAAAATAAGTAAGGCTTGTGTGATTTAACTGTGTGATGATAGCTACAACCCTGTAATTAATATACCAAATAAAATAAGAGATAAAATCATATATACTTTTACTACCTTGAGATACAGCTTTATTGATGTGCCAAAGCCTTTTCCTCTACCACATACCTCAACATTTAGGACTTGAAGTTTGCTATATAGCCCAAAATACGTGTACCATTGCCAGCATATTGATGGAAAATAGAGATTACCTGGTGTAGAAGACCAAGGAAAAGAGGAGACTTTCCTTGTGAACAAAAGTCCTCCTTCCAAGTATTTTGGGGAGGGTGCACAGCACAGCCTTCAGACTTACCCTGTAAAGCAGATCAGAAATTAGTATCACTGAAAGACTGCACTTACTTAATATTTTACCACTTTAAAAAGCTGGCTGAAACAATTCTCAGTTGATTGAGGTTATTTTGTGAAAAGTGACAGCAGATTTTCTCACATTTAGAGGATTAATTGTGTTTTTCCGCTTTCTGCACTGATGACTTCTCAATGTCCCATTCATGGGTTATCAGGAGGCATTGGCTTCCAGTTGTCTATTCTGACAGTGTCCCATCCACTTTCTATCTCCCCAAGTCAGGGAGGACAGGAAGGTGAGTCAGTAATACCCTTAACTAGCAGCTTGCTCACTCATGATAAGTGCCATAGCAAAAAAAGTAGGAGCATTTTATTACTCCCAGATGTTCAGATGTACTGGTACTGGATTCAGTCCAAAAGCTTCAATTTGGCTTTTGTTACCCAGGGTGGACAGAATTTAACCTACAGTATTTTAGGGAAAAGAAACTATCAGAAAATTGTCTTCTCTACACACACAGCTCAAAGAAGTTAGTAGATACTTATTCATAGCAGCAGGGGAATTATTTCCTCTTATTTCTCATGATTGTATGCAACAAAGAAAAAAAATTACAAATTTAGGGCAGCAGGGTCTGAGACATTTGAAAAGGGGGTTTAAATTCAGAACAGAGTAGACCAGCAGTTACCAAACAGTGGTTCATCTAGTAAAACACAGTCATTGACAGTGCTTGGACTGAGCTATAAAACCTAAAAATCCTGTAACAGGCAATCCTCAACAGTGTGCCTCCAGGGGAAATATCTTCCTGACCCTAAATAGGAAGTGGCTGACTTTCATCCTGGAACACAAAGTTTTATAACCTCTTCCACGTTATTTTCTATTTAAGGTAGCAGCAGATACTCAACTCTTCCTAAAACTTTTGCTTGAGTAATGAATTCTGGAAGTCTATGTGCTTTTGGAGAGACAGATATAATCAGTCTGAGGCATATTTCCATTTTAACCTCACTGGAAACTCCCCTGAGCTCATGCTTTTGCAGAACCTGAGGAAAATTTTGCATATACCTACTGTATCAACCCCTGTTTGTTCCTTCACAGCATCTAATAGCCTGACCTTTCTGTCTCTGCCTCACACAGCAGCCTCTTTTTATTGCTTCTGCTGGGTTCTTATTTCAGAGAGGATTAGATTTCAACAAGGTGACTTCTGCTATATCACTTTCCAACAAGGTTTTCTAAAATGCTGCTGGACACAGTCTCCCCTTCCACTAACACAAGACTCCTTGGCAGACTTGTCTGCAGGCGACAAATATGTGTCTGGAAAAGTGAAAAGTAGCCTAAGAACATATTACAGGTTTTCTTTTTAAGAGCTCACAAGTCTAGTCCTGCAGGTATCTGGGGGTTACTCTCATGGTATGTGCAAATCTGTCCCAGGAGAGGCACTGATTGATTCTGCAACAAGGTGGTATCCTAACATGGGCCCCAGTAGCCTTTAATATTGCTCAAGTAGACCCAGATTTTTTTGACACATGGTGCACCAAATGCCCCTGCAGTCTGAATACTAGAATAAGCATAAATTCTTCACCTATCACACATTAAAATCCCTTAACAGGAGTACAAAAATTCATCCTTGACCAAAAGAAAATGTCTCTAGGAGCCCTGAGTACCTAAAATCCCAAGCAATGACTTAGAGGAGGTTGTGAAGATAGAAGAGTCTGATTGCTTCTCATAAAAATCCTTGAAGAAGTAGGATGTCATCACTAAAAATATAAACGTGCAGTAAATGATTGGAACAGAACTTTAGATAGGCAAAATAATCTTATCCTGTGTGCTGAGACAGATCTGTCTAGACTGCCTTCCTTATCTTGCAGCCAAATTGTTCTCCCTCTAGCAGTCACTTATACCTTTCAGTGGCTTCTCTGTCCAGACACACAAAAATATCCAGGAGAGGAGATCTGTTAAAGCACATATTCTTTTAGGCAAAAGCTGTTGGAACTGTGTCACCAAATAAAGATAATTTCTTTCAAGCACCTTGAGTTAAGAGTGATTAATGAATATGCCACTGTGTCAGCAGCAGAAAGAAATTGAAGAAAATCTTAGATTAAAGACTGGAACAAGTAAAAGTCCCAGAGGAGCTGAACCCCTACAGATACACAAAAGGTAAAAAAAAAAAAAAAAAAAAAAAAAAAAAAAAAAAAAAGTTTATACATTGCATCATTCTATATCTTCAGTCAGCCAGTGCCAGTGAAAGATTATAAAGATTATAAAAGAAAGATTATAAAAGATTTTTATGTCTGACACTAGCCAACTTGGTCTTTATCCATTCTCATTCAAACTCACAGGGAAAAAAAAGCCAGCAATGGAATAGGAAAAAAAATGTGGCTGGACGCACCACACTGAAAATAAAACATAAGAATATTGTCCATACAAAAGACACAAAAAATGACACCAAAACAGAAGGATCTGTGACTGAAGACCCAATATTCTGGGAGGAAAGGGAAGCAGTTAACCAAGTCTTCAATGACAGGGCACACTGTGACTGGAATTTGAAACAGGGAGAAACCACACATATTTCATGCATTTTACCAGGAAACCCAAAATTAACATTTCCCCAGACATCTCAGGTTTTGCATGAAACAAATTGCTCACTGCAATTCTCTATAGTAAGGTTTCTCTAGTAAGGACCATGCTTTAATATGCTCAGCAAGATGAAAACCCAAACCACTCCATGAAAGGAGTTTTGAAGCAATCTATTTATTTTCTTTTTCATTTTAATTGTGACATTGGTGCTCCATATCAGTTACTAGTATGAAGAACACAAATCTACACTCAGAACCTAAACCTTAAGCTTAAAAGATGCTGAAAAGAGAGGGAGTGTGAGAGAATTACTTGAGGCACTATAAAAGTGACAAAACTCCTGAATTTTTGAAGTTTCTATGTCCCTATTTTAATAAAGTTTCAGAACATTGAAATACTTGTCATAGAAATAAAATGCATATGAAGAAAATGTGTAAAGATAATGACTGTTTCTTATGGGTTTGGTACCTATTTCTCAAGCAAAAGTTTCAAATCACAGCTTTGCCTAGAGAGAGTTCTGCTACGTCCTAGGCTTTATCGTTCCAAAAGAGAATCTGATCTGCAAACATGGACAGGTATTTCTCACACAGCCCAGGGTGAAACAGATGTAGAGCATGACACAGAGCTTAAGGGCTGTCTCTGAGGCAAGAGGGTTGTGCTGACTGTGCTGATTGTGTCCCCAAACTCTTCTCCCTGCCATGGTCTTAGGAGTGGTGCTCATACACCTACCCTGGAACAAATGGGGGATGATCCCTAGAAGACCAAGGACCATGCAAAAGACATACAATTTTCTCTTTTTTATGCCATCAGCAAGATTTCAAGTGATAATGGTTTCCAAACCATTTCCAAAAATAGGTTCTTCCAAGAAAAGCAAGGCTGCTATTCTTTGGAATGTCCACATAGAAGAAATGGTAACAGAACATATTCATTACTTGGATACAAAGATCACTTCATTTAAAAAGAATATCAAATAGAAGTCCAAGATATTTATTTTTATTCCTTTTTGTTTCTTATTTTTATTTTACTTTATTAGGGAGCACTTGTTAATGGTATATTTATTTGTAGGAACATGATGAAACAAACAGAACTGCCCACTTTTGTGGTCATAGGAGTCTCCTGGGTTGCACAGGAGTATCTGCAGCATCAGCCATGCACAAGGTTTAACTACCCAACTGTCTCTCCTTCAAGTGAGTGGGGAGATTACGGGTAGCATGAGGGAAAATTAAAGCATAATTAAACAGTTTTCAGTGTTAAAACAGAATCAGCTAGAAACAAAGAGAGTCTTCAAGAGACTCTATTCAAGAGAGTATTCTACTGTGTCCAGTTCTGGGCCCCTCAGTTTAGGAAGGATATCAAGGTCTTGGACTGGGTCCAAAAGAGGGCAACCAGGCTAGTGAAGGGACTGGAGCACAGATCCTATGAGGAGAGGCTGAGGGAGCTGGGGTTGTTCAGCCTGGAGAAGAGGAGGCTCAGATGAGACCTCATCACTCTCTACAACTCCCTGAAAGGAAGGGGTAGCCGGGTGGACGTTGGTCTCTTTTCCCAGGCAACTCTCAGCAAGACAAGAGGGCAGGGTCTTAAGTTGTGCCAGGGGAGGTTTAGGTTGGATATTAGAAAGAATTTCTTTACCAAAAGGGTGATCAGACATTGGAATGGGCTGCCCAGGGACGTAGTGGATTCTCCATCCCTGGAGATATTTAAAAAGAGACTGGATGTGGCACTCAGTGCCATAGTCCAGAAACTGCAACGGTAGTTCAAGGGTTGGACTTGATGATCTCTGAGGTCCCTTCCAACCCAGCCAATTCTATGATTCTATGAAAACAAAAGTATTTCACTTCATTGAGCAACTTTTCCTGGCAAGAATCAAGTACCATAGCATGTACTTACGTTTCTGCCCATGCCTCACATATATAATGGTCATCACCAGTTAATGGTGGTGTCTTCGGTTTTGGTAGCCATTCATGGCATGGGCTATTCCTCTTCTTCATCCTGACATGTTCCAAACATTTCTGCAAAAATCCAATTGCATAAACCAAGTGACCAGCTAAATATTTCAGTTTGTCCAAGAGTTGTGTGCACATTAGCCAGAACCATTCCTACCAAATGAGCAGTGACCGTACAAAAGCAAACTATGTATTCTCCAGGGGCTCCACAAATTTACTTATAACACAGGATGATTAAAAAGGAGGAAACTACAATTCCAACAACAATAAGGTCAGCTTCTACTGCTTGTAGCACTGAGCTGCCTTTGCTATTTCCTGCCACAGGAACCAATTGCCAGTTGCTTGACACTGTTAACATTTCTGAGACACTTCATCAACCATGACTTGAGCTTTTTCCTGCACAGAACTTCAGAAAACAAGAAGGTTCTATTTTGCTCATCCAGGTTTGAAGATTTTTCAATGTCTCCATTATTCTGAAGCTAGTGAAGTATTCTTGATTTCCACTGTTACAGAGTTTTTAGGTGTAAACATTCCTTGTCTAAATACAGATGATGCTTTCATGCTGTCTGGATACTTCATTTGGAAGAAGACTTGGAATAAATACAAGAGGAACCAACTTTCTCCAAGCCACCATAAAGCAATTAAATTCTTCCAGAAAACCACAGAGAATGTTGGTGACATGCTAAATATTCAGTCTTCTTGGGGGAAAGAAAAAAAAAAAAAAAAAAAAAGGAGGAAAACAGGAAAACCTGAATGAAGAAACTAATTAGTATTCCATGAGTACATTGAACTCAAGCTGTTATCTTACCAGACAAGGTAAGTGCAAGGCCTTTTTTACTGAACAAGCTTGAAATACACCCTTATGTGAAGAGGTTGACGAAAACTTTCTGCAGCTTCTTTGTCTGCAAGCACATACGCCTGGTAATTCAAAAGGCTGGGAAAAAAGAGACACAGCAGAAACCTAGTATTTCAGGATGAGATAATGGTAACCTTCTGTGTCTCAAAACACCTCAAGCTAGAGGGAGAGCTACTCAAATGGGAAAGGTAACTTCCTTGCTACTGAAGCCAGTCAAAAAGCCACAGTCCATCCTAAACTCTGCCAGGTACAGCTCTCTCACCAAAAGAAAGCTGAACTTCCAGAAACTTCATACTTAGCACTCAAGAGATCTCTGTAAAAATCTAAACTTGGGTGTGAAATTCCTAAAGATTCAAGAAGGAAAAAAACATCTAAGTAAATACAGACTGATAACATGATTCCGCAGATGAATTTTGTAAGTCTTTCTGTTTCCCTACAAGTCATCTTTAAACATCTGACTTTTCACTATGGTTTCAAAAAGGAGGCTACCAAATCATTGCAAACCAACTCCAGGCAGAAGCAAAAATTCAAAATATGCTTCTGGTAAACATTATTATTACAACCAGGGCTGACTGATTGTTCAGCTTTATCTATTGCAAGCCAATTGTTAACTGGGAGGTCACACACAGCCAAAACAAACATCAGTGTTTTTTAGAAGTGGTGAGGTCAATAAACAGTGCTTTGTTGGTGTCTACAACTATTGCTTTAAACATCCTTTCAAGGCAGTAGATAAGATGAAATAATAACTTTAATTCGTGATGAGGAAATTACTGTTCAACTAGAGGCTGATTTTCACAAATAAAGATTTATCAGGTACAAAATGATCAGTGTCAAGAATGCCAGGGCGAACATCATTGTCTGGATTTTCTCACTATTTCCATGTGGGTTTTTTGTCTTGACTTTAAAAAGTAATGGATAGTGAGAAGTTTTGTGCTATGTATGTATTTTTTCATTTTAATAAAGTGGGGTAAATGAACATGGGGTCTAAACTGTGTTCCTCTTCCATGTAATCCTTGACTTTACAGTTGACAAATAATACATGAGAAGTTAAATCCTATACATTTAGACTGCTCTGTGAGCTGGGCTACAGCTAATGGTTTGGAAGTCTAAATCTTGGAAGTAAGTTTGAAATTTTTTAATTAATTGTTTTTTTCATATAGGGTTTGGTTAGGTTCATCACCTGAACACTTAAGTGAACAATCTGCCCTGCCTGTTAAACAATATATTCTGTAATTAATCTCTTTGAAATTGATGGAATTTCTTCCAGAAAATGAGATGAATCAGTAAGAGGAGAAATGGCAGATTACAGCTTTCCCCTAAATTTAACAAAATTGCATTTTCCCCTCATTCTTGACACCGTATTAAAGTTGCTTCTGTAATGCAGGAGTTGAATGGTTAAATTTTATTGTCTCCAACTGGATTAGCATTTTTATCCCTTTAATCCTCCCATTCATTTTGGTACCATCATTCTAAAATTTCAGATGATTTAATCCTGTAGGAGAGAGATTTACTTCATAATCCATGTCATGAAAGAAGGTAAAGAAGTCAAACAGTTGTGGGGTTTGGGCTCTTTAGGGTGTTCAACTGCATTTTGGGAAAAGTATGGTGAAATATATCATATGATTTTTATTCCTTAACAAGTGTCCAAAACCAATTATAAACAAGATAAACATTTTATTACATGGAATTGCTCAATGTGTTTTGAATTCTACTATTTTGCCAAATGATGCAAAAACACAGCTGATCCTCTCCATTAAATCTCAGACTCCTTTTTCCCTGCAAACACTTTGTGATTATCACAAAATTTTGTGATCATTAAATTTTCTGCATTTTTTTTTTCACCAGTACATCAAAATTAACCCTCACTCACCTTATAAAACCACTATCATCTTATAGTCTGATTACTTTAGGGGAGCTATATTCATGCATTATTCACCCATTTTAGACAATAGTGGGTTTCTTTCTTTATTTTTTTTCATATTAAACACATGCTACTTGTCTTTTAGAAGACAGCAGTGCTACTGACCTCATGGCTTTCACAGTCCACAGCCCAACCTTCTGCCCTTGTGGTCCATGAGCCCATGGTAAATCTTCCTACTAGAGGTTTCACCTGAAGCTTGGATGACAAACCTGTTTTTTGGTAGCACATTAGATGCCGTGAAGTTTAACTGCAGGTCTGCTGATGGGCATTTGGCAGCCACCACTTTCACAGGCTCAGGGACCTTCATGTGACACCAGAAGTTCTGCTCCCAAGGGTGGGCACCATCCTCCCTCTGGCACAGGTGACCAAATTCATCTGGAGGTGTGGAGACAGGAGACTTATTATGGGGAGGAGAGGACTATGCATAGAAAACTTGCTGAACCTTCCAACATGACCACATTATTCTAACTTTCCATTCTAAGTGAATGATTTGCCTCTTTTCTGAAAGGATGGAGAAAACTGGAGCAAGCGCCAGAGAATCCAAAATTAGCACAAGTTGCCAAATTCTAATCTCTGGTTCTACATGGTTACATATTTTGCTAAGTAAATGCAACTTAAAACATGAAACAATAAGTGTTGTAACACCAATTCTTCACAGTTCTCTGGATACAGTATTTATGTGCCTGATGACATAAAAGCCAGAGAAAGGGGGGCATTACTCCACAGTCAAAGAGACTTCTCTTGAAAACATGATGGATTTTTCTCCTCTCCTCTATTGGCTCTAGCTACAACATGAATTCCATAAATGTTGCTCATTAGCACTTGAATGTATATCTGGTATAATATGGTAAAGAAATCAGGTCTCCATGAGTCTTTCTGGGAAATATTTCAATGAATGAAAGCAGGAGCATTTGGTCAGTCATCTAGAAGTAGCTGAGATCTGCATAGACAATTTGGGCTGGTGAATAATTCCAAACTAATTTAGTTTGGTTTTAAAAAAATCCATTTATGCATGAGTCCCTAAAAAAGAGATAGGGAGGTCACTGTATTGTTCTGTCATGCCTTTGACCCACCTTTAATATTACTTGGAATGATTTTCAGGTGACTTTAATTGGTTTTCAAGTAGAAGATAGGACTTTATATACACACATATATATATATCTATGCCATAAAATGGAAAGAAGCAGCCAACTGACTGCGTCAAGCAATGTAGATTTATACACCACCAGGATCAGTGTTTGAATGGGAAGAAGAGTCCAAAACACTCAGATCTCCCTGTCCCAGCAGTACAGCTGCACCTACAAACACAAAACAGTGCACAGATTCCTTGATTTCACCTGGCAGCACCCTTGGAAAGCCAGGAGAAGGCATGAAGGACACCCTCCAGGGCTCTCAGGCACAGGCACATGTGCCATTGGTGTTGCATATTGAATTAAAAACTGTATGGTCTGAGAGAAATCTGGGATCTGTAGCTGCCTACGGAGATGCCCGTAGCCACTGCTGCTCTTCCTGATCCCAGCACCACAACTGGGTCTTGTCTGAGAAAAGGAACTGAAGATCCCCCTTGCTATATTCTACCTAAACTGATGGCTGATTCTGGAAACCTGCATTGAAACTGGAGTAAGGAAGGAAAAGCTGCGATCCCCTAACAGCTGCAATTGGCAAGGATCTCTGGTTTTATGCCCCTGGATGGTACAAGCCACAAACGCTGTGCAGCGGCATTTGTTCAGCCCTGACTCATAGCCAGATGAATGCCATGGAATGAATCACCAGGAGTGCTTTCCGCAGTACCTAACAAGGTAACTCATCCAAATATTGATCAGGCCCAAGTCCCTCTTGTTTTTGATATCTGACATGCCATAAGATGCCATACAGCAGTGAAATTATGAGTTTTGGAAAGGGGGCCTATCCTGAGCAACTAGGATGGGAAAACTTTGGTGAATGCATCCTTTGTCAGTAGGAGCTGCCTTCTGCCTGCCATTGGGCTATAAAAATGATAAGAATGCTGCTGAAATACAAGGGAAATATCAACTTACTAACTTAATAACAGAGAACTTTAAGGCAAATTAACACCATCACTTTATGAAACATCTCATTCTGTTCAGTCCACTGCTGCAGATGGTCATTAAGCCAAGCACTGTAGTAAAATCATTTTAATCCATAACGGTTGAAAGGACAAACATTAAGCAAAGGACAATCACAAATTAGCATTCAGGACATCAGTTAAATATTGCAGGTGTTGAAGTAAGATAGTTCCTCCCTGCATAAGTGCCTGGAAAAGCATTTTTCTTCCCCTTTCCCCTCGGATGTTGGATGCTACATGCCTGAGCATTGGGCAGGTAACACCACCTCTGGTGCTCATGGACACTGAGGCTCTGCTTGGCCTCAGGGTGGCTGGGCTGACAGTCCTTGGGCTTTTGGTCTGCTAATGGCTGCCTCAGCGTTACAGGGAATGGACAGGACCCTCCTGTCCTTCACTCTGCCCAGCATGCATCCAGCCTGGGGGGGGGCAGGCCATAACCCTAACCAGGGCCAAGTCCATGTCGTAGGGCCAAGGCCAGAGCCCAGCCCAGGCCCAAAGTCAGACCCAAGGCCAGTGACAGTGACAGTGACAGTGATAGGGATAGGGATAGGGATAGGGACAGGGACAGGGACAGACCCAGACCCAGACCCAGACCCAGACCCAGACCCAGACCCAGACCCAGACCCAGACCCCACCCCTCTGCTTCACACGCCCCGCCCACCCCAGAAGACCCCGCCCACATCACAGACCCCGCCCATTCATAGACCCCGCCCATTCATAGACCCCGCCCACAGCACAGCCCCCGCCCCTCATCACAGCCCCCGCCCCCTCCTGACTTCTTCCTTCCTGCGCAGGCGCACTGCGTGCCGGAGTTAACTGCCCCCTCGCGGCCCCTCCCAGCCCTCCCCAAAGATGGTGGTCGGGCGCCGGCGGGCGAGGCGGTGGGGAGCGCGGAGCCGGCGAGGGGAGGGTGGCGGTGGCCGCAGTAGCGGCGGCCGCGGGAGACAGTGACAAGTGCGGGGAAGGGAAGGAAAGGCGGCGGCGGAGCGGCGGCAGCCGAAGCGCAGGTACCTCGAGTGGGCGGGTAAAGGGGTGGGGGAAGCGGCCGGAGCGGCACCGCCCCTCCCCGAGCTGCGCCATCGGGAACTCCCCTCCGCTCCCCGCCCTGGTGCCGTTGCCCGCCGTTGGCGGAGACCGAACCGTTAGCCGGGAGAGCCGGCGGGGCCATGGCGGTGAGTAGGTGCGATGGCAAACCACCCCCTTCCCCTCAGCAGGGCCGGGGAGGGGGCTGCGAGGGGCCGGGGGGCAGATCCTCGCTACCTGCCCCCGGTGCCGGGCGCGGTGGGGGCCGCCGGCCCTTGAGGAGACGGCGTTGCCTGCGCCTCTCCCCTCTCCTGCCCGAGGGGGGGCCGGGGAGCCGGCGCCTCCAGCCGGAGCCCCGCTGAAGAAACTTTCTGTCTTCCTTCCCGGGCTTCCTTCTCCGCCGCTCGGAGGTGCCTCTCCCGGCCGGAGCGGGAAGATCCTCCCTCCTGTCAGCGGCGGGCAGCGGGGCTCCCCGGGCAGGGCTGCTGCGCGGCGGCCGCGGAAGGAGGGAGGTTGTTCGGGGAGGAGAAGCAGTTGCGAAGCGTCTGAACCAGAACAGCTGAGCCCCTGTGACAGGAGGGGAGGAGAAGGAAGTGGTGGCTTTCAACACCTCTGTCTTTCTCTTGTTGTTCTCCTAAGCCGTCAAGATTCCCTCGGAACTCCGAGCTGAAGGGACTGAGTCTGGTTTTAGATATAAAAATCTTCCCGAAATCACTACAATCATCTTGCCGAGTGCTAGCTGAGGCATTTTTTCAGCTACATTCATGCCCGATTCCTCATTTCCCGAGAATTACCCAAGGCTGGTGTTAACCTAAACAGAAACTTTTAGTTGCTTCCAGGCAACTAGAAAGTGAAACCAACTAGAAGCAAAATTGAAACTTTTCAGCTGATTTTTATTGTGCGGAGTAAAGAAAACAAGCGGTAGGAATAAGACCAAATACGTTGGGTAGGAGCAAATAGTACTTTATGAGTGGCATCCTATGACATGGTAGTAATTTCCTTAATCTTGTTAAAGGCAATTATTGTGAAGTGTTATTCCAGAGCATCTCGCAGCATGAGGTAATTTCTGTGAAATGTTCTTGCCTTTTAGAATTTAAGTGAGTGTTTGGTGGAATACATATCTCGTTATAAATGTCTTAAAATTTCACGAAGGCTTCAAATCTCTTAGATTTTTTGCTGCCAAGTATGTGGTAGCTTCTGTCTTAGAGGCTCTAGGTCCCAGTCCTGCTAAGCTTTAAGCTTAAAAGAAGCTATTTTGTTGTTATGGTAATGGGTAACTTTGTGCCGCATGGAAATTTAACTGTAGCCATGACATGAATCTGCATCCAGATATGTGTTTAATCTATGTGGTGAAGTAGTGAGCAGCAACTCAACAGGGCTTAAAATTCAAATAGTACAGTCAGTTGCATTTTTTCTGCTTTTTTTAAACAAGAAAATGGTGTAATAATTAATGAAATATAATCACATGATGAATGGAAAAGTAGCAAGCTTTCAAGGAGGCTGTGCATGTATGTGAAAGTTGGAAATAGCTGAGTATGTAGGACTCAATGTTGCAAATTGGTTAGAGTTTTAATAGCTGGTGTGACTGCTCAGCATTGGAGAACAGGAAGGATGCTGATCAAGTTTGGAAACATGGCATCTACTTCTAGATTCACTCTCTCTCTTTTGACACACAGAGATTGAATCTGGGACTTGTTTTG
Organism: Calypte anna; assembly: GCF_003957555.1. NCBI lineage: Eukaryota > Metazoa > Chordata > Aves > Apodiformes > Trochilidae > Calypte > Calypte anna. Next base: position 170,319,967 of record NC_044244.1, read on the forward strand.
GCAAACTACACCAGAATGTTTTTTCTGGTGACTTGGTAAGGAGGTGTGAGGGGGAATGAGAAATTGACATGCTGAATCACTAATATTTGGCCATCAGAAACTGATTTTTGGCAAGTGAAACATTAGTTAAAAGAGATGCAGATCCTTGTCCTCAGGATGGCCAGGACTCTAATCAGTTGCTTAGGTCACTTGGTCAGGAAGAGAGCTGGCTGACTACTGTAGATGATAATATTAAAACAGACTTAGGTGAGTGTCTCAGTTTCTTCAGATTAGATCTCGGGAGGCTTTTTCTCCCAAGGTGTATGAGTTACATGAGGCTCAGGTCATTACACACAACACTTGGGTATCTGATTTTAATACATTATTTAATACATTTAATACATTAGTGGCATTTCTGTGTTTTTCAAATTGGAGTTTCTCCTCCTTTGTGAACTTAAAATTCAAAAGCTTTTCATTTTTAAAGGCAATAAATGTAATGGAATTTTAGAAATTTGAATTGATTCATTTGCTTTGGGCTGCAAGTCCTGTGGATCTTGGGATGCTTTTGTTTGTTATTCTTTGCATTCTGGCAATTTAATTTTACTTGAATTTGGACCTACATCAGCTAACTCAGTGTTATGCTGATGATCATTTTGGCTCAAAATGTCTCAAAGAGCTCCTTCATAATTGTTATTGCAACTTTAACTACTTAGCTGAACATGCTTCTCCAAGTGCTGTGGGGAAGCAAAACTCTTTAAAGTCTGACTTCAGGAGAGGTATAACTTTTCATCATTGTCAGTACTTTCCCTTAAAGGGTTTTAACTTCTAAATGCTGATTTACCTTGTCAGGTCTCTTCTGAAATACTGTGTGGTGTTGTAAATGTGTTCGTACTGAATGCTTCTAAGGTATTAATTAAGTGCTGGTGTTGTGATTGTCTGTTGATACCTCTGTCAAAAGGGCAAATTCAATAACCTAGCCCAGTCTCCATTTTTGGTGAGTGGGGTAAACTGGCAAGGGTACAGTCTGGGTCATTCCCAGACAGATACTAAAGAAGACAATTTTTGTGAGGCTGCAGGCCCACTTCCCAGACAGCGTTGTTGTCTGCAGATATTGATGTTTGTTATCTGTGCCTCCTGGAACTTGAGGAATTCTTATTTTCCTCCAGCAACTCTGCCTTTTTTTTCTTTTCTGACCTCCAGCTTCTAATTGTGATGGGATTTCTAGTTCAATCTCTGCTAAAATGTCTTCAAGTAACATTTTGTGTTTCACTGATGCATTTCTGTGATCTTAAATAAATATGAATTGAATTCTCTCTGTCTGTCAATAACCCTTCTATATTTTATCATCTGTTTCTTCAGTGATGTTGGCTTGGGGAAATTCCCAGGCAATCTGTAGCAAAATTCAACTTGGTTGCAGTTAATAGTGCACAAGTTGAATTGTGAGCCATTGCTTTTCCTGTAGGACCAGATCTAGTAAAAATAGATTCAACTTGAACTGTCAACTCTTCAGCTTGACTAAAAGATACTGTTTGTATCTCAGGAAAACGATAATAGTTTGGAATGAGAACATTGCTGCTTTTTCTGTTCAGCAAACACAAACAATGTTTATTTTGCTCGTGGGGCCAATGTTTCCTGAGCTACAGAAATGACCATTTTTTTGCCATATACAGTAAACTTTGAGCCTTCTTAATGCTGATCTTCACTGGATGCCAGCAGAAAAACATTATTAATTTTTTTCTTAAACTTGTATATCCATAAAGCTTAGTGGTTTTGTTTATGTCAAGTAATATTTTGAATTGCTATCCTGGTGTCTGTATTTTATAGGACTGATGGGACAGAAGGAAATTTATGAAGTGTCTGTAACAGTAGGTTTTCATCTTTAATTGTTCCAATTAATACACACTGAGTTTCAGATAGAGCAAATATTTTTAAAGTTATTATTGTTGTTCTGTCTGCCCCCTGCCCTGAGATCTGGTCCTGTTCCAACTGCTTGCATACTCTTAAGCCAGTAACCATTGAAAACTGTTGGACTTTTGCTAAGCTGCCATGGATTAATATAACAAAACATAAATGGAAATAGAATTTGCTATGCCCTTTTTGTCAATAATTAAATAGACTTTTTAGATGTTGTTTTCATGCTGGACTCGTCTTTGTAACGAGACCTCTTTTTAAACTTACCTGCTAAGTCATGCAGGCTTTCTTCAGTGTATTAATAATTTGTTTTGGTTAGCATACCTCCTGCAGAAACTGTCAGTCTTCATTTTGATGGCACAGCTATGTAGAGGACTGTTGTTCCTACTCTTCTAAGATGCATTGGTTTAGAATGCTTTTCTGTTTTCAGCTGTGATACTTCAGGAGTGGAATACCCTTGCATTTCCCATAACTTTTATTAAAACTTCTAACACCGTATTCATTGATTGTGTCTTCACAACACCTCTCAAAATGAGTTAGATTTTACATGCTTTGCTCTCTTTGTGTTCCTGGCTCCAAATTAACTTTCACCATTTATGTCTAGGCAAGAACATGTTTGCTGCAGACTCATTAGACCTTCCTGTGTAGACCTTCCAGTTTGCTTAACTGAATTTATATTTTTGTCTCCCTGTAAGCTTTTGCTTTTTCAGGGTGCCTGGACCCCCTTCTGGTCTTACTGTTTCTCAGTCAAACCATCATGAAGAGTTAGCACTGCTACCCTCTCTTTCACTGTAGTATCTTGGGCACCAAACACCATTCCAACAGCAGCTAGCAGAAGTTAAATAGGTGTGTTCAGTATGCCTGTACTGTACTTTCTCCCTGACTTGGCTGCCAGAATTGTTCTGAAGCATTTAGGACAGTTGAAAAAATATGCTGCAAAACCTTTTCATTTACAGGCAACAGAAAATGTTGTACCTTGTTATATGTTTAGTTACTTCAGGCATAAAGCATTGTCAAAAATGCAAACTTCTGGTTTTTATTCCCAGTTTAACCAGTAGACCTAATTTTTATAATCTCTTGGTAAGAGAGACACACAGCTCTTTCTAAGATGAGATAAATGTATTCTGCTTTCCAGAAGCACTAAAATAAGTCCTACTTCCTGGCAACATCATGTGGAGTTCTATAATACAGTGTCAAAAACTGTTTCAAAGCTATGAAATCTTAAAAAATTGAACCAGTGTTCTCCATGATTTAAAAAAAACCCAAACAACTATTTATCAAAGTCTGGGAAATTGTCCACAGGGAAAGCAAAAAGGTCGAAAAGGATAGTAACTCGATTCAGTAACTGCGAGTAAAGAGGAATATGTGGCTCACAAATGTTAACTTTACCTGCTGCATAACTGACCTTTTTGAATTTGCTGCTGGGTTTTTTGTTTGGTTGGGTTTTTTTGTTTGTTTTTGTACATTGGTTGCATTTAAATCTGTGGAGCTTAGCTCTTAGTGTCTTTTGAGCTTGAATTACTTGAGGTAAAAATTAACTTATACCCAGAACCTAACTGCTACCTGCAATATAAGTTAAAAACCCTCTACAGTTCCCAAGTGTAAATACCTGCTTGTAAATCCTCTTGAGTTTCTCCAGTGTACATATCCACTGCCTGTGGTAAACAAAGCCCAAGCTCTACTTACACAAGATCCTGCAAGCATGAGCTGCTGCCAAGCTGCTGTTTTATTTCCCTTCACTAATGTAGTATATGTAATACCATATCTTACTCCTTTGATTACAAAATAAATCCTTCTTATCTAGCTTCTAGTTTTCAGACTGCAGATGTTTGTTGTTCAGTTAGCTTTTCCTTTGACTCAAGGAATTGTATCTACCAGATGACTTGCTGGAAGGAAACTGAGACATAGGCAACAGAATATCAAGCAGATTAGTTTTACTTTGGGACAGAGAAGCACATTTTAGATGGTGGTACCAAATAAAGTAGAACTGATGTGCAAAAAGTGCACTGTAGCAAAAATTGAATGGATAAGAAGGTCCAATGCAAAACCTTTGATTTGCAGTGTCTTGGCAATGAGAAAGAACCATGACTCCAACTATCCATTAGTATTTCAGTAGATGTATTGATAGCCTGTTAGGGGACTTTCTACAATAAGAATGAGTATCATAAGCCCCAAGAGTTACTATGCCTCTGCAGATCCCAAAGAATATATAAAAACATATAAATAGGGAACATCAGACTTCAAGAAAACTGTTTCTGACCTGGTTAGTCTAGTATAAAGGTCGTTGAAAATGTTGACACAAAGTACTAAGAAATACTGAAATAGATACTGGCACAGGTTACCTAGAGAAGTTGTGGCTTCCCCCTCCACGGAAGTGTCCAAGGCCAGATTGGCTGGGACCTTGGACAACCTGAACTAGTGGGAGGTGTCCCTGCCTGTGGCAGGGGTTTTTAACTTGGTGATCTTTAAGGTCCCTTCCCTAGCCATTCTATCAAATGGGCACCAAAAGAAGCTGCAGAGGTGAGTAGTGACTTTTGACAATGATCAGTCTTAGATGCAGCTGAAATGTAATTTGTTCTCATTTATGGAGTCTTGCTTATAACTTGACTGCTCACATATAACAATTAGGATATACACACATTCCACTTGAAAGCTTTTCAATGGTGAGGGTAGATGACCATAATGCAAGTAATACATCTTAAGAGTACTCAAACCATGTGGACCACGGCAATACAGCTCCAAGCAGACAAATTTATGATTTTGTGTCTTTATTCTTGTTAATGAATTGACAGGTATTTAATGTTGTATCTTTATATGTAGAAAAGGAAAGTAAGAGCAGCTTTGTCCTCTTGACACGATTGGGCCATCAACTAGTTGGTCTCAGTGTTTCAGCTGCCTAGAACTTATGTTGGAGGATGGGGTAGAGAAGGGAGTGCTGGTATTGTCTGAGAAACCTGAGAAACACAGACTCTGCCACTGGAGAACCTTTGCACAAGTAGAACATTTAGTTTTCATGAGTTGCATTCAGCTTGAGATACTATTTGACTTACCCTATTTTAATTTTTATATATATATATATGGTATGCAAGTAGCTGCTCCAGTACCATTGTGACTAAGTTCTGTTTCTATTAATGAAGTGGAGCACCTGCCAGGGTGACTGTCTCTTGACCTTGTTTACTATTGAGGTTTGTAGCTTCGTGAATGCTATGCATGATGATGGAAGAAGCAGTTCCTCTCTGCTTATTCCTGTGCTTGGCAGTCATTTATTTTCATAAGTGAGATGAATCGGGCAACTGTTTTATGTTAAAACTCACCAATTCTGTAAAATTAATTTTAAACTACATCTGCCCTCCAGTTTAATCTACTGTGCTGTTGACCAGTTGCCTTGTAGTGGTGCAAGTGGGAGCTTGTAGTACAATTTAGCAAAGCTGACTTCTAGCAGCTGAAAGTCTTGCTAAAACAACATCTTTCAGATGTGTTTCTGAGGCCTCAAAACACCACTTTTTTGGGGTGGATTTCTACTCTTGGGAAGTAGTTTCCATATGCCTGTTTTGACATGTCATGTTCTGTGCTGATCCTTATGGTAGCGAAGACCTAAATGCTTTCCAGAAAGAATCAGTACAGAGACATTTCAAAGCCTGTTAGATTGTAGTTCCATTGATCCTCTATCATCTTGCATTTGGATAGCACAGCTATTAGTTTTCAGAATGAGCAGGAAAAAGCTGTTTCGTAAGAGTTCTTTAAAAACTGCTCAGTCTGCTTGAATCATGGGCTCCTTGGAGCTCTAGCACTGGCAGCTGTCTCTGCAATAAATTTCTCTCTCTGACCAGTTCTATTGCATGAATAAAAAATATATCCATGTTTTTAGTTTGCCTCAAAGGAATCATATGAAAAATTATTTTGAAAATTTGTCCTCTCCTCTCATAGCTACCGAAAAGGGGGAGTCAGTAACAAATGAGGAAGTAGCTTGATTCTTGGCATTGAATTTGCTTGTTTTCTGAAAAACTAAGCATGTTATTAAACAGAAATGAAGGGAAGAGTAACGGCTGGATGGGAAGGGCCAAGTTGTTTTTGAACCCATGTGATTTTCAGAAAATAAACTGAAGGAAATCCAGCCTTGGCAGAAGCTTAGAAGAATCTAATTTAGCTGGTATAAAAGTAAAACTAGGAAGGTTTAAGGGAAGTTCTTCAGAGTAGCAAAACAAAACAGCCCCATAGTTTAGATCCATGTAGGATAAATAAAATGGAATTGCACTGGAGATCTTTATAAGTAGTGGGAAAAAAATACACTATGCAATTCACTCTCCTCATTTCTTTTTGAGGATGCTTCCCAAGAGTATCTAAAAGGAAGTTTTTCCTGTAAGACAAAGGAGGCTGCAGTGTAGATCCCACTGTGTAACAGTGAATCAGATTAATGTACCTGCTAAAGACTGGGTGTAAGTTTGCACTCAGGTGCTGACAGTTTACTGATTGATTTCAAAAGGTACACTATCAAATTAGTAGTAAAATGAAAAGATTAATTCTATTTTGTGATATGCTTGCACTTCCTAGAAGTTACAGAACCAGTTTAGGCTTCTTTGCTTTGAAGGTGTAAGAGGGAGAGGCAAATAGTTGGAAAGCATTGAATTCTTTTTATGCAACGACTTCAGGTTATATGTACTTCATCCAGATAATGACTGTGGATGGTTTTGTTTGGCTTTTATTTTTTAAATGACTCTGATAATAGTAACAATTAAAACCTGTATATGGTGTTTTCAGATAGCCTCCATTGCTCTGGTCTGGTTATGTACAGTTAAGCACTTAACAGTTGTGCTGGACAAGATGAGGTGGGAAGTGTCCATGAACATATTGTGCCTTTCTGGATGACTGGTTTATCAGTGTCAGGTTCTCTCTGTGTAGTTTTCACCTTCAAAAATTCAGTTTTCTACATCAGCAACTAATACAAGCTTAGTCTCTTTGGCTCAGATTCAAAAAACTGTGGGCTCATAAAGACAGATGCATGAAATTTGAACAGCTGGAGTATTTCCAGTTATCTACTATGCATCCTTGTATATGCATGTATATATATATATAACATATATAACATACATATATGTTATAGTACCCATGACATCAATGCATCAACTGCATTTCAAAGTACTCTTAAATCATTGTGTTTCACAACCTGGAGTATGAAGGTAACCTGGAGTTAGTAGGGCTTAATAAATTCATTTAACTCTTGCTATGCTAAGGTTTGCCTCAGTGTGGCTTGGCCATTCTTGCTTTGAGAAGAACAGGCAGGAACTTTTGGGAGTGAGTTAGACCCAATACCTGTTTTGGCTGTTCAAGTGCAACTTGCATTTGCTCATCAATTGCTATTTTCTTTTTTAATAGCATGGAGTTAATTTTTACAGCTTTTAGTACTTGCTTCCCAGTGGTAAGATAGTGTGAACAGTGTGTCATATTTCACACAGTTCTTTGAGAATTGTGTTTAATGAGTGTCTGTGAGCTACAGTTGAAGTATTACCATATTTACAGTAGAGTTTCTACATTGTTTCTTCCTGTAGGGGGTTCCAATGATTATTAAAACATTGAGCTTATCTTCATTTGTAACTATTTTGGTTTGCAGTTTCTAGTGTATGTCAGACTTTGACTTTCTTGGTTTACTTAATGAAACGATTTTTTATAATTTTCCTGTGTTGTCTACCTGCAACTTCAGTGTTATGAACAACAGGACTGAAGGGAGTAGCCATTTCAGCTTCACTTTACTTCAGAGGTGATTCTGTGAGAGGTATTCCACAGAGCACCTTCCTTCTGACAAAGGAATCACTTCTCTGTTCTACTGGAAAATATTTCCTTTCTTTTTATTTTAGGAAATACTTTTCTAAAACAGGAGAAATATTTTATGAAGCACAAAGTGCATCTGTTAAATACATTGAATACATTACATATTAATTGAAATTAGTTCAGAACTGGAAAAAAAAAGCCAGAGTGCTGTAATTGCCACATCCAAAACTGCATGACTGACAATATGGTGAATGGAAAGGGGGAAAAATATTAAAATTATTCTGCTCAATTTCAATTCCTAAAAAACCCCACAAAACTCTTCAGCATTATAACTTTATAATAAAGTTATGTATCTCTGGGTAATTATCTATTAATATATTTCTATACCACCTAAATCACTGTATCTGAGGTTTTTCCAGTAGTGCATTAAGTGACATGACTAACATCTGCTGCTTATGCTTTTTTCTTTCCTGTTAACCCTAGGGATGTTGGTGTATTTTGTTTCTATAATTTTTCTCATTCTCGTGTACTTCTATGCCTTGGACACAATATTTTTTCCACTCTTATTGGATAACTTCTGAACTTGATGGTCAATTTGACAGACTGGAAGAAATCGCGATAGTAACTTTAACAAATCTCAAATTGGCAGGCAGAACAGATCTTTTAAGGACTGTAGGAAATAGTAAAGAATAAATTTATCTCCCAGCAGGCATAAAAGATTGAACATGGTGAGCACATATAAACACCTCAGTCACAGAAGAAATTTAAATAGTAACTTGCGTCTTCTTTTAAAGAAGCCACTCAGATGTGAGGCTCTAATCTAAATAAAAAAGTGTTGTTATTTCAGCTGTTTGAAAGATATTTATTTTTAAAATACACCTGCTGTCTTCATGCTGGAGAAGGCAAAATCAAAGCATTTCATGCATTAGAATTGGGCAATGGTTTTATGGTCTTTTTAGTTCTGTAAGTTCATTCCTTGGTCTTTGGTAAACCCTAGGTAGTGTTGTTTCCTGTTCAGAGCAGCTTTTCCTTCTTACTGTAAGTTTTCTGAACCTGAGGATGAGCTTTGCCTGTGGTTCCTGGAGAAGTGCAGCTGCAGGAGAACCTGGGAGAAGGAGGAATGCACACCTGCTCTGCTTTACTGAGCCCAGTGGGAAAATGCACCTTATGGCAACCTTGAATTGGCAGCCATAATGTGATACAGGGTGAAACTTGTGTGAAACTGCAGTCATGACAAAGAAATCAAGGAATAGCCCTTTATTGTCACTTCTCATGTAATGATAGCAATGTGCCATTTGGAAACATTTGGTATTAAATTCACTGAATCCATTCCCTATGCTGTGCTTTGTTGTGTTAGGCACTTTTGTCTTATCCCTGCTTAAACTTCTGTCCTCATGTTGTATAGAACTTATGGTCCTGTGAACAGCCCAGAAATACGTCTGTATCTGATGGTTACCAGATTTGACAGAATTGGGATATGAAAGGGTTGCTTAAAATATTGTCATAACAAGTAGGTAGGTAGAAGAGAAGCCCTCTAGCAGCAATGCAAATGTGGAGTGTGACCTTAAGTCTTCCAGTTGTGAGAAAAAGTTAATTGTATTTTGTATCAAACTCAATAACCAGAAAAGTGAATGGCAAGGAAAAAAGCCCTCCCTTTTTTGGTTGGTTTTTTTTTGGTACACAACATTGCTATTAGCTATCACTACATTTATCATAGTAGCACCTACAGCCCCACCAAAATGGAAAGCCTGTTTGTGTTCTGTGTGTAATTCAAAAGTATAGCTTTTTTCCTTAACCCTTAATTGAAAAGTATAACTTCCACATTCATAATTATGCTCTAATGCAGCTTTCCTGTTGTTGGGAGAAAGGCCAGAATATAAAGTGATTCTGCTATGGACAATGCTATGGGTATGACTTCCAAAATTTGAACCTTAAGTTTGTGAGTTTCAGTTTTGATTAGAACTGTCACTGTAACTTTGAAATCCTGAATGAAGAATCTGACAACTTGGAAGAGCCTGGGAGACAAATTACTGTCCCCTCTCTGGGTTCCAATCTGATGAAAACCATTTAACTTTGGCATTACATGCCATATATTGATTGACTAGCACTCCGGAATTCATAGAAGAGTTCTGCTCAGAAGTGGCTTTTGGAAGTTGCCTTCTTCAGCCCGTTGTCAGGACCTTGAATGTTCAGGTTCTAAATTTCTTCAGCAGTGATCTCTGAAGATTTTTTACCATAACCACCAATATATGTAATTTTTCTTATTATATGCATATTGATATTCTATTAGTATAGTATGTACAGTATTAAGCATACACACAAAAAAGAAAGGATGAGATGAAGATGAAAATCACAATTTTAAAGTATTTATCACAATTTATGTATATAAAGTATCTGTAATTTTTTTATTATATGCATATTGATCTTCTATTAGTATAGTATTTACAGTATTAAGCATACACACAAAAAAGAAAGGATAAGATGAAGATGAAAGTCACAATTCTAAAGCATTTTCTTCCCATACTCCAAAGGGTATGCCATGCACCCCATTTTGAAGACCACTGATCCACAGGATTGAGATTTTTTGCAGCCTTTCATCGAAATCTATGCCAGTGCTCCCTCATTCTCATTGTGAAGATTTCTTTTTTTTTTTCCCCTTATGATCATAGAGAATGTCCAGTGGTGCAGCATGTATCCATCACTTCTTGTACTTCTGCTCCATGCCTTCAAGAAAAGTTTGATTTAAGATTCTTGACAAGCATCCTTCATATAATGGGATCTGGCCAATAGATGATGCTCTGGCTACTCCAGTGTTTCTGGCTTCTTGTCTTTCATGGGCCTAAGTCCAGTAAAGGTCTTTGTGAAGCCATCTCTCTCAAACTGGGGAGGAGGGGATGGCTGCAAAGAGCAGAACTGGGGAGTAATCACCTTCATCAGCCCATTGCCTGTACTCTGCTAATACAGCCTGGTATGCTGTTAGCATTTGTTGCTGTGAGGACATTGCTGCTGACTCAGGTCATTTTACCTTGGTGATCCAGCTGACTTGATGTTGATGTGTTTTTCAGAGACTATCGTTAAGATCAGCTCTTGGAGATGGAAACACTGATCCTTTGCATGTGCAGAGGAAATGCACTGCCTGGTGATCTCAGCCTTGCAGTGTTCCTTAACCCTTAATGAACAAATGACAGAGGAGAAAAGTAGAGTTGTGTATGTCTTTAGAACATAAGAAAACTGTTTTTCAGGAACATTAAAGGACTAAAGCTGAAGTGATTTAAGGGCTGAGTTAAAGTATCATAGAATGGTTTGAGTTGGAAGGGACCTTGAAGATCACCTAGTTCCAACCCCACTGTGTGGACAGGGACACCTCCTGCTGGACCAGGTTGCTCAAAGCCCCATCCAACCTGGCCTTGAACCCTGCCAGGGAGGGGGCAGCCACAACTTCTTCGGGCAACCTGTGCCAGTGTCTCACCACCCTCAAAAGAAATAATTTCTTCCGAATGTCTAACCCAAATCTCCTCTCTTCAAGTTTGAAACAATTTCCCCCTGTCCTCTTGCTATACACCTGTGTAAAAAGAGACACATCAACTTTCTTGTAGGCCACCTTCAGATATTGGAAAGTTGCTGTTAAGGTCACCTCGGAGCCTCCTCTTCTCCAGGCTGAACAACCCCAACTTCTTTAGGCTGTCTGCTCCAGCCTTCTGATCATTTTAGTAGCTCTCTTCTGAACATGTTCCAGGAGCTCCATGTCCTTATGTTGGGGACTCCAGAACTGGACACAGTACTCCAGGTGGGGTCTCACAAGGGCAGAGAATAGGGGGAGAATCACCTCCCTTGACTGTCTGTGCTGCCTTTGATGCAGCCCAGGACCCAGTTGGCTTTCTGGGCTGGAAGCACACATCAACAGCTCATGTTAAGCTTCTGGTCCACCACCACCACCCCAAAGTCCTTCTCCTAAGGGCTGTCTTCAATCCTTTCTCCCCCCAAAAGTTGTCATTACAGTTCAGGAAGGCAGACTTGCTTACTGAGTTACTGAGTGGAACTCTGTCTTTGAGCCTTAAAACCATTTAGCCTTTTGGCTTATAACCATAGTCCATTACTTAATGGATCCACAGGTGTGAGTCTGGAGTCTCTAAACAAATAGCCTTCAGAAACATCTTTCCAAGTCTTTTCAAATTCACATGATAAGGAAAATGAATAGCAGCTCAGCTAGGGATAATGGGGAATAGGTAGCTTGCTACCTAAGTCTCGTGCAAAGCATTAATCTAGCCAGCTGGGTTGAAATCTCAGGAGACCTTGCATCCGAGGACAGACTCAGTGCTGACTCTGAAACAGTGTCATCTGAGTTGGAACCCCAAATCACAGTTTGAATGTCTGCTACTAGTTCAGTATGTTCAGTAGCAAGACAAGAAATGAGCTGTTCGTGCAGCAGTTGTTGCTGTGCATGAGTCAGTACAGATTTCTAAAAAACATGTATTTGAGTGTGCCACCAGACTTCTCAGCTGCTTCTATGCTTAGCAAGTGTATTGCCAATCTATTCTTCTAATGAGTCATCTTCCTTGTCTGGTCCCTTTTAGTAGGTCCATAGAGTGGTGCGAGTTGGCCTTACATAAATCCTTAGATTTATCCCACGTGTAATTTTACCCCTTCTGAAGGCTGCTGCATCCATTCATTTTCAGTGGTGCAGGAAATCTGACAGTAGGCTAGCGAATTGTTTGTCGTGACTCTGCAGGCTGAGCCTTTACCTGTTGTCCAAATGCAAGCTGCTTCTCTTGTGTCCTTTTCAAGACCTCCCTAAATTCTGAATATACTGGAAAACTAGCTGGAGCTGGAAGACACTTACATCATCCATAAGTGTTTTATGTGGAGGAAGACTAAAATTATGGTATCCACATAATTTGCTTTCAGGATTTTCAAGATGGAGCAGTGTTTTTAAGAATTTGTAGACACTCATACTATTCTTTTGAACAGGTAGCAGCAATTTTAAATCAGCAAATGGAAGACAAAGCTTGTTACGTTACTGCAGTAGAGATTATAGGTACTTGCAGCCAGTGGCAGGGAAAATTTCCTCCTTGTTGCTAAGTGAGGTACACCTGTTAATATAACTGATACAGCCTTTTGAAGAGCTTGTGTTTGGCTGTCCAGTTCTATTATCCTATCCTTTTTGAGAATCAACCCTTCACAAGATTGAGTTCATTCTTTTTTATTTCAGAAAGAATAGCTTTACCCTTTCTGTATTAAAATCTTTTGTTATGCCTAGCTTTTTAAGCTATTAATGCCATTTTAGTGGAGTAAAATTAGTTGGTATCATATCACTGTCATGATCTGTCATTTCCAGACTTCCTTCTGACTTCCTTATTTTTTTTTTTTTTCCCTGAGAGCTGAGTTAAAAACATGTTCTGTAATGAGAATCCAGGAACAGATACCTCCCCTTGCTATTGGAAACTCCCATGCCAAACACCTCTGTATTTGTTGTTATTATTTAAGGGCTGTATGTCTAATTTTAATTCATGTTAATATCTGTTCTGCATATTTGTTGAAGGGAAACGTGTGATGCCAAATAAGGTTTTGAGTTTGTTTTTCTGGTTCTATTATTAGTACCTTTATCAGCAATACCTGTCACCAGAAGAGTCTCATCAAGTTAATTAGGTAAACTTTTTTCCATCAAATCATACTTTTCTTTTAATTCTTTACAAATAACATCCAGTGTCAACTACTAAATTCTGTTTGATCTCCAATCACTGTTGGCAAACAGACCTCAATGGAGTATTTAATGCAAGACTTCTAGTTTTCTTCCAGACCTCTGAGACTTTCCTAGGAAAAGTTATAATAACTCAAGTTATTAGTGAGTCTTTTTCAAATATCTAGGTAGATGCCTTCTTCCAGAAGTCTTGACTGCAAGTTCCTTGGGTCTACTGATTTAAATACTCTGTGCCTATTTGATATCCTTGTATCAAATGTAATATGGTGGCATTTATTTCCAAGTTAGATTTATTGAGCATTTCTACTTATTTTGATGCCAACTTTTTGCCTGTTTTATCTCACTTTTGCTTCTGCCACACAGTACTTCTCCCTTTTCAGACTCTTACCTTTTTGTGTCCTCATTGCTTAAAAGGCACTTGCAGGTGCATGAAAATGCCACATCTTGCTGGCTGACCAAATTATGCACACTAACTTGTACAGATTGCTGCCTTTTGACTACTGATAGAGAAAAGAGTTTTGATGATGCATGTAGCATAGACCCACGTTGTTTAAGCCTTTAGGCTTCAAGACTGGTTTAGTGGCATTGCAGAGAACTCTAATATTGTATTGTCAAGAAAACATTGATTTATTTTTTCCTTTGATTGATTACAGAGTCTGACAGGTAGCACTTTTATTACTTTTGTAGAGGGTGTCAAGAATAACACTATACCTAGTACCTCCTGTCAGGGTTTATCGATGACCAGCCTGCTTGTCTCCAGAATAAATCAAAAGTTTGAATTCAGACATGGAATTTAACTATGTCCCTGTTAAGACACTGAGGACTGTGTGCTAAAGGTTAACTACCCACCTAAGCACTCAGGTGCCTGTGGGATCCTAATTTTCATATAAATCAAAATATTAAGCAGCTCATTGAGAGAATGAATTAGCCCAAGACCAGATGTTACATATATCCAGAGCTGCTCCTGTTTTAAAAAACTGGAAAAGTTGTCATGGTAGTTTTATTGGTGTAAGTTTGGGCTATGGTTAATTCTCATTGGTGTCCAATTTGATAGACATGTTTTGATTTATGCCTAGTAAATGATCATAACACTGAGTACATCGTAAGTTCTGAATTCAGTCAGAAGTCTTTGTGTTATAAAAGAGGTTAGTGCTTTCCTAAATAAGATATTTGTCATTAGCATGGTGGCTTGTAAATAATGAGCTGGATTCTATTTAAACATGGGGAGATTCAAGCCAGCTTAATATGGGAAAGTGTTTTGACATAGGAGCACAAAATGCTTGGATCTGTAAGATGGAGAGATGGCACGAGGGCAAGTCTGGTTGTAGCTTTCATGAGATGAGGGATGCCTTGATTCTGACCCCTGCTTCCAGGCTGTGCATTCATTTTACATTAAATGGTCATTGGATAATATCTTGGGATGCTTATCATCAAACTGCTAACTTGAAAGAATATCCCAGTAAATATTAGCAGCCCTCTGTCACCTGTGGAAATAGTGGGAACTGTCTGTAGCCTGGGGGATTTTTTGATGAGTGGGAAGGCTTTTAAATGTAATGTAGTAATATAAAACACTGTTCTCATTGCTTGGGAGACTAATAAATCTGGTTAACCAGGTATAAATGACTTGGTGTAAGTGATAGTGAATTCTAAGTAATGTTAGGTTTCAAAGCCTTTAAACCCAGAGGGACTTCTCCCCCCCACCCTTTTAACCTTTGTACAATATGCCAGGAAAGTAAAGTAAACATCTCAATAATTTGTAGATTTTTTTTCTACAAAAATGCTTTTTTTTCCCGAGTTCATAGTGTTATAATAGGACAGTCTTCAGCATGGGGATAGCTAATCATACTGTACATGTATAGCTGTACAAGAGGCTTATAGTGCTTTGTTAATGGATTTTTTTTGAAAATGTGAAGTCTGTGTTCTTTGTCAGTCTTGTACTTACAGCACTGTATTATGGCTTTCAACCCACAGCAGATACACAACAACATCTGCCTTAGTGGGCCAAGCAACTAAAAGTAGTCATTTGGGTGAGGTGGAGGTAGTGTTAGAGAATACTTCTGAGTAGGAAACTGTAACAGCAGCTCTAAATTAACCAAACATCATCTCTAGAATTTGGTACTGAAGTCAATGCCATTAAACTGACTTTAACACCCCTTGAATTGTATCTGGTATCTCTTCATTTAAAGTAAGTTTTCTTTATGCCCTAACTAGTAAGCATCTCTGTTTATGAGCAGACAGTGTGTATGTGTTAGAGGTGTGTAGAAGCCTTTGTAGAGTTTCATCTGCCTAAAGGTATCAAAGCAAAACTTTGAAAACCTGTAACATTACTGGTGTAACTGTGTAACTTTAAAATTGTACCTCTTTGGGTTTTTTTGAGGCTACTCAAAGTACTGGCTCAGAAAGGCAGTTCTGCTTTAGAAATACTGTACAAGCTTATTCTCAGTTTGTCTGTTTGAAGTTACACACTGTTATCAGATGCAAAATGTAATTAACTTATGGGAATTCTGAATGTACCATTAAATTCTAGTCTGTTCTTTCCATCTGTCGTTTTGTTTTAAGAACTATCAGTTTCTTAATGCTGGTTGGTCTAATTCTTTAAATTTTATTTTATTTCCTCAAATTCTAGATGTGCTGAGTCTGGCTGGGATGGAGTTCAGACCATTACACTAAGTCCAATATAGCTTAGTGATTTTACTTTTTATTTTTTTTTAACATAATGAAATGTAATTTCAAAAGCAGCTTGTTAGGTTTGCAATACACATTTCATCAAAAAATGGTAATCTTCACCTTTTTAATCTTAATTCTTCCATCCAGTCCTCTTACAGCACTAACACTGAAAATATTATAAAATCATATTACTTATGACTTTTAAACGTAATTGAAAAGAACACTTGGCTAAATCTTGCTTTCTGTTATGCTGTTATTTGACACTCAACAGAGTTAAAGTAGCTCACTGCTTTCCTGGGCCTCTTGCCTAGGTGGCTTTTTTCTTGCAATCAAATTTCATGTGTGCTACTAAGGGCTTTTTCATAGTATAGTTTTGAGGACTAATTTTGTGTACAGGCACACAAGAGGTAATCTTGCCCCCTCTTCATCTTTTAGCTTTTGATAAAGCCATTGTAGAGCCATTGGTCTTCAGCATCCCACAGCTTTAAATCTCAGTTTAATACATTTTAAAGAAAAAAAATGTGCAGAAGATTTTTTTATTAACTCATTTGTTTCTCACTTGAATATTTCCTAGTAACTAGGTGTTCCTGAAATAAGTACCTTCTAAAAAAAAAATAAATATAAAAGATCTACCTGTTGGTAGGATCTTGGATTTTTACCGGTTCCCTACTAAGTAGGAACACTGTAAATGTAAGCTCTGAGGCAGCTGGCTGTGCCTGTAGGGCTGTGGTGTATCACAGCTTTCTTCTTCCAAGATGTATCTGTCTTCTTATAAGGCTCAGCCACTAGAGGGGGTCTAAACCTGCCCTCTGTTTAAACAAAGCTTCCACAACCTCGCAGAACACGTCTTCAAGTTTACATGATTAGTGGAACGTTGTGGTAGCATACTTTACAAAAATGTCTAATTTCTTTAAGTGAGGCTGTTTTTTAAGGGTAATTATCCATGAAATTGTTAAACTAAATATTTCTGAACTTTTCTTTGCAGGTGATCCTGTGAATCAGTGTACCATCGATGATGGCAGAACATCCACCCTTACTGGATACCACTTCAATTATAAGTAGTGAAATTCCCCTTCTTACTTCCCCAATTGTCAGTGGGGATGGAGCACAACAGGTAAGGAAACTTCAACATCTTTTTTTTTTTTCCTTCCAACAGCATCATTGACATATTGACACTGTAAAAGACGGCCTTCATCTGAAATATTTTGTAGTGCAGCTTTGATCATGCATGTGTGTTAGTGATTGAGGTGAAGGTAGAACTGGTGCAGAGGGCAGATTTATAAGGAGTATGAAGCAGAAAGCCTGTCTTGTGAAAACCCATTCATAAAAGGATGTGACCAAACATCTGCCACGCTGTCGAGCCATGCTTGAGTCTTAATTTGGAAGCTACATATTTACATTATCATGTGACCTTCTTAAGGTTAACAAACCTTCCCCTATGGTAGAGCTTATGAGCTCAGGCATAACATATGGTAGCAGCTCCACAGTGGCATTTGTTAAACAACTGGGTATTGTGAATGGTGGCACTTGCTTGTATATTAGTGTCTGCCTGGACACTACTTCCATTTTGGTGTGGTTTGTTTTTTAAATAAAACGAGTCAAGGTGATAGAAAAATTTACAATTACTTGAGAAAAGTCAGCTCCAGTGAAGAAGTGTTGGCAAAAACATATGCATTCTCCATAGCTTTAACCTTAGAAGAATATTTTAAGTCCCAGATAAGTACAGGTCTGAAGCAGCTGAAGCAGTGGGGAAAAGGAGTGAAAAAAATTAAGCAAGTCATTTGAAGTATCTGAGAGGATTGAGAGATCACTGCCTGTGATATCAAGAGACTGAACTTGATCTGTGGAAGTCCCTATTAATCTGCCATTCCCATGCTTGATCTTTATGCGGAAAAAATAATTCTTTGTCATAAAAAGGAACTAATTTGTAAGGTGAGAACAGCAAAGAGCTCTAAAATGAGACTGGGGAATGGATTACAACAGGTAAGGTTTGTGCTGCAGCAAGATCTTTATGATGTAGGGGAAGCTTAAATACAGAGAAACAACTGTGAAATCTTTTAAAATGAATGTGTAGATGGAACATTCCAGAAAAAGGGAAAAAGCAATATCTAAACTTGCTTTCCCATCCAATTCTTTGAAATATTGATGTTTAGAAGTATTAATCTAATTTGCTAGAGGAAAACTGTTACTGTTTCCTTTATCTTTTTTTACTTTTGAAAGTTCAACTTTAAGGCTTTGCAAACAGTCTTGGTTTGAGCTGCTACAGAATTAATTTTCTTTCTAGTATTTTTACTATTCAGTTAAGTCTCTTCTTAGTAACTGCACTCTCTGAAATTAACAGCATGTTTTTCAGTCATTTGTCTGCTTCCAGCACTGATAAAGCTCAACGTTTATGGTTACTGATGAAGAATGGAATGCAGAACCAAGGTCACTGCTTGGTTCTGCTGAACTTCTTCACTGGAAACAAAAAGGAGGAAAAGAGGTCACACCTGTGACCTGTGGGGAGCAGTGGACCAGATAGGTGACCAAAATTGACCAAATGACCCAAAGCTGTGTGTTCCACAGAGTTTAACCCTCAGCCACTCACTCTCCTACACACACAAAAGCACACATATGCAAAGTTAAACATACTACCATTGTGAATTTTGTTTTTACTGTTGTTTAAAAATTCTTAAAGTGTATCACAGAACACTTGATAATGGAGCTCAGATTTCCTCTGCTCAATGAAGGGTCAAGTAGAGCAGGTCACCCGGGACCATGTGTAGTCTTCTGTATCTCCAGGGGTAAGGGACTCAGCCTCCCGTACAGACTGTTGCTCATTATTCAACTCACTCTTACAGTGAGATATTTTTTTTACATTTCAGTGGAATTTCTGTATTTCAGTTTGTGCCCCTAATCTTTTGTCCTCTCACAGGGCACCACTAAGAAGAGTCTGGCACAGTTTTGTTCATTCCCCCTACCTTCAGGTATTCATGCACACTGATAATAAAATCTCCCCCCATACATTAGCTTGAGGCTGAACAGTCCCAGCAGCTCTGTCTCTCCTCACATATCGGATGCTCCGGTCCCTTTATTATTTTTGTGGCACGTTGCTGAACTCTCTCCAGTATGTCCATGTCTTTCTTGTATTGGGGAGCCCAGGACTGGACTCAGAGTTCCCTTTGTCTCACCAGTGCTGGTTAGGTGAGAGGTTCCCCACCTTTGACCTGCTGGCAATGCTATTCCTAATGCAGTGCAGGATGCTGTTGGCATTTCAAGAGTACCTTACTGACTCACATTCAACTTATCCACCATTTAAAAAAAAAAAACAGAGAAACCAAAACCAAAACAAACTGCTTTCCAGCCAGTCAGCTTCCAGTGTGTACTTGTGCATGGGATTACCCTTTCTCAGATACAGGTACATTTGGCATTTCCATGTGTTGAATGTCCTGAGGTTCCTGCCAGCCAATTTCTTCTGCTTGTCATGGTCTGTTTGGATGGCAGTGCAGTTGTCTTGTGCACTCATCAGCCACTCCTCCCAACCTTGTATCACTTCCAAACTAGTTGGTGGTGCACTCTGTCCTGTCATCCAGGTCTTTAAAGAAGGTAGGAGATACTATTAGGCCCAGGAGCAACTAGTGAGGTAGAGGACTAGGAAATGGCCTCTTCCTGGACCTACCTGCATGTCAGTGACATTTGCTTTCTTCCAGTTCTTGGGCACCTCCTCTAATCACTATGGCCTTTCAAAGATAGTTGAGACAGAGTTAATTGTTCTGCCTTCCCCCAAAATAGGATTATAAAGCTGTGCTGTCAAGCTTACTCCATAATGGTGTAAAATTTTGAGCTAGAGATGACATAAAATGTTCTTTTGGAGATATTTTTTTTCCTTAAAATATCTCTTTCTCCTACCAAGCAAAATTAAAACTGGAAAATAAGGAAGAATTTCTTCAAAGAAATTTGGGGAGGTTTCTGTTCATCATTTTAAGGGAAAACATCATATATGCTGTTGGTTTCCTTTTTGTAAACAGACAAAACAAAACCCCAAAATAAACGAAACCACAAAAAGCCCCCAAACAAAAACAGAACACAAAAACAAGCAAAAAACCCAGACCTCTAAACAAACAAAAACCTGCTCATAAAGAGTACCATATAAAGTGGAACCGATAGTGGTAGTGTTTACTTAAAAAAAAAAAAAAAAAGGTTAAGACAGAAAGCATTGGACAAATTCTGTCATTAATGAAGTCAGTTTTTCTCTTCATTTTATGATAGCTGTCAGTTGTACCACAGCATTGTCTACCGCTCAGTGTTTCACAATGTCTAGGGCAAGTTACAACTTTTGTTTTCTGTCCTTCCTTTGCATCTGATACATTTGCAGATCCCTCCTGAGTCATGTATTTGTTCAGCTGCAGGAAACTTTACTGGAAACCCTTTTTGCATCTGGTGATTTCAAAGCCATGGCTAAGTAGAAGATACTTTGCTTATCTGAAATATAGGAAATCCAGAATTGCAGGTATTGCTTGCTCTGTCAAGGTTGACCAATTAAGAGCAAAGCCACAGAAAGGTCAGACAGGCCATTATTTATTCATAAGGATCTTGAATTATTTTGTTTGTTTTTTATATTTTGCACTAGTGAAAGGAGATGTATACTGTCAGATGAAGTGTGATATATTCAAGTACAACATGTTGTAATTTTCATATTTTTGAAAAATATTATTAACCATAATGTTAGTTCATTGTATCATTTGGTTTGGGTTTTTTCTTGTAAGTTTGAAGCTACAAGAAATGGGGAGACTTTTGCCTTCATGATGGGGTTGCTAGTTTTTTCTGAAAGTCTCCTATTTACTTAGTAACCCTTACAGAATGTGTATTGTAGCTTCCTTAAAATATGAAAACTACTTTTCCAGTTTCTTTCATAACAGCATCCTGTTGGATTGCATAATCTGTAACACAGTCTGTAATGCTGACAGAATTTAACTGTATTCCTACAATGAAAATTTAGAGCTGTTTTGTCCATGTAAATAAACCTGGGTTTCTTCCTTCATAGTGTGTAGATGGAACTGTATGTATGCTAATTACTTGTAGTAAGTTCTGAGTGAAAAAGGTATTGGAAACCTGGTTGAAAATTTTCTGTTGAAATATTTTGGTTATTAGTTGGTATTTTCTTTGTTAGACTAGATAACTGTACCCCAGACTTGCAAATTTTTGTTCAGTAGTAAAACACCTGAGGATTTTCTTAATCAGTTCCCCCTTCCTTGCATCTTACCAGAATAAGCTTATAATTAGTTATGATTTATGTTGAATAACTGAGTTACCAAATGGATATAGACCATGCAGTATTTTTCTGGAAAAGTTTGTATCTTCAAGATAATCTATATCAAGTACTTGAAGTTCTGCTAGCAGTTTAAATGTGAAATAGCAGTACAAATATTTGAACATGGTAAGATGAAAGGTCATATGCTTCAAATAGTGGAAGTGTCTGATCAGGTTAAAGCTCTTTCTGCAAAACAATCCACAAAGTTAGAAGAATGTGCATCTTCAGGAAGAAAACATGGGGAACCTAAACTGTGTGGATGCTCATGTGCTACTCAGTGATGCTGTGGGAGGCTGCCTCATTCTGTGTCCCACATTTCATAGGACAAAACTATGGAAAAGGAAAAGCAAAGGCCAGGTTATCAAATCCCTTTCTATAAAGCACAAGACTACTGCTTTTGCACATTCTCATCACTGTGCTTAACGTGAAAGGGTAATGTACTCATTACATCTTGGTGGTGGTAAGGTTGTGGATGCAGTGTGGAAAAGATCCATAGAAGCTAACACAAACCAAGTGACACTGAGAAAACATGGTATGTGGACAGAAGTGCCATGGGCTTTTAATGTAACTACTGCAGTGAGGCTCTACTGTTTATTGCTGAGGCTGGACAGGAAGGAGGGGTTTGATTATGTGAGCTTTGATTTTGGGGAGGGGGGTAAATTCATGATTGAGAAGCAAATGAAGAGGCAGAAGTTCAGAGTACTTTCCTTAACAGACACTTTGTTTTCTTGATATTAGACTGATGAGAAATTGTTTTGGAAGGTTCCTACAGCTGGAACAGTGCTGTTCCAAGACAAATGAGTAAATTGCTGACACGAGTTAGTAGCAGCCCTCAAGTTCTGGACCCTCTCTGCACCTTCCCACTGAAGCTAGCAGTGGCAAAGTGAGACAACCCTCTCTAAAACTGGTATCTTTTTTTACTAAAAAAAAAAAGGTAGATAACATTGTCCAGGTAGCCTAATACCTTTTAACCATTTCCCTTTCTTTGGGGGACACACATAGAGTCAGATCATCAGTCAGCTTTATTTCTTAGCAAGGCCTGGTGATAAAGTAATACTTTAAGAGGGATTTACTTGAGAGAGTACAACAGAAGGGCTATGAGAACGATTAAAGGACTGAAATACCTGCCTTAGGAAGAAAGGCTGAGGGACCTGGAGTTTTTTGTCTGGAGAGGAGAAGACAAAGGGGAGGGGATCTAATTAATGTATATAAATAAATGAGGGCAAGGTGTCAAGAAGGAAGGGATGACCTTCTCACTTGGCCCGGTGAAAGGATGAGGGGCAATGGATGACAGAGCACAGGAAGTTCCACATCCATGGGAGGAAGAATTTCTTTATTATAAGGGTTACAGAGCTCTGAAACAAACACTCTGGAGACTTTCAAGACCCATCTCGATGCATTTCTGAGTGACCTGCCCTAGTTTTGGTCCTGTTCTGGCAGGGGAGTTGGACTTGAAGATTTTCAGAGGTCCTTCCAATCCCTGGTAATCTGTCGTTCTGTGATTCTAGCTTGACAAGCTGGTTGCTTATCCTCCACATTTCATTCAGAAGTTTTGGTGGTCAGTGTTTTCCAAAAAATCCCACTGTGCATGTTTGTATGTGTAGTATCTGTGTGCTTGTAATATGTTACGCATATGTGGATATATATATACTGCAGGTAAGATAAGAGCAAATTCTTTGCCCTGAAATAGATATTTAGCATGAAATATGCTAGTTAGAAGTTGGTCTTGGAAATAGTTATTAAAATATTCAAACCTCTAATCTTGAAGTTCTTAACACGTTACCATAGGAGGAAGTCTTCATACAGCAGAATGATAGAGTGACTTAAATTATTTTTAGAGCTGAGAATCCCCTATTTTGGCTTTCAGATTATTTATGTATGTGGAGTCCCCGCAGAAATAATCTAGTTCACATCTTCACCACTATATTAAATACTTTTCTGTTTTAGTTCTGTTGCTTCTGTTTTTAAAAGCATATGGCAGATTAAGTTCCTGCTTAATTTGTTTTTCCTTTGCTGTTGCAAAACAAGCCTCAAACTACATATGTTTCATGATCTTTTCCTCTACAAGAAAAAAAAATGCACGTTAAAGGCTGTTTAACACCATACATTGTTGTAACTGTTCTCACTGCTTTCCATAGTATACTCTTTCCCTTTCCTTTAACTGTGTTTGGATTTCATGGGGTACAGAGTGCATCCCTGGCTGCTTCTGTTTTGGTTTGTGTTTTGTTATCTTCTTTTTTTTTTTTTTTTTTTCTTTAATGGGGTTGGGTTTTTCTGTACTTTGGTTCTATTGAATTATCTCCTTTTGGAGATTCATTAAAGTTTTAGTTGACAATTACTCTCCCATCCTTCAGTGACTTTGCATCATTGAAGCGCACCAGAACCATGTTCACTGGAACCAAGAGAACTCTGTGTATAATGCTGAAGTGTGCCAGCTTATGGAACCTGATTACCAAGCTGTATTTTTTTCAGGATTGATTAGTACTTTTGTGTAGCAACCATCAAGTTATAGGGGACAGCCTGTATACAAAAAATCTTTTCTGTAAATTTTTCAACTGTTTGATGGCTATGATTTTTTTAAAAACAAGAACACACACACAAAAAACAACAAACAAACAAACAAACAAAAAACCCCCCAAAAACCCCAAAACACTATGAGGATGTGAGTTTTGAGGCCTCAAGGTTAATAGACCCTTTCTGTGTCTGAGTTAATATTTTTTGGTCAAAGAATGAAGTGTTGTCTTAGTTAAGTGTAAATTATTCACTTGCATTTGAGATTGGAGTTTTCTCTAATGTATTTAAACTGTCTTTGATTGCAGATACGTTGAAAGCTTGCTTTGAATTTCCAATAAGCAGCCATCATCCTCAGTAGAAAGTGAGGATTAAAAATTCTTTGGTATATAGTTACATATACTGTACTGCTTTTATTTAGCAGAAGGAAGCATCAGATCTATTGCACAATTTATACTACCATCCAAATGTATTTATTTTCATATTTGCTGTCTCAAAATAAATGTAGAAATGATTAAAGGCTGTTGTAGTTCATAGTTTTGCTACTTGTCTTCAGTCTGAAAATTCATGGAATGAAGTAGCCTCATAAAACTTCTCTGAGTAATCCTTCTCTTTTTCTCTAAAATGTCTGTTTTCATTTGTCTAATATGAATCCTGGATTAATTTTGGTCTCTCATATGGTAGATTCCTCCCAAGATACTTCAGCCAAGATTTCCCCTGTTGAATGAATCTCTTCAGAAGCTGACATTTGGGAGAATTGGATGACATGTGAAAATTGGATTTGAACGTGGTTAGTCACTGTAGGTTGCTAATATAGTCAGTGGGGAGGAATAACCATATCCGGAAGATGATAACTTTCATGTTTGAGGAAGGTGACTAAAGATCTATATGGTTTCTTTTTTTTTCTTTTTTATGAGGAGAAGAGGTGCAAGTTTCCAGGAGCTATTTGTGTTGAGGTAGGTCCATTTCTCTCTGCAGTCTGTTACAAGTGGGCTCAGTTCTGAGTCTCCATGCTCCTCTTTCAGGAAGGTTTGGAAGGTGACAGCTATGCCCAAGTAGTGTCCTGGACCTCACGCATGTTCCTTGGTCCCCTTCTGTCCCCTCCTCTCTGCTGTGAGAGACTTAATTCCCTGTAAGCCAAGACCTGAATGCCAGAGTCCAAGATCTATGAAGTCACACTTATTTCCTCAGAAGACAGCTATTATACTCTCTCTGGAAGTTGTGACAAAAACCTAATTGCTTTGCAGTGTCGTATTTTTAACCACAGCAACTTCACTCTTAAAATACGAGAATCGCACACTTAGCAAACAAGGAATCTTAAGTACATCCCCTGCTAGCTGATGCCTGGTTTTTGTCCCCTGGTGATTAAAAGGTTTGTTTATTTATAACCGGGCAAAGTCCATCTAAACCTCTGCATGTTACAGCATTATACACTTTATATAAAGTGTCCAGGACAACATTCTCCAGGAAGAAAAAGACTCAGGTTTACACACCACATCAAATATGGCCTAAGACTAATTTTAGAGGAGAAGATGTATGAGAGAGGATTGTGGCTGTGGAGATTGCTCTCACCAAGCCCTTGGTTCAGTACTGAGTGAACCTTCCTAACTTGATCAAATTGATTATGTAGTCTTTCGTTTTTCTTCCATCTCAGGTTTGTGTTGTCACACAGTATTTTGATATACAAAGATGCCCAGACTGGCACAAAGCTTGGGTGTATAGAGAATTTATCAGGAGAAAAAGGCTTCTTTAGAAGGTGCTTTTGAGACTCCTAGCATTTTATTACTTTTAATGAAATGCTGTTTTGAATAACTAGAGAACACAGTTCTTCCTTTGGCATTTCTATACTTCATTGTAGGAAGGTAGAAATTTAAGGTAGAAGTATTAAAGAAACCCATCAGTCTTAAATATTAGGGGATTTTAATCACCAAAGAAGAATATGAGTTATCAGAAACAGTGTCTGGAAATATGAAATTGATCTTCTAGTCTAGTCTGAAGTCTCTTTACTTTCAAAACCCATGTCTTGCATGTTTCTTAAATCTTCTAAGATCTTCACAAACTGGAAGTCCAAATTCAGTTACAGCTTGTTGATTTATATTTTTTTCTTAAATGTTACAGGTGTTACAGTTGCTTTGCAGGAAGGGCTTAGGTTTAAAAGGTTATTTATAACTAATTATTGTAACCTGCTGCATGGCTGGTGAAGTTCACCAGTAACCTGCTGTTCATAGAACTTACTGGTTGCAGGGGATAGAAACAGACTCTTATGTCCTGCTTGCTGGGTCTTCTTTTTGTGCTTCAGAAGGGTGAAAGTAGTCAGGACAAGGGCCAAAAGGGCTCTGCCTCAGCTTACAGAGGGGGAGTCAATTGTAGCTTTGTGACCTTTCTGAAATAAAGTGTTCAGTTGTTAGGCCATAGGTTGTTCATGGCAGCTTTATAATGCTGGTGTTCTTTTTTGGTGAATGCCCAACTGGTAGCACACACTTTCAGACATGTCCAGATATAACTGACAAAGAAATTCTTTCAAGTTCCAGTGACTTGCATCATCATTAGCAAACCTCTTAACTGTCTTCTTCATTTAGTTCATCTGGGCTGGGCTTCATAATGTTTGTAAGATTTTATTTTAATTTGAATTTATCACCAAGTATTTTATTGAAAGAAAATACTAGCAAAGCTTTCTAATGATGGCATAAGACTTGGGGGTGTTTGAAATATGTGCTAACTAGCAAACAAATTCTTCCTCTCTTCTCAGCATTAAGATCTTTACAACAGACTGGAGCTGTGTAGTCTTGCATAGGGATACACCACAGAATACCTATTTGCCATGAAGTATTGTAGATGGCAACTGCTCCTACAGCTTGCAGGAACAATGCAGGAACTGTGAAGTATGCACAGTTGAAGTACTGCTGAAAGCATCTTCAGTTTTGAGGCTTGATTGAAACAATTGAAAGGGAGTTTTGATCCACAAGTGTTGTGAATGAGGAAAATATTTTTAAAAAATAGTTATTTAAATACAATATCTGAAAAACTGGGACAAATCCTATAAAATAACCTTCCAAACGCCTGGCTTTCTTGGAACAATGCCACGTGTAGCACTTGACAGCACTTTTAGATTTTATTTATTGACTTAGAAATGAGGATTTTGATGCTCTCAACATTAAGGTAGCATCTTTAGCAACTGAGAGGGGAGGAGGGTATTAATTGTAATTTTCTTTTCAGACAGTCTTTGTTAATGACTTAGTTTTCCAAAATTAAACTGGCTGTCTTCTATCTTTCAGTGCATCTACTTACAGCTTTAATGAAAGTTTACTTCTTGATTCTGTTTAGAACTACAGCAAACAGAAAAATTGACCAGGGAATGTGCCTACTGAGGGTAGTCCAGGCAAAACTTTAGCTTGAAGCTTTAGCTTGTTGTGCAGTACAAGCTCTCTCTCTCATCCAGTTTTGCTTAGCATTTTAAAGCTGAAGCCCTGTGGACTTCAAAAAAACAAATCATCATGAAATGAGAATAATCTGGTTGAAGTCTTCTGGTTAATGTGTCTAAACACTGGCTGGGACCAGATGCCTGAGAAAGTTCCAGAGTTCAATGACTGTGCCTCACACTGCTTCCTTCTAATTCCCTGTAAACAAGGATTAATTTACAACTTTGAAGCACAGATGTTTGTTGCATTATCCAGGTTCTTTGAAACACTTCTGCTACCCTTATTTTTATACTCTGACTGAGGTAAAGATAGAATAGTAAGTAGCAAATTTTCTGTGTACTATCTGCTAACTACAGACTGTGTCAGTGCTAATGAAACAGATTGGATTTGCTGTAAATTAGACAAATAAAACATGGCTTAGCCAAGCTGTGAGAACTGAAAATGCAGAGGAAAAGGGACAAAACAGAAACAAATAGATCAAAAAATGTATATGTGTATTAATAATGAAGAATGAGGTACACACACTTATGAAATATACACTGATGAACACACATGGACACCAGCAACTCTTGAACATATATCAGTGAGCTATATTTTTACAAAACAAGGCTCCAAACAATTATTATTTTTTTTTCTTTCCCATTCTGGCAATCAGCTTTCTGCTGATCAGCTTTCACATGAAGAGAAGGGGGAGAAACACATGAAGGCAGTAAGAATTAAAAAATTGTAAATAAAATCATTTCACCCACTAGAACAAAAATAAATCACCGGTTCTCCAGTCTCTCCAAGTTGTCTTTCTACAAAAAGTAGCAAAAGCTTAATGAAATCTTTGGGTTTTGAATGTCAGTGCTACTGAACAGTCTGGTCTTCTTTCCATCTCCTGGTTTCCTGTTGCTTCTGGGGAAGTTCCGTTGTCTTTGTGCATCTAGCATTGCAGTATCTTGTAGCAGTGGTTAAAAGAAGAAATCTTTGCTGATTTTGCTGTCTCTGAGCTGCCTTTTAGAAAAATGACGCAGTTCCTTCTCTTGCCCTTGAAAATATACATAGGCCTTAGGAGCATGACACTGAAAAGAGAGCTGCTTTCTCTTATTTTCTTTGAGAGGTGCTGCTACTATATATCCTTGCTGAAACTGGTTGGATTATATGTGTTTGGTTTTATTTTTGAAATTCCAAACATATACATTTTTACTGTGGTGTATTCTGTGGCATTTACTTAATTCTCTATAGATTTCCTCTCCAGTCCTTAAACCCAAGATTTAATAGCCTTTACAGATATTTTCTGTTCTTCATAGATAAGTGTTGGTCTCCAGATAGGCGGCAGATAGATCCCTCTAGGTTATCAGTAAGTATTAACAGGTGCTATGGTAGGGAGTAGTGTAGTCGTGAGAAATGTATAAATTGGAATTTGCCCAAATTTGGTGGAAAATAGAAGATTTTAGAGCTTTAATGATGAAAACATTGCATCGAGTTCAGTATGCATCAGGCAACGTTCAGTATCTATAGGACACTTGTTTAGAAAGATGAGAAGCCCGTTTTCTTCTGTTGTTCATAATAAAAACAGGATAGTTTAAAATAAAAAATAAAATTCTAACATTACTTTTCCTTATAAATATCACAAAAATGTTGTGTCCTTAGTCTGTCACAACAGACCGATGTTATATAGTAGAGAGTGCAACCTAAAGTTTTGAGAACCTTTTATTGGTTTCTAGACAACATAAATCAGGAGGGATAAAGACTTCAGAAGTCTAAAAGAAGGTGGAGATGGAAGAAATTCTTAAGAAAGATTACTTTATGAAAGAATTAGTTGGAAGTGACATTCTTCACAAGCACAAAATTCTGAAATTGTTTTAAATTGCCTCAGGCTTAAGACACTGTTTTAATTCAGGTTTTATTACTGATGTGTCAGCTGTTCCTATTTAATAATCTTATGCTGTAGCTGTTAAAGAGTTCTCTTGCATTTTTCCATTTAATCTGCTTTCTAAATGTTAGTGAGTTTGATTGTGGCAAAGAGCAGTTCATAGCCTCATTAGCATTGTTAAGATAGGAACAGCAGATTTTGAACACACACTCCATGAAAAAATGACTTGTGCTGCATTTGTAGCTGACATCACCTTAGCTGGACCACAGATGTGATTCCATCTGGCAGCTCCTGTGTTGCTAATGAATAACAATGTTCCACAGTCATGCAGTGTTTCTTGATCAGCAGCTTTTAGGGACATGCAAATACTGCTCTACGGGTCCTGCAGACAGGGAAACTCTGGAGTAGGTGAGGTGAGAAACCCACAAATCCTGGTAAGTCTGCATCAGTGCCACGACAGAGTGAGCATCTTCAGTCTGGATCCACTTTTCCCTGTTAGCTGGACCACTTGTGGAGCCAGTCTAGATGGAAGGATTTTCCTTGTAACAAAAGACTGTACATGGGTGGGTAAATGTTTTCAATCATAAGATGATACTGTATTTGAATAGTGGGTACTTTGAGCCTAGAAAGCTTTTAGTTGGTAAAGAATTGCATGATGATCAAACAGTAGGAATATGGCTTGAAGTTAAAATGGCAGGAAGTTACTGTCTTGTAATAAGTAAGCTGTAGGTTTGTAAGGTTTCTTTACATAGGAATATGTGTGTACATTTGCTTATTAACTTTGAAGCCAACATTTAATCACTAATCTCATGTTGTTGCGTTCCACATGTGAAGTTGTTAC
This sequence comes from Calypte anna, assembly GCF_003957555.1. NCBI lineage: Eukaryota > Metazoa > Chordata > Aves > Apodiformes > Trochilidae > Calypte > Calypte anna. The sequence goes on from NC_044244.1 coordinate 170,349,907, forward strand.
AAAGCAGTTTTGTGTAGCTTGTCTGTTTATGGGTTAGGACTCAAAACCAGAGTGATGCATATGTGATATTTGAAGTAATTTCTCACAGAAGGGAGAGATGCATTTTTTGCCTTATGTACCCTCATCTGTGGGAAGACAGCTCTACCCAGTGGGCCCCTGGCATTGTGGAGATTAAAGACTGCAAATGTGAGATTGCCAGAAACTGATATTGGTTGTTTTCAAGTCAGCTTTTCAGTTGAGGCTAATAGAGGGAAACCATCTTTGTCAGTCATTTGAAATGTCCTAAATATTAATATTGAATAAAATGTATTTCTGGCTATAGTATTAATTAGGGAGACGTATGTAAATTATAGAGCAAAAAATAGGAAGCACCCTTCTTTTAATGCCTCTTTATGTATGTAATAAATACACAGTGTAACACAGTATTTAAGAAAAAGTGCAATAGAATTCAACTGATGATTTCTTTGCTGTATATTTTTATTCTCTTAGAACGTGGTGGGTTTTTTCTCCTCCCTCCTTTCTTATCTGCAAACTGAAGTCATGAGCTGCATCATAGATTTTAAGTATAAAGTCAGAACTTGGTTCATTCCAAGCTAGTATATCCTATCTGGGAATAAGGAGGCTAAATTAAAAATGCAGTTATAAAAAGGTTTATATTTGGAAGCTTTGTTCTCTTAAACCCAAACCTTCTGTTGACTGACGTTAGATGATCCAGAAGCAGATGCTGCAGCAGCTATTTGTTGATTTAGTTGCTATGGTGACATGATACATTCGTGTACAGCAGGAAGCTCACTGTACGTTGGCTAATTTGATAGGAAGGAAAGCTTGAGGTAGGTATTGCTGACTATATTGTTAATTGATCCTACCTTTCACATCCTGCCTCCACATGCTAAGTGGATGCACAGCTCCAGAGGAAGGTGAAGGGGGATCCTCTGGTGTGGCATTTGGGCTAAGGTGCCCTGGTAAAAGAAGGGGGAGGCAGTGCTCAATACATCACTGAAGATTACCTCAGTATTAAGTGAATGGAACGGATTGGAGCAGCCGGAGTGGTGACTTGAATCTTCCTTCATCCTTTGTCACTGTGGTAGCACCAGTTGAATGAGAGAAATAAAAGGATGCGAGCAACAGTAAGTTAAAGGGCTAAGGCTTTTGAAATGGGTTATGAGATAAAGCATGTCACTAATTACCATCTTGATTGAAGCTATTAGTGGAGAAAAGTCTGATCTTTCTGAATATGTGCCCTAATGACAGAGCATAAATGTAGCTGTGCCTGGAAGTTGTATTGTATTACACTCACCCTTTTTCAGAAATGCACCCTTGTTAAATCTCATTGCAGACGGACTGTTAAAGATACAGTGTACATCTTAGAAAGGGTTTGGGTATACCCACCGCTTAACAGGTTTAGTTGAGTGGCTTGAAAATTCTTGAAGTCAAAATGACCAAAAGCATTAGCTACAGTGTTTTCCTAAATCTATAAAATGTTCAAAGATTAACTTACATTTGTCCTTATGGCTAAGAATATTTCTCATCAGTGTTGCTGAGCTAATTTCAGTCGCAGCTTTTTTTAGACAAATGACTGCTGTCTTTTTATGTTGATGTATGTTACTACTGCATTAAAATATGATTTTAGTGAAGTCTTTCCATTATTTGTGCTTTTTGCTGACAATCATTTGCTAGCGACTCAGCACGAATATCAAAATGCTAAATATAGGTGTTTTCAGTTTAATAAGAAACAAAAAGAAAACCAAACAACCTCAGCTCTGAAGCTCTTTTGTAGTAAAACATCTCAGAAAAGAACATTGGTTTTGCTAGAATAGAAATGGATTTTTATTTGATTATCTTTAAATTACGGTTTCAGACATCCAGGGAAATGTTGTAGAACACTTTACCTTCTGGTTTCTAGGAAGTTTGTGTGAAAGAAAAAACCAAAATGCCCTACAACCCCAAAAACCACACACATCCCCAAAACAGCTTCAGAAGGGGGAAAAAACAGAATTATGCTTTCTAGTAGCACTGTTTTGCTACAGCCTGCAACCTTTCTTGTTATACATGAATAGTCTCTTATTTAGAAAGTAATTTGAGTTATTTAATTTCAGTGTGTTTCATAGTTGTAATAAAACCTACCTTTATTTCTTCAGATTATATATGAATATAGCATTGGATAAAATCAATGTAACACGTCCTAACTTTTTGCCTTTCCCTTGCTTTTTGCCTTCTTAATTGCTCCCGTTTTTCAGGATTTTAGTGTGAATGCTAGGCTATGAATTGGTTGCTTCTGCTAAACGATTGCTTTTTTTCCCATTATGATATATTTAGTGGTAGATTTATCAGCATTCTTGTTATACATATTCAGAGGCTTTTAACTCAGTTGGAAAATTTGTCCCAGATTTCACTCATTCTGGAAAAATATGTAAATTCAACAAGCGTAACTAAGCTCTTTTAGAGGAATATATCAGGTAACTTGTTCAGTTCCTCTCTCCTTCAGGAGGAGGTGGGGGTGGCTGGAGAGAGGGAAGGATTCCCAATATCCCTTTACACTGAAATTCAATCCAGTTCCTTTGGTTTTTTTGCCTTTGTGGCAGTAGATGGTGTTAGCCTGGGGGGAGAACAGAGCACCAGTTCTCACGTGGGCTTATCCTTCAACTTCACACATGACACTAAGGATTTAATGTATTTGGGCTTTTTTTAGCCTCAGTCAGGATTTAAAAACTTAGCCTTTTTCTTTGCCACTACAGAAGGCTGATAGTTCTTGATACTGAAGGTTCTATTTGAGAGCTGAGATGTTTCGGAGAGATAGAAAGAGCTTGATGTCTATAGATTTATACAGATAGATTTATCTTTAAGCAAATACAAAAATATTTCTCGCATGTCCCAGAAACGCTAAAATGAGTTTGTCTTTCAGCTAAGACTTTGCTGGTTAGAAATAAACCTGTAGGTATTAGGAAAACTTAATATTTTTAAAGTATGATGGATATTCAGTAGCTAATAACTTCTGCATACAAAGAAGCTTTTAGGTGTAAAAGCATTTATTTGGGCAACACAATTTTTTACCTGCCACAAAAAAATTGAAAAATGTGTATGTGAATACCAAACTTGTAAACAAATTCTTACTGCATCTGAATTGAATGTTGGTATTTGTGCTGTCTTAGAAACTCTATTTCAGCCAGTCATGTAGAAATACAGTATTATTTGAACTGTGGCTGTAAAGTGTATAATACTTAGATCATCCTTATGTGGTATGGTTAAGCTAGGCTGCCTTCCACAAACCTTCAAATCTGCAGAAATTTCCTCCAACTAGGGTAGGTCTTCAAACCTCTATGGAAGACCGTGGAGTAGATTAGGAACTGTCTTAATTCTGGGTTTGTTTTGTGCCTGGATGAACGATCATCTAGTATACCTCTAGATGAAGTATATTTAGTCTTCTAAACAATCATTTGTTGTTTAGATATTTTACTTCAGACTAAGTTTAAAGTTCTATAACCTAAACAAAATAAAAATGTTATCTCTGTCTGTATGTTACACTGGCAATAATATTTTGCCAGTTTCTTCAAATGCAGTCTCTTTTGCCTTACAGATCCACTGCATATATAAATTTGATAGAAATGGCAAAATATTTTTAATGCCCTGTGTTTTGGGTGGCTGTATTTTGTGTTTGTGTATTTGGGGAGAGACTGTTGTTCTTTAGCACTGGAGTTTTATTCAGATAGCTGCTTTTGCACGTATGTCTATATAGTGGTGAGCAAAAGAAGAAAAATGTGCCAAACTTCCTAGGAGACATCTTTTATTAAGTTTTATTAAGTTTTTAGAGCTCATTGACTTATTTCAGGTTTTACTTAATGGCTTTCTTCCCTCCGTAGGGACATAAACAGTCCCGTCTTCTACTTGTATTTACAGTTTCTGCCATGGAAAGATGTTGCCTTAAAACGAAGCAACATTCTGGTAGATCAGTCCTAAACTACTATTTTTTTTTTTCCCCTGCTGTGCAAGTTTATCAGGATGAATCCAATTTTTATACTGGTACTTCACAATACTGTCCATAGGTTGTTTTTTTCCTCTTGCTTACTCACCACCCGATCAAGAACTGTCATTAATTGTGCAATCCTATTTATAATTTTGTTTTGTTTGTTTTGTTTTGTGACTGAGAGCATTGGGAAAACCTTTCCCTGCATATTGTACTGTAAATATGTATTTGTGGTACCACAAGTCTGATGCTGTCTTTCTTCCCGTCAGCTTGCTAAAATTAGCTTGAAATTTAGCAATCTGATAATAAATACATCATCACTACTGCTAGTAAGACAGAAGTGGAAGCAGAGATACTTGTAGAAGTGTGGATCTTACTGAGAGAATGAGGAGTCATTTCTAATTGTTATTTCAGTGGAGTTAATGTGCTTTTTTGCCTTAATTATAGAATCATAGATTTGTTTTGATTAGTGAGAAGATGAGCAGATTCTAAGCAGGATTAGCTAACTTGGTGTTTTAAATTCCATTTTGTCCCTCACTGTGCTCTGTGAATATCTGCACAGATACTCATCTGGCAGAAGTAAATTGTTAATCTGTTTCAAGTATTCTGTACCCATAAAGACAAGGATTAGTAAGATATAAATTAGGTAGGTTTTTATGATTGCCATTCTGCATTTAAGGTACATTGCTGTGACTGGACGGATGGAGTAAGAACCTCTAAGAATCTTATTTTGGCTTCTGCAGCCTCTGCTTCATGCTGATATAAGTTGCTTATAGACCAAATGTTAACATTTGGCCTTAAGCTTTCCATTTTTTTGGAAGAGCCCTTTGGATCAAGGTAGTTGTACCTCTGCCTTGCACAGATGCCATTTCTACCTTTTGGGGTTTTTTTTTTTTATTCTTTTAAATTTTTTTCTGACTCCAGCTATTTTTATAAATTTCTTTTTTTTAGTGTTAGAAATAAGCTAAAGACTTCAAACATCCATCTCCTTTCCTGGTCTGCAGAAATATCCCATCATTTCTGTTGCAGATAGTGATGAACTTATTGAATAGAAATAAGAAACTTTGAGCAGTCTCCTGTTTGAATATTTATACTGCCTTTGCCTCTTTAGATGCAAAATCAGAGTATTTTCTCATCCTACTCAACCTGATGTAGTAATGCTAAATCATACACGAGATCTTCAGCTTAAGTTATTGTTAAATTATCATTACATCTCTTGAAAGTAGTGTGCCCAAATCAGTGTTACATATTTCTGTGGGATGTGATCATACTACCTGAGCTATAATAATGGAATAATAATTTGGAATTCTTTGAGGAAAGAAATAATAAAAAAGTCTTATATGGAATCGTAATCTGAGTGTGTTTACCATATCAATCCAGCTCAAATTATGATTGAGGTGAAAAAAGATTTTCAAAGCTAATTAAGAGCATGTCCTTTAAATAGTCCTTGAAACAAGCAAAGGGCTGTAATGCTTCTTCAAGCTATTAGGCAGTTTTTATATATTTGTAACTTAGGTGTACCCAAGAATGTTCTGAGAGTCTGAGGTTAAGTGTCATGCAAGGAGTCAGTCCTAGTAAACTGTCTGCCTCTAAAACGAGTGCCTGTGTGCAGACTGCCTGGATAAGAGTGTTCTAAGGATGTGTTTCCAGTATTATCTGGGAGAAGATTGCTCTTTGGCCATTGTTGTCCTCAGGATTACTGTAACATCATTCATCATTGCAGGTGATATTCCAGCACCTGGGAGTTTTCCTGAGCACTTTGCTAATAGACACGTGGTTTTAGGTACTACTGATGTCACCAAGGGCATGAAGCAGTTCTAGGAGAGATTAGAAATATTAGTTCCCTCAGTCTGCAGAAGCTGGGGACAAGATGAGAGAAATTCCCAGGGCTTAAAAAAATACTGAAGAAGGTTGAACTGTTGTTCAACAAATCTCATAGCTTGGGATATTTAATTAGTAGGAGATGTTTTTAAAATGGCTAAAAAGTGAACTTCAGGAAGTTGTGGAAGCAATTCCAAGTGTAAATGAACTCAAAGAGTTTAAGCAAACTCATGGACAGGAGAGCTGTAGAACATGGTCGGGCTCACTTGCTCTTAAGCAGCTTTTCAACCAACACATTAGAGACAAAATGCTGGGCTAGATGAATTGCTGACCTGAACTGCTGACCCAGGCCACGAGGACATTTCTTATGTTTTTACTTGTCTTCAGCAGCTGCCTGAGTTTAAACAGCATTTTCAGGAAACGCATATTGAGATTTCTAATATGTCCTGTGATTCAGTTTTCCTAAGAAGCTGATCTTTGCCAGTCTGGACTATACATCTTCACTTGAGACTCGGTAAACAGTGAAGTAAATGTTTTAAAGTCAGGGAAAAAAAAGTATTCCTTGCTAAGAAGAGGATTTAATGAATATTATTCCTTTTTGCAGTGCCTTTCTATGTTTTTAAAATAGATTTTTAAATATTGTGCTAAGAAGAAACTTCTGTAATCCATACCTATTTAATTAAACTACTACAAAGCTTAGTATGTTTAATTTGGGTTTATCTTTTAAAATAGCCTTTGTGGAATAAAAGAAGTATCATTGAAAAGAAATACAGTTTGCTGTTAAATTGGACATTTTTTGTCAACTGCTCTTTTGGATATTTCAAACTGAAGCCATATTGGCCAGTCATTTTGTTTTATTTATGAAATAATTTTTTTAAAGATAAGTATTTAGCTGTTCTTCTGTATTGTCAACCTTTATGCTTATTTCTGGAAAGAGATTCTGTACTGTTTTTCATCAGGAACTGTACTGAGGTCATGTAGATCGTTATTAAATAACTGTTTAAAGGAAACAATTCATAGTCCCAGTGGAAATTACATAAAATTAGTTGTTGACCTAATACTCCCATTTCTTAATGGTAATGCCTTTAAATTTTTTGAACTTGAGACAATAATATTTTGAGTCAAAGTTGTGTTAGCACTGAGAAATTACACTTTTAAATTTTATTAGGTTCTGTTATAATTGGTCTTGCTTTAGAATTGCTTGTAGGATTCTAGAGCCTGTATCATGGCCTCAGTGTCTGATGTTTGCATTATTTTATGAAGTCCCTAATTAGCATTTTGTCACTGTAGGAAGAGAAATGGCATTTGAAAAGTGGCCATGTTAAACGTTCCTCCCACTGAGACTGACACATCACAAATGAGGTTTTTCAGATTATCATAATTATCTTGAAGGAGCAGGCAATGGAAATCTGGAGAGACTGATGTATATTACCCTTTGCATAGCAGGGCTTTAGGTGCTGAGAGTAAAGCGACAGGATTTGTCTCAAAAAGATTGAGTCTGAGCCCTCAGATTTCTCCAAAGCTTTTCAGTAAGTTGCAGCCAATGAGACTGCTTTGCCCAGAAGAGGAAGAAGAAGAAGGTCTGGAATATTCAGTGTGAAAGATGAGGGCCTTGCTTTCCATAAGTACTGATGTCAGGGTTCATGAAGTAGCATTTTGGACAAGGAGATATGCAAGCCTGCAGAAAGCTACCTAGAATAAAATGAAAGAGCTCTGAATACTGAGCAATTTGTGGATTTTATTTCATCAGTACGATGCTGTGAAAGACCCATGTTACCTTTTCCTTTAGAGAAATTTTCTTGGATCTTTAATCATGTGCAGCAGACATTTATTAGACAAGAGGGAATCTTTATGAGTGGTTGTCTTTGGTAACATCTCTTCTGACCAGAGAAGTATCAATCTCTCTTGTTTTGTGTGTAGCTTTTATTTTTCTTATTTCAAATAGGATCCACTGAGGTGGTGAGTAAATATCAGAAATGTCCATGAGGTTCAGCAGCAGTTGGGGCTGGTCATGGTTTCACACATTGCCCCTGCATGAAGATTTTCAAAGCCAGCAGTTCTTGAATTTTCTGAAATTATTTCAGTCCTGATTCAGCTTTAGTTTTGTCACATTTGACAACAAATAGAGCTTATCTTGGAGCTGTTGTAAAAGCCAGTGAAATAAATAAAGGGGCATCAAGTAGACTAACAGTCCATTGACAAAAATTCTCTATTTCTTGTTCCTGGGACCCCAGTATCTAATTCAACTGCGTGAAGTCAGTGAGTTTCCCCACCCTTTTGAGTGGAAGTCAGAGATGTGAAAATCTGATGGCATCCCAAATGTCAGAGTGGTGCTGGACTCCATCATGAGACCTGTTGCCCTCTGACACAGCTGCTACTGAGCAGATCCCCCTCTCCATGGCTGCCATGCTGAGCCTTTGTGTTCTCAGAGTAGCTGTGAAAGAGAACAATAAAGATTTTCACACAGGACAAACTGCTACCAAAAAAAAAAAAAATCAGGAGCCATAGGGCCCACTTGCTGCATTTGGATCAGTACATGTACTGCCATGGTCAGATATATTCTGCTAGCTGGAACCTCCAGGTTCTCTAGAGGTCTTCAGACTTCTATCCTCTAGCAGAGGTCTGAAGGAGAGAAAACCAGCAGGTTCCCAAGGTTACTGCCCAGGTTTCCAACCTTAGGCACTGAGAAAGAATGGGAGAGCAGTCCTGTTTCTTTAAACATAGGAATAGAGTGAGTTTTACCAGACATTGCCCTAAAACTTGAGGTCTTTGCAGCTTTTCTACCTTCCACAGGTTGTACAGTGGAGACCCAGAATATTGAGCTGAAATTTGAACAAATTGACATGTCAGATGCAGCTAGGATGGCTTCTCCCAGGGTTTAGGGCATACTAAATTAGCCAAAAGACTTGGACAAATGTGGTTATCCAACCCACACAGAAAAGGTAGAAAGATGTTCTTGTGGCCTCCTGCAGTGCTTTCAGGTACTTTTATTCCAATCTAAATTTCAAGCTAAAACTTCCAATTGTGGCAGAAAGGGAAGAGTAAATAAATGAAATATGTCTTCAAAAAGCGATGCCTCCTTGGTGAGTCTGAAAAGAAATTGTAGGAACTCATCCTCTCATATTTCTTTCCTTTGTCATGTTCACGCTATGTTCAAACACTTTATTTTTACTCTGGCAATACAGTATTTTCTGAAGACTTAAATCTTACTTGACTAAGTTCAATTCTAAAATCCTCTTGTTTCTAAGTTCAGGTTATATTCTGAATACTAACTCTTATGGAACTTTATATTCAGGCACACTTCAGAAGATCTGATAAATTTATCTACAAGATAAAATGTAGTGATATAATTCACTGGGTTTTTTCAAAGACCCTAAAGCTTCTTGAGACATCTTTCTGCAGAAACAGCACTGTACCACATGAGACAATTTCAAGTAGTATTTTTAAAGTGTGTGCTCAAACCTGAGCTAAATTGGTATTGAATCACAAGGCCCAAGTTTGAAATTGTGAATATCCATCTCATCAAAGTTGCAGTTATGTTTGGGTAGCTTGTCATTAATTCATCTTGTCATTAATTCATACAGTTCCTCTACGAGAGGGGGAGGAATTTGTGTGATTCCAACCATTTTCTCACCCTTTATGAGTCTACCTGATATTCCTAAAATGAATAACACTCAAGTTTACCATTTTCTTTCTGTGTTTTATTTTTTTTCTCCATAAATCAGACTGATTTTATTTTAGCATTTAACAGTGTCTTTTTTTTTTCATTATTATTGAAGACTTGTGCAAATAAAGATTTTGTCTCTCTGATTTCACACCAGGAAAAGAATATACACTCTATTTAGACGTACACAAGAGAGACTGAAAAAAAGATTTTTCCAGAAAGGAAATTATGAAATGCGCCTGTTTCTTATATTTGTTTTTTATTATTCCTTTGTCCATTATTTTAGCTTGGTTCCTCCTGGTTACAAATTTTTTCTCTCACAGAAAGGCAGGTTTCAGCTGAGAATAGAGAAGCCTAAAATGGTAACAGGCTTCTGCTTTTGTACAGGTCAGACTTCCTCTGTTTATTTTGGTTGGTAAGTGTGCTTTGCTATCAGTTCTGCATTGCTTGGGTTCAAAATCATGATAAACATTTTTTCCACAAATAAAACGATACACATTTTTTCATGCTCTGCATATGGTATACGTACTTTACTACAATTTTAATAATATATTTTCCTTAATGAATGTACAAACATGCTTGGATCATGTAAAGAAGGAAAAGACACAGTGTTTAACTTATGTTGAAAACTGTTTGCCAAGTGACTGTGTTGAAAATTCAAACACGGGGACTTCTAGGCTTCCTTCTGAAGCTTTATGTAATGGCTTTAGTAATGTTAATGTTAAAGTTAATGTAATTTGTTAAAATAATTTAAGCTGTACAAATAGCTTTTTTATTATACTAAGCAGTCAAGAATTGTACTGGTACTGTGTTAATCAGTTGTTATTCTCTCCTTGGTTCTTTGAAAAATGTTTGTTTAAAAATATCTGTACTTGTTCTTGCTCTTATCTCTTTTTCTCTGCGGGAAGAAGGAAGCAAGCAGTGTGAAGTGAAAAATAATGGATTTACTAACCAGAAAAAAAATAAGTTGTTTTTTCCCAGAAACGCTTTCTTGTTTAGTACATACCAGACTTCTGTATCATATTCCTTTGTAATTGTTGTAAACACTCTTTTATTTTTAAGGTTATTCTTGTGCAAGTTAATCCAGGGGAAGCCTTTACAATAAGAAGAGAAGATGGACAGTTTCAGTGCATTACAGGTAAAGCTGATGAATTTATTTTATTGTTTGCTCAGTCTGCATCAGGAGAAATAAAAGGCATTTTGTGACAGAAATTATTTTAAATACAAGAGCAGTTTTAAAGACCTAAATTATTGGGTGCTAAGGATCATTTGATTTAGGCTTCACTATTATGAAGTACTTTTTTCTTAGATGAAATTAAATTTCCTGGGGAGGGGAAGTGAGGAACATTTTCAGTTTGCAAAGCAAACAGGGAAGTATTGTAGCAATTTTTTTCTAGCCTTGTTTATTACACTGATCTTATGTTTGAGGGGATTTTTTTATTCTTTGCTGTCAGGTGGCATTGTTTGCCCATCCCAGCAGTACCTGTTCTCCCATTCCTAGTTTCTCATCATCTATAGGGGCCAAATTGTGACCTTTCTGAGTTCAAGCAAGTGCAGCTTCAAAACACAAATGCTTCACCTAAAGAGAGTATCCATAGATTATGTATATATTGTATATATGGAGTCACTTTTGTCATCTTCTGGGTCAGTGAATCCTGCCTTCTTTTTTTCTGGATGTTGGCCCAACTTCAACATTCTGGGAAGCTGAAGCAAGTATTTTCCAGCTCCTTCCCCTCTCTCTCCAGTTTGAGATGGGCGGAAAGGTCTGCTTTCCAGTGTCATAGGTCCTTTGGCTACAAAATAACTGACTAAAAGGAGACCTTGTGTAATTGAGTGTATATTAACAGTTCTTAAAAGTTTACAGGTCCATTAGCTCTATTTTTCAAAACTGTGTTGGTTGCAGTTGTTGTTGCTTCCATTAAGTCACAAATGGATCTGTATTGCAGCTCACGGGTCTAAAAGGTTTATTTGAAATTTGCTATGTAATAAATACTTGTCAAAATCTAATGGCAAGTTAGATATGGGAACATAGTGATTTCTGTCTTGAAATTTAAGTTAAGGAGTAGATTAAGATACATTTCATTTCTGTTGCACAAAACACTGAGAGGCATGCATTTATTTGGGTTTACTTTGATTTATCAGATAGGCTTTGGGGGGCAGGGCACTTTCCTTGCATGATCATCTTGAAAGCAGGAGGTGTGGGATGAATTGCAAAAATACTGAGATCATATCTTTATATATCAAGCTCTAACCTTTCATGGTATAGCTTTTATCCTTGCCTGGTCCCTCTTGCTTCCCAAGTAGGCAGCTTGCTGTTGTGATTTGATCCAGCTGCTGATTTCTTCATGCTTTAAATATGAAAGTGAGCATGAGAAGTTTAGATATTGTTCTTGAGTCTCATTAACTGCAAGCTCATATAGGGGTTTTTACAACTTTCTTGAAAAGTGGCACTGAGAGTCTAGGAAGGTAGAGCCCAAATGAGTCCCTCAGCTTTTGCAAACCATCTGTTATAAGGAGATTCTTCCTGTCCTTTGCCCTTCCAGGACATGAAAATACAGCTTAGAGTTGGTAGCAAAACGGAGAGTATAGAGGCTTTTTTGTAGCTGGTATACTCACTAATCTTAAAACAAAATCTGAAATGCACATGATCTTATGAATGTTTCTGGTCTATTTTTGCCAGTCCTGAGACATTTCTGTGGTTTATGAGTGCTGTGCCAATGGGTCTTTCTACATTTTGCCTTGTTGGGTTTGTTTGGCTTAAAGGAAAAATTCCCTTCGTAATTGATGCTGTACTTTTTCATGGTATCTGTTGCAACTAATGAGGAATGTTTATGTTCCTGCTTTCTGTGTGTAGATTTGTATAAAGGTTGTACACTGTAGAAACAAATTTTATATTGGTAGTATTTTTTGTTCCTCCACAACTTCTCAAATGTATTTGTATTTGATGTGGCAACTGAAGGGATGAAAAGCCCACGAAATGGGTTACAGACACAGGAGACTATTGCAGTGGCTGTTAAGAGAGAAGCTTGCATCAGTTCCCTTTTTTTTTTCCTTTTTTTTTTTTTGTCCTTCACTGTATGCACTCAGTTATTAGGTCAAACCAGAGCTAGATGTAGAAATACATAAGGAGTATGGTTTGGAAAAAACCCTATAAATGTGAGGAGATTATTTTTAAAAAAAGATGTGAAGACAGCAAGGATGGCAAAATTCAGTAGAGATGCAAGTGGGAAGTCATTTTAGTCATTATGAAGTTCCTTAATTATTTTTTCCAATCTGTTTTTCCTGTAACTGTTTACCCATCTTTATAGTAAATTCTGACTTCTATGACTTAAAAAGTATCTGTGAAGAGAGCAAATTCAATTCTTCTGTAATGTACTGTGTAAATAGAGGTAGTTAAAAATGTTTATCTGTAAATATTCTTTGCAAAACCACAGCACATATTGCCCACAGAACACTTGTAATTACATACAACAGATATGTTGTGTATTGCAATTAATGTTTTTGTCTTGTATCACACTCAGAAACCACTTGGAAGGAAAGCATTAGTGCAAGCAAAGATTATTCATGAAATGCACATAATACTTTACTTGAGGCATTTCAATATTCTTTCAAACTGTGGTTTGTAAAGCTTACATGTGTAATTCACAACATTTAATTATATGTGATAGAATGAGAAATGATCACAAAACTGTCTTTGTTTCTGATGTTTGCTTTCTAGAATGAACTGGTTCTGAGAATTTATTTCATATTTCGTTGGATGTTCAGTATTCTACAAATAACAAGAACTTCCGTTCAGTATTGAATATAGTATTCAATATATATATTGAATATATATTGAATATAACTTTTTATTTTAAGGAACAGGAAGCTTTTTACTGTTTTTCTAAGCCTGTATTTTAATTTCTGCTTAGGAAAATGGTGGGTAACTAATATGTTGTCTCTTTGGAGTAAAGTCTTACTATAAGATATCCAAGGAAACAGGAGAAATAATTTAATTACAGAGGGTAGTAACAAGTTGGAATGTTACACATTGTGAAAACAATAAAATGTAAATTCAGTTTCTTGGTGGCCAGTTTTCATAGGCATACATGTAACTTGAAATTGTGTAAGTATAATGAAATGAAAGAAAGGAAGTTGAGAGGCAGTGAGCTGCTTCTGGATGGCTCCCCAGTAGAAGTGCAGATACAGTAGTTCAGGTGATTTGTAAGTTTCTGTTCCTTGGATAATTCTAGATCTTTCTTGTACTTTATTGCTGGTCATTTCACCTTGAGACTGTGTTGTCTGCTGAAGTCAGTGTGGATGGTTTATAAATCTAACCATCATGTTAATTGCATTTCCTTGCATCATATCCCCATCTGTTGGAAACATTGAGACACTCCATCAATCTTTGTACTGCTCTTGTTACTGTCCTCTTTACAGATAAAATAACTATCCTTCTTTTGGATACTCTATACATAGGGTAGAACTTCTTAATCTGAAAACAAGGAAAGTCAGAGTCTCCCCAGGAGAAAGGAGAGGTGTGATTAAAGTGACTATTTTAGAGCTGTCCTTGAATCAGTGAAGTAATGGAAACTTAAAGCACCCATTAATGGAGAGCTACACTGTTCTTCTTCTGTGAGCTGAGCTTCTGAATTAAATGCTGCATTTATATCCAGGTCTCTGGGCTGACTTTGTCCTCTCTTTACTGGGATAACTTTCATAAAAGATTTGTAAAGTTATGGCTCTTCTGAAACTATGATAAGTGAGATGTGGTTTAATGCAGGCCTCTTCCATGGCAGAGTGGGAGAAAAAGATCTTAAGATTGTTTCCTGGTTTGAACTCTCTTAAGGTTGGCAGAAGAACAGTGGTGGTTAAGGGACCTTTCCTCCTTGGTGAACCCCATTCCTGTATTTTGGCAAAGTTTTGAGGACTTAAAATAGTTTGTGTATTTTGTTTTCAGTGTCTTGTATTTCTGTAAAATAAAAAGCATGGTTGCTCTATTTCAGTATTTAGCAGTCCTGAATCTTAGTTGCATTTCTATTATATGTATTTTGACTTAAACACAGCTTCAAATGTGCACTTCTGTGTGCCAGTGGCCATTTCTCTGATTTTGTAAAATATTTTCTTTGGCTGCCCACTGGTTTGTCTGATAGAGATGACTTCTGCCCTCTCTTGACGTAATTTCAATTTAAACCATTTGTCAGTCTCCTACTTTCCAAAGACACTGTGCTTTTCTTGCTAGCTAGATAGGAAGATATCTGTGTACCCATGTGTTGGACCAAAATGTTTCTTTTCAAAAGAGCTCTTTCAGATGTATGAAACTGCTTTCCCATGTACCCAGACTTCTGAGGAAACTTCCCTTAAGCTGAAATTTTCTTCTGTTAAAGTGAAATAATCAGCTACATTACAGTGATTCAGAAAACCAGGTTGGAAATGTATGAATGGGCTCTCTTTGCCAAAGTGAATTACTGCAGATCACTCATTCATGAATTCTTCCTATTGCAGAATAAATGAATGAAGATGACTCATCTTGAACACATTTTATAACAGTCCCAAGTTACAGCTAAAGGCTATTAAATGTTACTTGACATAATAAGAGAGACCATGTTCTATATGTCTCTGCAAAGGAAAATTGCCATTTTCATAATAAAATAAATAAATTTATGTAAATTAGGGTGAGTCATAAATACTTCATGCTTTGAAATTAAATGAAGTATCAGTATTAAGTTAGCCTCTAGGATAAAAGTTAAGCAATTTTAACCTCATTTTTTCCCCTTTAAAATAAGGAACAAAATGCCTCTGAAAAGTGATTTAAAGGAAATCAAGAGGAAAACAAGATCACAAGAATTTTAAGACTACCTTAGTGAAACACAGATTTTATTTCATTCTAAGATTAACTCTAGCATGGGAACACTAAGCCTGCCCATTGCCTAGTACATTATGTGAATAAAACTGTTACAGAATCATGGGTTTGGGTTAGACAGGACCTCCAAAGATTATCTAGTTTCACCCCCCTGAAGGACATCTGTCATGAGGTCAGGTTGCTTAAGGCAACCTGTCCTTGATCAATTCCAGTGCCGAGGCATCCACAGGTTTTTTTGAACCTGTTCCAGTGCATCACCATTGTCATCATAAAATTCAGTCTTGCATCCAGTCTAAACCTACCTCCTTTCACTTATAAACCATTGCCCCTTGTCCTGTCACAATGCCTGGTAAAAGGTATCTCTCTGCTTTTCTTATAAGCCCCCTTTATAAATTGGAAGGCCACAATATCTCTCCCTACAGCTTTCTCTTCTCCAGGCTTAACACCCCCAACTTTCTGTCTCTCTTCATAGGAGAAGTGCTCAAGCCCTCTCATCATTTTTATGGCCCTCCTGGACTTGATCCCTCCTGGACATGAACCTGTGTTCATGTCTTTCCTGTACTTAGGGCTCCAGAGCTGGATGCAGATTTTCAGGTGGGGTCTCAGCAGAGCAGAGTAGAGGGAGAGAATCACCTCCCTCAGCATGCTGGTGAAGCTGTCTTGATGCAGCCCAGGATACATTTGGCTGCAAGTCCACATGGATGGCTTGTGTCTAGTTCTTCATCCACCCATATCCCCAAGTCCCCTTCAAGGCTCCTCTCAATCTATTGCTGTTACCTGCTGCTGGGTCTCTTGTGGTTTTGATTGTTCTCAGATAGTGTTAGAGAAACCAAGATGAATGTGTTAAAATCCAAGTATAACTTCTATTTAACTAGGTTTGAACCAAAAATACCCCTACATTTATTTTGTTCTCAGTATCATCTGATGCTTCAGTGTTAAGTTTTATTTCAAACTAATTTATTACTATTGGAAATAGTTAAAGATAGAGTCATAAATTCTGTCTAAGTTGCCTCAACCCCCTCAGAAGGGACTGTGCTACTTGCTAATGGTCATTAGAGGATGCTTCTTTCAGAAGACCAGAGCTTATTATCCAACCTTAAACCCACTGTTAAGTGGAACAAGTGTGTGCTGTTATTCTGTGGTGACTTTAGAATGTACTGGGATACATAGCACTGCAGTCATGATCCCATTTATTGGCTTTAAGGGTAACATTATCTCTAGAAATACCACATCTTGTTTGTTAAAATACTCAGTATCCACCCTAACACTTGGAAAAGTTTAGAAATAAAATAACATTTATTTAAATACGTAGATCTGTAGTAATGGAACAAATGAGTAAAACCAATAGAATGTTGTTAACTAAAATTATTGTATTGAGCATCTCTAGTCTTCAGGTAGCTCAAGAGTCTGGATAATGAACCCTTACAAGGAAAGCCAGACAACAAAGTTTAGTGCTCTAGTTTTGCTGCTTCCATGAAGAGCAATTTACTGGAGCCATCCAGGGAAGCTGCTCTGGGTTTTTGTTTTTGTTTTGTTTTGTTTTCTGTAGCCCAAGAAGGAAATAATTCTCATCCTTGTTTCCATTTACCTGTTTCTCATTTCTAAATACTGAAATGTTACATGATGCGTGTAAGTTTATTTGCTTTTCTTTTCATCTTCAAAGATGTTTTACAGCTTTTTTCACTGTAGCCTTCTGAAGGCACAGATGTATGGGTTTATTACATTAAAAAAATAAAAATAAACCCACCCTAAATGGTAAATCCTTCCAGTTGAATCTAAGGATTCAGAAGGAATCCTTTGAGATTCCTTCTGAGTGCTGCAGAAGACTAAACATGATATGCAAGGCTGAAACAAGGTATGAATACTTAGATTAACATCCTTTTTTATGCATTAATTTTAGGATCCCCATCATAAGTATATAGAGGGCCTTCATAAAAGGCTTTGTGGAAAGCTAGGTCAAGTCAACTAAAAGTATGAGGTCAAAGCAAGCTACAGTGACTTAAAGCCATTTAACTATTAATTGAGGATGTCCTTGTAGAGTTTCAGAGTCTTGGGGTAGCTTAACTTCAAAGTATCTCTGTTTGGAAGTACCTTTCAATATACACCTTTTAGAAATTGTTTTATAGATGTTTGTATTTCCAAATACCTACAGTCCAACTAAAAATAATAAGAACATCAGTACTGGTCAGCTATGTAGGAGTTTGACTGCAGAGGAGGTTTGATTTTCTTCTGTCTTGGAACAAGATGATGAAGAGAGTGGCCACAAGGCGTGGCTGGAGCAGCTTTATTTGGAGGGCTCTCATTCCAAAATAATTGTAAGTAGAAGCTGTTCTTTTTATAGGCTAGAGTGATAAACAATGCAAATTTTATCACAGACTTACCCTTTAGCCTTTTAGAGTTAAATTAGCATATAAAATAAAGAAATAATGATGGATTTATGCCCTTGCTGCAGTGCATGTAGAATGCTCGTGTATTGACTTTGACACACAGGAGATCCCTAGTACATCATTTAAGTGCTATTAGCAGGTAAAGCTTTCCTATAAGCCCTGCTGCTGCAGCTTTTCTAGCACTACTGCTAGTGCTGAGCTGAATTAAAACCACCTTGGGTCTGTCTGCTTGATTCTGTAGCCCCTTTTGCAATAGGGAAGAGGCAGTTTTCACTCTTTCAGGACAATCTCTCAAATGTGTTTCAGTAACTCAGTAAAACCTGCAGGTAGTGCAAAGCAAGGTCATTCACCTGAGCAGAATGAAGCTGTGATCTGGAAGTCTGTTGTTTTGATCCAGCTCTTTCTGCCCTGAGAGTGGCCATGAGACTTAGCCTCTTAATGGAGCTCCCTCAGGCTTCTCTGGAAGCTGCCTAACCTTCTCCTCTGTTAAGCTTGATAACTGATCAAGTCTTGGTGGTCTCCATCTTCTTCAGCCCTTAAAGAGACAGGGATGACACCAAAAAAATGGTGCTTGAAAAGCTTATTTTATCCTGCTGCTTTTCTGCCAGAGCATCTCACCTTGTTAGGTTTATAAATATTGGATTTCTAAAATATGCTATGCCCAGAATAAACTAGACCTAGCAAAAGTTTTATTAAAAAACAAACTCGATCTGTTTTGTAACCTTCTGCAGCAGCAAATTTTAAAAAAGTCACAAAAAACAAACAAAAAACCCCCACAGAAATCAAACAACAGATCAAAAGGAAAATGCATTGTTTAGATCTCTTTCAAAATGTAGTGTGTTTTTGGGTAAACTTAATGTTTCAACTTTTCTGTCATTGATTTCTATTTAAAATGTACTAAATAGATCTAATATATTTATGCAGACAGAACACTTCTAACCTTTTTGCTTTGGTTACCTTCTTATTCTTCTATTACATATTTTTCTAACATTTATCATATTTTGACAGATTTCACACATTTTGAGATGTGAATGAATTCATAAATTACTTTTGTCATTATAAGGTGCTCAGTCAGGTTCTCCTTGTCCTGTCTCATTTTCCTGTATATTCTGATAAGTCAATCTCCCCCTGTACCTTCTCTGATATCCCCTTTATTCCCCCTTTTCACTACACTGCAAGCTCCATGCTGCAAACTCAGCCTGACTGGAAGAAGATTCTGGAGACATTTGTTTGAAATACCAGTGCTTCAGCTGCATACTAAAGACAGCTAATTTTAGGTGTCTAAATGTGCATTCTATATGTGGCCTTGGATCTAAACTCCCATCATAACTAGTGAAGACTTAGTCAGTGCTTTTCAGCTGACATCAGTTTGCAGTGAATAGCTCTCCAGGCTCCACTGGCTGCACTAACTAGATCTCCACTTGCTGTAATGGAAGTTTAAAGTCCTAACTTGCAGACAGACACATAATTTTAGATACCTAAATGAGATGTCTCCATTCTGGAGCTGAAGTCTGGCTATTATAAGCTGACATAAGAAAGGCTGCATCCTGAAAACGTCTCATTTGAGTCTGTTGTTTTGCAGTTGTACACACAATAAATATCTTTGTCCTCAAGCATGTGAACTTTTAACTCATTCATCCGTTTCCATGAGCATCTAACATTTTACAAGTTACCAGTACTTGGAGGTCCATGTTAGGAATGGAGTTACAGCCCTAAGATGCAGCTAGATAAGGCCCCCCAAAACTTGGTTTCCATTAATGTAGTCAGTGGTTATCTAGCACACAAGGCAATGAATGTTAACTCAAAATGCTGAGATTCGGGTGCTTCTGTGAGTCTTCCAGCTGAGTCTGGAATCAGTTGGGTAAGTCTTGTATGAAGCATGTTAGGCTGGTCAGCTCTGCATCTGGCAATATTATTATAGACCCATGGCATTACAGTCCATCAGTTTTCTTCCCTGATTATCCTGCTAATGGCAAAGAAATAGAATCATAGAATTGGCTGGGTTGGAAGGGACCTCAGAGATCATCGAGTCCAACCCTTGAACCACTGTTGTGGTTGCTAGACTATGGCACTGAGTGCCACATCCAGTCTCTTTTTAAATATCTCCAGGGATGGAGAATCCACTACTTCCCTGGGCAGCCCATTCCAATGCCTGATCACCCTCTCCGTAAAGAAATTCTTTCTAATGTCCAACCTAAACCTCCCCTGGCACAACTTGAGACCGTGCCCTCTTGTCTTGCTGAGAGTTGCCTGGGAAAAGAGACCAACCCCCCCCTGGCTACCCCCTCCTTTCAGGGAGTTGTAGAGAGTGATGAGGTCTCCCCTGAGCCTCCTCTTCTCCAGGCTGAACAGCCCCAGCTCCCTCAGCCTCTCCTCATAGGATCTGTGCTCGAGTCCCTTCACCAGCCTGGTTGCCCTCCTTTGGACCTGCTCCAGCACCTCAATCTCCTTCCTGAACTGAGGAGCCCAGAACTGGACACAGGACTCGAGGTGTGGCCTCACCAGCGCTGAGTACAGGGGCAAATAGCCCTGTATGATTTGTTTTATGGAGGAAAAAGGGGAAAATTTTTTTATGATCTATTATTGGCTTCTTATGTAAGTAGAAAGTTAATCTAAGTAGATAGTTCGAATGAAATCAGAGATGCAGGCAGAGCAGTCTGAAAAACATTTTACTTAGTAGGTTCACTCAATATCCTAACATTTCGCATAACTTATGCAGCTAGGATTTTCTGCATCTTAATTGGATGGAGTGTGGATGATTGAAATAATACAGTTTCATGAAGATTGCTAGCATTAAGTAAAGAAGTTTCTCTGTTTCATTATCTGATTAATTCTTTAAAAATAAATGGTGCTTCTATTTTATTGAAACTCAAAATGTTTTAAAAATGCTTTTAAATTACTTTGCTCTGGGTTTCATAAAAATATAGAGGCTAGAACTTCATGTATCAAGGACTTCTTTTGTTAAAGCCTCTTTCACTACCTGTACAGTAAGAACACAGGCTGGTGTGTCATATACTGGAAAATGTTACAAATTGTTAGATGAGAGCCCAGGAAATTTCTTTATAGTGGTACCCTGTAAGATTCAAGTTGTATTCAGACTTATATTAAAGAATTACTGCTAATGAAGAAGCAGCTTTGAATTAATTTTGATTGGCATGTGCTATTGATAGTCGATTATTATAGTTGTCTTTTTTTGACTGTCTGTTAAATTATGGAGATTTTGTCACTTTGCATGACTTCACATGATCATGACACTCCTCGGATTCATTAAACTTGACTTCCCTGTCTTCTTTTTGCAGACGTGCAACAATTTGTTCTAATCTAAAACTGCTTATTATCCAAATGAGGGAAAGCAAGAATAGGGGAAAGACAACAAGGTCATCACAAACATACATATAGCTGTGCACAGATACAAACAGCTACTTTGTAACGTGTGTTAAAGACCAATTACAAGCATGTAAGTTCAGCCACTTAAAGCCATTAAGAAGCAGTTTAATTACACGGAGTTTCATATAAAGTTGGAAGAACCAAACTCACTGGTAGTAAATACAGGTGTCCATAGTGCTGTCTGCTTGTTTTCTTTTTGTCAAAAAGACACCCTATCTGAATCTGCAAAGAACTTTCCAGAAAATTCACATGTCTGGAGCAGGTGCCCTAAGACACCATCTTAAGAGGTTCAGATTTTTTCAAGTTACTGTACAGTACCAAATAACTTGTAGATGGGCCTCAAGTTCGTAGTATTAGAGGTGCGAGAGGAGCTGACTACACCTTCCTTCCCTTTTGATTCATCAGCTATTGTGTTAGCATATGGTTTGTGCCCTGGGCCTGTTCTCAATTTTTTTTTTCTAGTAGCTCATTCTCCAGCAGTTTCACTATCCTTTTCCTTTGGTGCTTTATGTATGGGACATCTTCATAAATACCAGGTATATTTTTTTTCCCTTGGATGATCGTGACAGTTCTATACAGAGGTACAATGGATGTGCCTTCCAAGGCAACCAAAGAAAGAATGAATGCCAAACCAATAGTCTATATTATTACTTCATTAAAAATTCTTAAAAGGATTTAATATGGGGTTGTAGTTTCAATAAAAGGTGAGTAAGTTACTATGAGCAGGCTAGTGAGAGTATCCCTCAAAATGATCTCTTCATAACAAAGTATTGCAACAACTCTAGAAAATCTCATGAAATACGGGCAGGTCAGCTCACTTTGTGCTGAGCAAAAACCACAAAAGGATCATTGGCTGAGACAAAGTCCCAGAGCAGGGAAATTCCTACTCATAAAACACAGCTTAGCAAGCCAGTTCTAAAAACTAGCTAAAAACCCCAACAGAAAGGTCTACTAAAGCAGGCAGAAACAATCAGATACTTTGGAAGAGGAACAGAAAAGAACAGTTTGGCCCAGGAGCTGTGACTTAATGATACTGCAGCCTTCTCTTCTACAAATCACAATGAAAAATGAAGTCAAAGAGGAGAAAGGTGTCTACAGAGAGTTGCCAGCCTCTCTGTTACTTTCCACAAATTGCATTTAAGATACTGTCTGAAAGGTATCGTTGTCTTCACAGAGTTAGCTCTCATGGCTAACCCTGACAGGGTTAGCTCTCATCATATACAGCCAAGATACATCTCAGTAAAACTCTTAAGTAGCAGGTAGATTTACAAAATTAGATTAAGCATAATTAAGTTTGCATTTATTCTTTCTGTTACGCTTTCCAGGAACACAATTGTTTTGTTTGATTTCAGAAAAAGGTATCTCAGTCTTACCTAGCTTTTTTTCAGGGTTTTTTAATGTTTTTCTCCTATTTTTCAAAAGATAGTACATACAAATGAAGCCATCTTGCAGGCAGATCCTTGAAGTTCCTAAAGGCCAAGATGTGTTTGGGATTTTGAGAAGCTAAACTGGTTTTTTTTCTTAAAGATAATTTTTTTCTGAAATGGATAGTAGGGGGTCAAAAGCAGAGTGACTACCTCTGACGCAGTGTGACGCTACTGGCGGTGCAGTTTTGAGCAACATCTGGTGACTAAGCAAGGCATCAATCAGTGAAAATATTTAATAAGTTACAAAGGCAGCCTGAGCAACTGGAACCAGTAAAATTCTTCCAGCCAAAGTGAGTTTTAAAAATGACCTTCTAAGACATCTGAAAAATAAAAGTGAACATCAGCAAATGTTGAACGTAGGCTCACACTAGCCAGTCCTCTGCATCTAACTTCCACTCATTTCCCTGACTTGTACTGCAAATGGATGCAAGAGGACTGGCAAACATGAGCTTTTGAGCTTGTTTGTTGGCTGTTTGATCACTTTTTACTGTGGACTTGTGGCTCCTGTGTATTAGAACAGTGGTTTACACAGGTTGTAAATATGATAAGTAGCATTTCAATAAAATATTTGTAAAAGGTGTTGTTTTATGCTTACTACACTCTTCTAATTCTTATACAAAGAAAGACTGCTTAAGAAAGAGGGAAATGTACCTTGGAAATATCCTATTTTCTTATTGTAGCTATTTACACTCTCAAGTTTCCTTGTGTTCCTTTCCACCCCTAGACTAGGAGCCTTATTCCTATGCGCAGACAACTTTATCTGTAGGTTGTTTCAGTTCATCCTCTAACAGGTCTTTAAAATACCATCCAGAGCACTAATTTGCTTGTAATAGCTTTCCAACTGCCCATTACATTCATAGAATTTCAGTGTGCTGTCATTTTTTTTTTTTTCAAGGTACTGAGTCTCATCTTCTCATCTGAAAAATAGATCCATTATTTCTGATGAGAAAGAATCCAGTCTCATCTTGGTGACCGGAGTTAAACAGAAGGATTCGGGAGGGGTTGGGTTCTTTTCAGAAGCATATAAAATGTGTGTTGCTGGATCATCTTGGTGTATGGTGGCATTGTGCAGCTGTGTCTGGACAAGTAAACATTTTTATGTTCAGCTTCTGAGAGCTGAACAGGTCTGAAGTACCTGGGAGCATGACACACAGAAGGAGGCTGAATGTCAGGGAGGGGCTATGTCCATATGGATTGTGGCTTTGGAGGGCTATGAAGGCCAGTGGGAAGCAAATAGAAAGGCTAGAGAAAGCAGGTGAAAAGAACTGCAGGTATGCAATGGAATCTTAAGGCCAGATACCTGTATGCTGCCTGTTTCCAAGCTAGAAAACCCCATAGAGTGGGTTTTGATCTCTAAAAAGCTTCAGCAGTCATTACAGCTTTCCTGGTTGTTTTAAGAGTTTTTTTAAGGTTCTAAATTGTGAATGAAATAGGAAAGGATTGAATGCTAATGCATTCTATGAATCTAGGAAGATGTACAGCTAGCCAAGAATGTTAATATGTTCCTTCTTAATCACTCAGTGCACTCAGGTATCTTTCAGCCATCAAGATGTTCTAGAAATACTTGTCATTTCAGCAAGGCTGATCACCAAAATTACTCAAATGCTATAGGAAATCTGTATTCCAGAAGTAGTAAAAAGATCAACAAGAATATGCATTAACTGTTTAAACGAGTGTTGCTGTAATGGTGCCCCTGAACTGGGTGAAATGCAGTTATATGCAATGCAGGTTCATGCATAAGATTAATAAATTATAAATGGGGAGCTCCTCACTTGAAACTTGATAAAGACAAGGAAGCAGGCAAGCTGTTTGACTTGCAAGGTAAGTATTTTCTTCAGTGTAATATATCTGTAAATTTACTGTGATCACAAAATGCATCAGGGCAGTTGTTGCTAATACAGCTTGGGGTGTTTAGTAGCATTTTACAGGATTCTGCAGAGGCCTGAACTGTATTTTGATAATTCATGTTTACAAAAGATGAAACAGAGCTGATAAAAAGGTATTAAGATATTCAAGAGACTGAGGAGCTTGTTTTAGAAAGGAAAACAAAATAAATTGGTTTGTTTGGCTAAAAATTAGGTTTTTTAGGAATAGCTAAGTAAATGCCAAGGATTAAAAGCAAAAAAAAAAATTTAAAAAAAAAACCCAAAAACTAAAAAAACCCCACCACCAAACAATGAAACAAAATAAAGTTACTAATTAATGCCAGAGCTGGTTTAGAGCCCAGCCTGATGCCCAATGGCCCTAACTTTTTTCTACGTGCAAAAGTCCTCCTGGCTACATAGGAGAGTGATGCTCTAGAACAGCTCTCCAACGAGAGGCATAAGGGTAAAAGAACTGACTTTCTGAGCTGTGACTGACTGTCTTGAAGCCTTTATGTATAATCTTTAGTTTGTTATTATGGTGGATCCTTACATATAATAATAGAGGAGAGGAATGAAGCAGCAGTTGCAGGTGAATAGGCATGATTCATGAGGTCTTTTTCACTCCTTGAGCCCTTGATGCTCCAGCAACAGGAAATTTAGATCTCCTGCATCCAGGCGGAAGTGAAGCAGTAAAAAGGTTTCTGCACAAAGAACATTTTGCTTTGCAGTTATTAAGTAATTTTCTTGTCTCAGCAGCTTAGCAGAGGGATATATTGATCCATAGGCACTGTACAGAAAGGAGTTCCACCATATACATGTATCTTTTTTCCTTTCTTCTGGTATAGAATGACAGCTTTACATGTCTGAGCCAAGTTAGTTGTTTCATCCCTGGCCCTGTTCGGCACAGGTAAGCAGGTTCCTTACATAGTTCCTTTTTCCTGCCACAGCAATGGGTATGTTACTTTCTAAAACATATTTGGTTATAGAACAAATCCAATTTTAAGACAACACTGCAACAGAATAGGCTTATCTCTGTGTCTGGTCCTTGTTTACTGCTTTACCAGAGACATTCTTTCTGATAATGCATATTTATTAACATTGTTGAAAACTTTTAATCAACAACAGCCTTTGTCATAGATGTTCTTAATGTTTGAGCTCACTGCTTTCCCTATCTGGTAGCTTGCTTGAGATATGGAGAAAATAATTCCTTGTTGAAGGGATCTGCAGCGTTCATTTGTGAAGAATTAAGGAGACTTCATCTCATTAAAAAAAAACTATAAAGACCCAATTTTAAATTTCAAATGCTAATATGAGTTTAAGATACCTAAATAAAAATAAAGCCTTTATTAGTTAAGACTGTGATTTTTTTTAAGCTAACCCAGGCCCCAAAAACCACTTCTGAATTGTTTTCAACAGTAAAATGTGAGGTTTGCAGTGGGAATTGGTTGAGGGTACTTAGTGATCTGTATGGTATCAGAAACACTTCACTACAGAAGAGGCTGCAGGTGTTGGTAGTAAGCATTGTGCCTTACTCTGTTGCTAAGTCTGACTGAGAACACCAGTTCTCTTTTATGCATACCTTGATTTTGGACTACTTAATATGGGACCACATATCTGCAAAGCTTTTTGAACATGAAAATTCTTGTGTGTTGACCTTAAGCTGCTAGCAGGATCAGAAGTAGTAATGTGAATGTTTGGGTACTTATCGTATCAGGTGCAATGTTATTAAGAATTTTCAAGATCAATAGTTTTTCAAACTTTTATTTCCATCTTCAGAGCATCCCCTACTCACAGGCTTCTCTTGTTATTACTGAAAAGACAGAAAAGTGTATCTCTGCAGTGGGCTGTAATCACAAGTGGTCATATTCAAGGCACTTGGATTCCACCCTTGTTCTAACTTCAGAAGCTTTTAGCTGCAGAAGGCTCCAACTCAGGCCAGGTCAGCTGCTGAATCATCACCTAATCCTAGCAAGCCCACTGAATTAACTGCTTCTCCTATTTTACCATTGTATTCCCTATGTGCCTGATTCTGTACAAAACATGAGTTTGCAGGGAGCCAGCTGGAAGGAAGACATCAAAGACATGGTAGAGTAGAGAGATTATTAATAAATGTTGCCTTTCTCTCTCTCTTTCTCTCTCTAAAAAAACCCAAAACAAAACAAAAAAACAAAACAAACCACACACACACACACACACACACACACAAAAGATGGTCTGTTTGTTTAGTTGATCCCTTAGGTTTACTCCTCAGATCAATAAATCCGAGGTTTTGAGCTCTATGATGTACCACAGATTCTGTACCTGAGCTCCCAATTCCAGCCAAGTCCCCCATCTGTGGGGTATTTAGAGGTTAGGATTTTCCCCATGTCATCTTCTGGTGATGATCATCTTCACCTCAAAAAAGAATAAGAGAATTCTAGAGGAAAACTACATAAGACTGCAATCTGCTTTTTCTGTTGATGTAATCATAGAATCATCAAGGTTGGAAAAGACCTCTATGACCATCAAGTCCAACTGTCTGCTTTACAACCCCTAACCACTAAGCCATCCCCTCTAGCACCTCATCTACTCATCTTTTGAACACCTCCAGGGGTGGTGTCTCCACCACCTCCCTGGGCAGTCTGTTCCAATGTTTAACCACTCTTTCTGTGATTCATTTTTTTCAAATATCCAACCTGAACCTCTCCTGGCAGAGCTTGACCCTGTTTCCTCTTGTCCTGTCACTAGTCACCAGGCAGAAGAGGCCAACATCTGTCTCACTACAGCCTCCTTTCAGATGGTTGTAGAGAGCAATGAGGCCTCCCCTCAGCCTCCTCTTCTCCAAGCTGAACAGCCCACTTCCCTCAGCCTCTCCTCATAAATCCTTTTCTCCAGACCCCTCATCAGCTTGGTTGCCCTTCTCTGCACCCTCTCCAGCACCTTGATGTCCTTCTTTGTATACTGCAGTCCCCAAAGCTGCACACAGTACTTGAGGTGTGGCCTCACTAAGTATAGGGGCAGGATCACCTCCCTGGTCCTGCTGGTCCAGGATGCAGGCCAGGATGGTGTTGGCCCTCTTGGTCACCTGGGCACACTGTTCAGCTGACTGTCACTCAACACCCCCAGGTCCCTCTCTGCTGAGCAGCTCTCCAGCCACTCTTCCCCAGCCCTGTAGTGCTGCTGGTGCTTGTGTTGTGGCTGAAGTGCAGGACCCAACATTTGGCCTTATTGAAACATGGAGTTGGCCTCAGCCCATCGCTCAATCCTGGCTAGATTGCTCTGCAGAGCCTCCCTGTCCTCAGGCAGATCAACACTCCCACCCAATTTAGCTTTATCTGCGAAGTTATTGAGGGTCCATTCTATCCCCTCATCTAAATGGTAGATAAAGATGGTAAACAGGAGCAGCTTCAGCACAGAGCGCTGGGGAACACCACTTGTGACTGGCCGCCATAACTCCATTCTCTTTGGACCTGGCCATCCAATCAGTTTTGAATCCAGCAGATCATATGTGCATCCAAGCCATGAGCAGCCAGCTTCCCTAGGGGAATGCTGTGGAAAACCTTGTCAAAGGCCTTGTCAAGGTACCCAACATCCAAATGTGGATTCCTACATGATTTAGGTGAAGTCCTGCATTCTGGTTCCCATTTTAAAGTCTGGTTCTGTAATTTTCATTTAAAAGCTTTTAGATTAATGGAATTAAGTGTCTCTAGCATGGACAGGAGCTCATCGTGTTGCATTCCAGTTTCTAGTTGCCCATCTTCAGGGGAGGTGACTCAGGTTATTCTGCAGTCTGGTATTCATAGCACTTTCCTAGACCAGGAGCAAGCTGTGAGATTTATCTGCTTGAGCATAGCACAGGATTTAGCCTACTGAATAGAAAGACTATAGGAGTCTGCTCTCAGAAAACCTACTGTACTCTACTTAAAGTGGACAAAAGAGTGACTAGAGCAGGCCTGCACCAGATTTCTTCTGGAATATACACTCTCTGTGCTTAATGATTTGTGTCATTTCGTATGAGGTGGCTCCGTGATAAATGGGCAGAAGCTGAATTGTCCTCTGAAGGCAGCCAGTGAATCACCTTGCTGAAGCCAAGGGTTTGGTTTAGATGCTGCAAAATGTAAGGTGTGTAACATCACGTTGTTTTAGTTTGGTTTTGTCTGATTTCTTGTCATGTGATGATGATGTAATTTGCTCGGGGCTCGTTCCCTGCAGTTTGTGTCATGACAGAAGGATTTTGCATTGCCAAATGTCACCTTTTGAATTGTCAGCTTAGGGGACTCTTTTTTTCACTCACAATTTGAAACAAAGTGTTATTTCAAAATGTATTTCATAGGTTGGAAAGCCACATATGAACATTTGTCTGTGGAACTGCAGTGTTGGTAGAATCTTTGTTGGTGGACTCAAATGTTAACACATGTAATGTAGGCATAAAACAGTGATATGCTGTGATTGTGAGAGAGGGACTGTGGGACTTCTCTTTCCATTACTTTGTATTGTTATAAAAGGCTTTTTCAAGAAACCAGAACAGCAAACTCACCTAATCCAAGAATTACATGTAAGAGGGTAGCATTTTGGTGGGACAGAGCTGTTGGATCTGAGGGGTTTTTTAGATCAGCAGTTATCATTAACCTGTTGCCTTTAGTGAGAACAAAATTTAGCCCTGGTTTTGCTCTCTACAATTACAGTTGTGGAGCCAATGCCATTCTAGATTTACCTAGTTTTCCTTCTTCTGCTAAATCATGAAGAATCCTGGATTATGGGACTCCTGGAAAGCTGAGACAACTTCCTTCCTGCTAAATTAGTTTTATGTGTTCCGGTTAGAAATGACCACTCCCAAATTAGTCCCTTTTAAACAAAGATGCATGTGGTATTTGTTTTACTTATTACAAGAACGTCAGCTGCTTATAATGATTTTTGTTCTGCCTTTTTATTTAAATGGGCCATCTGAATCTACACTGTATTCATTTTTAGAATTAGCTCAAAGCCTAAACAGTTCAGAGGTTTTCAAATGAAAAGTACATGTTATTAGTAGATTCCAGGAACTCAGAGTAGTACATCTTTAGAGGTGTTTGCCTTGGAAAGAAATAAAAACTAGAGTTGGGCACTGAATTTTCTCTTGGCAGCCTTTTCTGGTATTAATTTCTTGCTCAGATTTCTGACTCTCTCTGTTTTGTAATAATCAATCACAGCTGGCACAAACAGATTTTTATTATTACCACAGTCTTCTGTGAATTTTCATCTGTAGTTTTAAAATACCCTACCCTAGAATTTGGTAAAATTGTTTCAGCACTTATATGTATGCTATTGCTTTTCTTGATCAATACCTCATATTCATATAAGTAATACTCAATAAGTCATATTCAAGCCATAATCTGCACGTAGAGATGCATGTGTATAATAACTTAAGGGGGGAATATTAAGAAATTTGCACAAAGCTGATGGGAAGGCTTCTCCAAATACAGCTCCAAAAGAGCAGAATGTGCCAGATAATTTTTCACTCAGGTTTCAAATCAATGTAGCCAGGTAAGTGTGCACAGAAAAGATAACTCAATAGTACAATAAATTGAATATAATGATGCTGAAAAGGCCTTTACAAGTAATTATATTATGTAACTTCATTTTTGGCATAACCAAGCAGGGAAGGAGGGGTGTTGAAGTTAATGCTTATTCCTTCCAATATCTCTTTTCTCTGAATCAAAATTCTTATTCGTAGAAGCCCCTGTCTGCATGCCAAGAACTGCCAACTGTTGAGCCTCACTTGTGCTGTTCACATCTTAAACCACAACCACCCATCAGTAGCAGTGCTTAACTTTTAACTTCACAGTCTGCAGTGCTTTGTTAAAAAAAAAAAAAAAAAAAAGCTGATAAGAAAACCACAAATTTTAGTGGTAACAACTGTTAGATGATTAAATTGTAGTTTATCCTGAATGTTGTGAATCAAATGGAACATGATTAAGCAGGATGCTCAAATATTAAATGTTAGTCTGAAAAGGTACTGCAGCTCAGTACTTTCCTCAGCATAAGGAAATGAGGCTTTCGTTTAGGAAAAAGCTAAGCAAATATGCAATGCAGTTAAATTAAAATAAGTGCAGATTATTTTTCCTGCTAAGAAGAAAAACATTTTCATCAAAGCTTGTCTGTGTTAAAAATGGTATATCGTGTTTGACTCCCTTTGAAATGCAATGATTTATGGTTCACCTCATATTTAAATTGGAAGACTACAAGGGAGACAGAACAATTTTTTTACATAACTCTTCTACATAGCTACTAAATGAATACCCTAAGTCTAAACCTTAAACAGAAAATGAAAACAGAGCAAATCAACAATCTGGGCTATACAGTAAACAGTCTGTGTTGTATTTCCACACTTACCATCTTTGATTCTGTGGTACTTTTTGTTAAACAGGATAAATTTGATCACTGTGTCACACAGTTG